>NC_090449.1:356457398-356762598 GCF_031143425.1 Pleurodeles waltl | reverse complement strand
TTCTTTATTTTGGCTGTATATTGGTGTCCGCTCATATCTCTACTCTGATAGGAACAGCCCAGCACGATCTGCCAGGGTAGGTCCTTCCTGAACAAGAACACAAACAACCAGAGACCTGATTGGAGCATCTTCATTTGGGTATATCTTAGATTAATTCAAGCTTTCCATACATCACTTTTTGTGTACTTCAGTATTCATCATAATGGGCAAGGGTTTTAGTGTTTGTTATCACATCTAACAAACCATTTGGGTTGAGGATTTGGAAAGTGATAATCCATTTTTTAAACCCTTTGCAGAGAGATCACATATTGTTTTGCCAATGTGCCAGACCTGTCAGCTTTAAGATGGTCTTCCCCTCTCTTTTGTTTGCTGATTTCGTTTTTTTGCTGGCCTTAGGGCTCTGCAAACCTTAGCACTGCCAAACAGTGGTAAGGGGCTTGTGCCAAGTCCTTAAAACATGGTAACATTGGCTTATCCTCATATTACTTATAAGTCTCTAATAAAATGGCTCTACATGTGCCCAGGGCTTGTAAATTAAATGCTACTAATGGGCTTGCAGTACTGATTGTGCCCCCATTTAAGTATTAAGTAGCCCTTTCAACAATTCTCAGGTCTGCAATTGCAGCCTGTGTGTGCAGTTTTAAACTGCCATTTCAACCTCGCAAAATAAACCTTTTGCAAGACCCCAGCCCTTCATTTTTAATACATAAAAGACACCCCTAGGGTAGGTCCTGAGCAGCCCAGAGGACAAGATGCAATGCATTTAAAAAGTAGGACATTGAATTTAAACTCTTAAATTTGTGTTTCACTATTGCCTGGCCTCTCCTGTAGGATAACATGAGAGTCACCCTGTTATATTTAATACGTTCTAACTTTCAAAGGGGAACGGGTAACCGGTTCATGTTTGGTGTCTCTGGAATTATATTTTTTTGAAAAATTATCGGAATCATAATTCTAAATCCTAATTTATGGTTAAATTGAATTTTAAATTAAAAATCTGAAATGTCAGCTTTTAGAAATTTTTAATTTCCTTGTCTTAGGCACTTGGGGCCACATGTATGAACATTTGGAATTATGATTTCCTAATTGCAATTCCATGCAAATCGCAATTAGGAAATTTCAATTCCAAATGTAAAAAACTCCAAGGAGTTTCTTTTGCCATTCCCGGTGGGTCGCGAATAGGCCCACCTCATTAGTATGAATGAGGTAGGACCTACTGGGAATCGAAAAAATCACAGGTATGGTGGCCTGCTGGGGTCAGCAGATCACCATGTCTGTGATTTAAATAAAGCAATCTTTTTTTTTTTTTTAATGCATCCCATTTTCCTTAAAGGAAAATGGGACACGTTTAAAAAGAAAAAAATGAAACGTTTCAGTTTCATTTTTAAAGAGTAGGCAGTGGACCATGTGAGCACTGTCTACTCTTAAAAACATTTTTGCATGCAGTCACAAAGGAGAAGGTGTCCCTTGGAGACCTCTTACCCTTTTGCGAATGGGTTAGCACCAGTTTGAAAGTGGTGCTAACTGCGATTGTTTTGCGACCACATTTATAGCACACAACAATCCTACATACGATTCAGGTTCAGTATTAGGAAGGAATGCCTTGAACATGCCCCTTTCTAATACCAAATGGCAAATCCCAAATTGTGATTCGGTAACAAGTTACTGAATCACAATTTGGGCTTTGTACATCCAAAAAAACATTTTTCAAGTCACAAACAGGTTGATTCTGTGAATCGGCCCATTTGTGACTAGAAAAATGCTTTGCCCCCAGTGTCTGCAGCCTCTCTCAAGATCACATGACTGGGTGTAGCTGACAGTTGGGCTTTGTGTAGTCTTCTTAGTCAGCTACACACAATACAGAACTTAGGTGTGCCTGGATGAGCCATCACTGGCAGGATAGGAGGACAGAGTCAGGCACAGCACTACTTACACTTGAATATGCTGTGTCCTGCCTCCACACAAATGCCTGCATATCCTCTGTAGTTAGCCTGCAGCCAAGGCAGGGAAGGTAGGAAGCCTATTCACTTAAAAGGGAAACATCCAGGTGCTTCTCACACTACAAGGGAAGTCCCAGGTATAAATAGTGGACCTTAGACACCAACAGTACAGTACACTTCTGGACTTGAAGGTACTGTGCACGGAATGACTAATGTGCTGCAGAAAGTACTGCCATTCTGCTGGACTGCTGCTCTGAAGGACTGCTGCCCTCTTGCCTGAGTGAGAAGGACTAGACCTCCATGGGTTGCCCCCGAGGGCTAGTTGGCTGGCCTCCTGAATAGAGCCTCAGGGACAAAAGGCTGCAGCAACCTTGAACTCAGCACCTGGACTCCACCATCCGTGAATCCTACCGTGACAAATGGTGCCACCCTACCCTAGACCTGGACCCTTGGAGGTGAACCTGAAGGTTTTCTAGCGGTCCATCTGTGGACCCAGGGCCACCAACACAACTCCTCTGCTGTGGGACAATCCTGAGCAGAACTAACACATCACTTCCGCTGCAAGATTTCTCTCAGTGCAAGAAATCTGCATCAAACCTGCAGCGTGCATTGGAATCACTGCTGTGCAAAGCTTACCTGATGCAGGTTCTTGCATTGCAGTTTCACAGCTCTTCGGTACCGACGCATCACCTCGACTGCACAATGCATCCTAGTCATCGTAGTTCACATTGAAAAGGCCTGGCCAATGGGATCCTCAATGACACAGGGCCTTCCATCCCAGCCCCTAGGGACAGACACATCACCTCGCTGCACGAGACCTTGAAATCAATAGGCATTTTGAGGGTAGCTCAGTATTGTTTTACAGGGAAACTCATAGACTATGATTATAGACAAGAATTTTGTATTTGGGTATCCCTTTTCTGACCAGCACTTTTGGTAGAAGATTTGCACTGTAAGAATCATTGTTAGCCCAGCTTACAAGGGCTTGTGAAGTTTTTTCAAAATATAACTGTGTATAGATGTGTAATTTTATTAAATTATGCCTATTGGTGGCTTCTTTGGAATGCTTAAGCTTGGTACAATAGGCTTGAGGTGGTATAGTAACAATACAATGATAAAGCTTGTAGACATGTTTCTTGTTACTGAAGTACATTGGTTCTGCCATTAATACCACCAAGATTTTTTTGCTTTTAACTATCTGGTATTTGGACCGTTACTATGGGTGAGTTGCTTTACCTGAGTCTCACTCACGGTAAAGTCCCAGTAATTCGACTGAGCATTTTTACATCCAATATCCACCCTATAAGGTAAGGATGCTACAGAGCAACTAGGGTAAGGGGCACTGAGCTAGCTGCACTTGAACAGGTACACAAACATGTGTGGGGCGCACATGTGAAACTACTGTTGTGCGAGGTACAGTAATTGTGCACAGGCCGCCTGGGAGTACAAGAGACTGCAAGGATAGGTGCTGGCCTAAGGCAGACCCTAAAATATTAGTGGAATTCATTGATGGGTCGGTATGGTTTACTACCTAATCTGTATTGGTTTTACTGTATTATGCATATGGGTGAACTGTACCCTAAAGAACAGTTGTGTCCATTTATGCCTATGCAGTCCGATAAGGTATTAATAGGGATAACACATGAATACCAAATTTGAATTTGCAGTTTCCAACACTAATAACATTAGGAATTGTCATTTACCTATTTTCGCTCATAATCAGATTCCAGGCCTTTGCCCCCCCCCCCCCCCCCACCTAGGCCAAGTAATTACTGTAATCCCCAGTAGACAGAACAAAGGTCTTCCCCTACACAAAATGAACAATTATCAGTGGCTGACTCTTTTTAGGATTTGAAGGGTTGTGGAGGAAAATCTGCAACTGATAATTAGCTTGTCACACTGCGCCTGCACTGGGATAGCCCGGTCCACTGAATAAAGCAGGAGCCCAGCTGTGTGAAGCCAACACATGAGTGACCTTCCTTTTGAAGTTTTGGTGGGATGGATCTGGTAGCAATATAAGTTAGGGGTGGAACTGAGGCACTTGTATGAGTTATTTTAAGATAAACAAGACTGTGCCATGTTGGGTGGTCTATGCAGAATAGCTGGGAGATGGGCAGGGAGATGATGCAGCATCCAAGGATGAGCCAGGGGTTCCTGGTATCTTGTACTTTCTACTCCTACTTAAACATGCCTAGACAAGGGAGAGACATTTGAGAAGACTCTGGGCCGAGGAGGTGACACCAGCAATAGAATGGTAAGGACTTTGACTCCAGGTGAAATACTTTCATCAGGACACCACTTTATTTGTCTCATTCCATTGGTCTAATTGATGCTGCATATGCCCTGAGTCCAAACCCAAAAACTTGTCATTCATATGGTCTCTGTCATGTTTGTCAAAGACAGTAGGCTTACCTTATGTATATTGGTGTGGAGACCACCTTGGCAAAGCCAGTATGCTTGCCTTATGAATAGAACTCCCTGGTTGTATGGTGATATTCGTTTTGGGATTTCCATCTGTACTTATCCATATTTATTTTTTGCTAATTTTATCTGTATTTATTCATATTTACGTCAGGTTTTGTGAAAAAGTGAAGCTGAAATTAGTATATTTCCACATTTATTTGCATTTAATGTGCCTTCTCTGTTGAATATGTGACAGGTTTTAAAGCTGGGCGAGCCTCTGAAAGCTTGAGCCAGGTTCAAATCTGAAGCCTGGCTCTGGCTCAGCTTACGGTCCTGTTGGATCCTTGAATCATAAGCCTTTGAGTGGCTTTTGTCTGCTATTCTCCTTTTGCCCAGGATGTGGTGTTAGGGCACCAGCTGTAAACTTTGGAACTGGGGAACCAGGTTCGAGTCTCAACATGCTGTGGTTCTTAGCAAATCTCTTAATCTTCCCATGCTTATAAATAAATGTATGCAGTTTAATATAGTGTAACTGGGGCTTGTGTAATACACTCCAATACCTACAGATTGAGCTATATAAAAAGTGCAGAAAATGCACAAAGAGGTAAAACAAGGCATTAACAAAAAGGAGGAAAGACAGATACCCATCTAGTGGCTAATTTGTACAAAGGGAACCCAGAAAACTTGGGTAAACTGCAGCTTCCTCGCTTAACTTGTTTGATCTTACGGAAATATTTTATTTCTCTAAAACTCCTTTTTTTCATCCTTGTGAAAGCACTTTCAAACAAATGAGTTCAGAATACCAGTTGTGCAAAAAACTATTTTGTTTTATTTTATAGACTATAATGTTGCTTTATAATATTTTGGGCCAGGTACAAGGTTCACATGACAACTCTCTAGCCTCTTAGTTTACTAATGGTTTATGCTTACAAAATATCATTTTTAATAGGTACTTTTTAGTGCAGTGCAATCATGTAACATATCAATGTAAAAAGCTTACACTTAAAAAAAAAATACTTTTTGAATTTTTAAAAAGCTTTATCATATTTCCCTTGATGCTTGTTGTAGGAATTATATAGTAAACATTGTCCGTGCTCAGCTCTCCTTTTTAATTTGCTGACTCATCCAATTCTAACAGGTTTCAATTATGTAAATACCCACAGATGATAAATTCATACAATATATGAAAACAGGCAAATTTTAATAATCACTCAGTGCTATCTGTCACTGTTTAAAACTCATTCCTAAAATGTCTTTTTTTACCGGCTTGCCTGTCAATCCACACAGCTATTGGGCTGGCAGTCTTGAGTGACAGCATTTAGAAGGACTGAAAAAAACAACCCTATTTCCATTTTTGTCCACATTTAGAAACAAATACATTTTGTCCACATTTAAAAACAAATAGAGGCCGTCTGCATTTATCTGTAGATGTCAGTAAAAACTGAATACAGGGAGCCTTACTTAAAATAATGACACTCCTGTATATTCTAATGTTGTGTCTGGTAGAGTTGGGGGTGGTTTGGTTATGGATTCAGAACCTACTAGGGGTGTAATGTGATATGAGGGTTTGCCAAAGGTATTTCCATATTCCTGATGAACATATTTGTAATTTGATGCATTGTATTTAGTAGTTTGTAATACAAGTACTTTTCCCTTTTCAAAGAAAAAACACTGACTGGACAATCATTTGAGTGTTATTTGTGTGTGCCAGCAAATTGGGATTGTTCCTCCATGCCACCTCCCATGAGTAGGCCTTGTAGTCATCTGATTCTCTACCCTTAGAGAGTCAAGTGCTACAACATGGTATTTGGTTCCCGGTGAAAAGGCTATTCAGGATGTATTACTTGTGCAGGACTCAAACCCATCACAATTAATAGTCCAGTTTGTTAGGTTTACTTAGAATCTCATAGTTCAACTTGGTAGGCATGGGTTTTGGTATTTGTCCCCTCCAACATACCCTGTGAGTGATGATTAATAATGCAGTAATTCTTCTAGGAGAGTCTGACAGATTTAATTGCCTTGTAATTAAACCCACATCATATTAAAAGTATCATATCAGCCACAGAAGGGCTTAGGTTGCCTATCTTCTGCTATGGTCTGCTCGAATGTCATTCACATTGTGCTTCTGCCCATGACAATATACAGAACTGGGCAAAGCATAGCAGAGAAACAACCATTACATTGTGGTCATAACCAGGCAAGACCATTACCATGAATCCTTTACCACGCATATGTCTTTACCACGCATGCCTCTACAATGAATTTTGTTCTAAAGGCATCAATCACAAAGGCATTTGCGTGGTAAAAGTATAGATAGATAGTGTTGGACTTTTGCTTATGCAGGGTCATCCCCAGTCTTTTTCGCCTCCTGCCTCCTATTTTTTTCTGACATGTTGCTGTTGGCTTTTCAACTCTGAGCACTTTACCACTGCTAACCAGTGCTAAAGTGCATATGCTCTCCTGTTTAAATTGTATGTAAGTGGTTTATCCATGATTGGCATATTTGATTTACTAGTAAGTCCCTAGTAAGGTGCACTAGAGGTGCCAGGGCCTGTAAATCAAATGCTACTAGTGGGCCTGCAGCACTGGTTGTGCCACCCACATAAGTAGCTCTGTAATCATGTCTCAGACCTGCCACTGCAGTGTCTGTGTGTGTATTCTTACACTGTGAATTCGACTTGGCAAGTGTACCCACTTGCCAGGCCTAAACCTTCCCTTTTCTTACATGTAAGGCACCCCTAAGGTAGGCCCTAGGTAGCCCCAAGGGCAGGGTGCAGTGTATGGATAAGGTAGGACATATAGTAATGTGGTTTATATGTCCTGACAGTGAAATACTGCCAATTTCGTTTTCACTGTTGCAAGGTCTGTCTCTCTCTCATAGGATAATATGGGGGCTACCTTTAAATATGATTAAAGTGTAGATTCCCCTAGAGAGTAGATGGACATGTGGAGTTTGGGATCCCTGAACTCACAATTTAAAAATACATCTTTTAGTAAAGTTGATTTTAAGATTGTGCGTTTGGAAATGCCACTTTTAGAAAGTGAGCATTTTCTTGCTTAAACCATTCTGAGACTCTGCCTGGTTTGTGGATTCCCTGTCTGGGTCAGTTTGACAGTTGGGTTGTTTTTCACCTCACACCAGACAGTGACACAAAGGGAGCTGGGGTGTAATCTGCATTTCCTGATTAGCCATCTCTGCTAGGAGGGAGGGGTGGAGTGGTCACTCTCATCTGAAAGGACTGTGCCTGCCTCTGACAATGCTGTCTCCAACCCCCTGGTGTGTGTCTGAGGCCTTGCCTGGGCAAGGCAGGATTTCACAAGAAGGTGTGAGTCCCCTTTGAAGAAAGGTGACTTCAAAGACTAAAATGGGTATAAGAAGGGCACCCAAACTTACAAACTTTAGAAACACTTCTGGAACCAAGAGGAATCTCTGCCTGGAGAAGAGCTGATAGCTGAGGAAAACGTGCTGCCCTGCCTGTGACTGTGCTTTGTGGAGCTTTCCTGCAGTGCTGCTTCTGCCAGAGTAAGAGGGCAAAGACTGGACTTTGTGTGCCTTCCATCTTGAAGAAGAAATCTCCAAGGGCTTGATGTAGAGCTTGCCTCCTGTTGTTGAAGTCTCAGGGATAGCAAAGACTTCTTCCTGCCAGCACCTGGAGTCTCTGGAGAGACCCCTACTCTGCTCTGTGGTGCCCTTCCAGTTCCTGGGACCCTGAAAGGAGAGGCTGGCAGCCTAAGGACAAAAATACACGCACCGAGCGCCGTGCGGAGAAAAGATCGACGCGAATCCGATCGCGGCTGAGAAAACGACGCGACGCCGGTTCCGCAGCTGAGAAACGACGCCGCAGGAAACGCGACCGAAAAACCGACGCCCGGAGCAGGAGAAACGACGCGCAGCATCGCTGACGGAGGCTGAGAGATCGCACCCTGCGCCGCGGGACTTTCGGATCGTCGTGTGGCTGGCTTTTTCAACGCGCACCGCCGTGCCGAGTTGTTTTCGACGCACACAGCCGTGCAGGGTTAATTTCGACGCACACCGCCCGTGCGGGGTTATTTTTGACGCAAACCAGGTACATTTTCACGCTAGCAGCGGTAGTGTGGTGTTACAACTACCTAAAGACTCTTTTTATTTTAAACCTTTAAAAAAATCATAACTTGGCTTGTGTATGTTGGATTTTTGTCGTTTTGGTCTTGTTTTGTCTAGATAAATATTTCCTATTTTTCTAAACTGGTGTTGTGTCATTTTGTAGTGTTTTCATTAAGTTACTGTGTGTGTTGGTACAAATACTTTACGCCCAGCACTCTGAGGTTAAGCCTACTGCTCTGCCAAGCTACCAAGGGGGTAAGCAGGGGTTAGCTGAGGGTGATTCTCTTTTATCCTAACTAGAGTGAGGGTCCTTGCTTGAACAGGGGGTAACCTGACTGTCAACCAAAGACCCCATTTCTAACATTGGTGACCAGCGGTCGGGATTTGGACTTGTATTTGTACTTGACATACAGTAATTAAGTGTACACTACTGTTTTGATCTCAGACCACTACGTGACCACATACTACTTGTTTGGTGATCTTTTGATTTTTCTCTTAAGGACTCTTTTTATTCTACTTCCATGATTTTGCTGATCCCTTGACTGATTCTTGTTACTTCATTGGGAAATTATTTTTTTCTGCCTTTTGGAACTTTGCACTTGTGACCATCATGTCTCAATCTGGAGATGCAACAGCTGGAGCTGTGTTTGAAATGGAGAAACTGAAGGAGTACTCAGTTGCTCAATTGAAACAGTTCCTTAAAGATCTTGACTGTCCCACTGAGAGCTCCACCAGGGAGGGGGAGCTGCAACAGGCACAGAGGGCCTGGGTGACAATCAAGAAGGCTGGAAGGCACACAGAGGAGGAGAATATGGGGGGGGAAGTGCAGAGGATACACAGTGGTGTAGTGGAGGAACCTGTTACGCCTGGGGGGAGGGTCCCCAGGAGGGGTGGCAGGGTGTCACCCAAGGGTCTGACTCCTGAAGAGTTACAGGACAGACAGGCAGAGAGGGAGTACCAATGGGAGCTGAAAAAGCTCGATTGGGAGTTGGAAGAAAGGAGGAGGAACTTAGAGATTAAAAAAATGATTTATGCTTACGAGCTTAAATTGAAAGAGCTGGAAGTCATGAGGGCTGAGTCCAGCTGGAATGGTGGCAGCAACAATTGTATATCCAGTGATGCTGCAGAAGTGCACATGCCCAGAGAGGTGGTGCCCTACTTGAAGGAGGGAGTTAACACACGCCAGGAGGTTCAGGGGTATGAGGTAGCTCCAGTGATGCACAGGGTCCCTGAGGTGGATTGGGGAACTGGCATGGGGAGTCATATTCCTACTGGTGGGAGGGACACTCTACTGACTCTAGGTGAGAGTGACCGGGAGAGGGGTTCCCCCCAGGTAGAAGTCCTGGTTATGGAGTGTGAAAACATCCCAGAAGAGTGTGGGTTGAGTGTCAAGGACAGTCAGGTACTGTCTCACCAGTCTCAGGAGGGTGATGTGGGGTGCTTTTTCGAGGCAGAGTCACTGGATGGTTGGGTGAAGGGTACTTTGGTTAATTCATGTGAGGGGCTGAGTGATGTAATTGCTGGAGAGCATATGTCTAGTCCTTATTTTCCAGAGCTATGCCAACACCAGGTGGAGTGTGAGTTCTCTGACCCCAGGGAGCTTACAATGGAGGCAGACTTCTGGGTGAGTACCAGAGAGTCTGAAGAGGCATTTGGGGGTGCTCCTGAGAGGAGTGGTCTAGGTAGTTCCCAACCAAGTGAGGTAGGGAAGGATTGTAGTGTCCCAGGTAGGTCCCAGTGTAGTGGGATGGGTGAGGGACCCCGTGTCCAGTCTCAGAGGAGAGGGAATGGGGATGGGTTGAGGCCCAAGGTGCCCGAGATCCGGTCCCAGGTCCTGGAGGGTTCCCTGCGGGAACACCAGGAGGGGAGCCTAGCCTGTACCATAGGGCCATCTGTTGAGGGAGACCCCACAGTGTCAGGAGAACTTGGGGGGGCGGCTGTAGCCAACGTCCCACCAGTTCTGGTGTCTGGCAGTACCACTCCTAGTGAGGGGGTGCAGAAGTCCAGACAGAGGGTTGAGAGGGGGTTGCGGACCCCAGTGGAGAACCTGGAGGGTCAGGGGTCAGCTCTGAGAGCAGAGCCCCCCATGAATGACCTTGGTAAGACCATTTCTGGGTTGGGGGGAATCCAGACTCTGTCAGATGGGCAGAGGTCAGGAGACCTGCGCCAGCCAGACTCTTGTGTGGCCCTTCGGGACAGTGTGTCCCTTGAGGGGGGTAAGTGTGCCCCCCTGGAAGCCCTGGTGTGCCAGGCAATGGTTCAACCGCAGGGTGGTGACTCTGGGTTGAATGATCAGGTTCAGGGGGTAAACTCTGACCTGATGGGGGGTAAGTGTGCTCCCAAGGAAGTCCTGGTGTGCCAGGCAGTGGTTCAACCGCAGGGTGGTGACCCTGGGTTGGATGACCAGGTTCAGAGGGTAAACTCTGACCTGGTAGGGGGTAGGTATGCCCCCCAGGAAGTCCTGGTTTGCCAGGCAGTGATCCCGTCTGTGGGTACAGACCCTGGATTGGGAGGCCAGGTTAAGGGTGTCCCCCCTGACCTGGAGGAAGGGGCTACTGCTAACAGTGCCCCTACCATGTTGTCTTCTGGGGGGGCCACTCCTAGTTGGGTGGTTCAGGACCCCAGAAGAGAGGGCAGGGGGAGGGAAGCCTCACCCCTGGCCCTGGTCCAACCTGAAGGTACAGACCCCAGGTTGGAGGATCAGTTGCAGGTTAACATCCCTGCACTGGTGGAAGAATTGTGCAGGACTGCTTCTACAAGCACCCTGACAGTTTTTGACTCTGGGGGTGCCGCTTCTGCAGGGAGGTTACAGAGCCCCAGAGGGGAGGACCAGGGTCAGGTTGTCATCCCTGACCTGGTGGAAGAGAGAGTGGTCAAAGGGTGCCAGGCACCTGGGGCTACCTCCCCCCACTCTCCACAGTCACAGTGGTTAGAGAGGCCTGAGGTCGGGCTCTCATCCCTGACAGTTGTCTGGGGCCACTGTGGCTTGCTGTCCTGGTGGACAGAGTTGCCCCTGGGGGGGGGAGGACGAGAGTCACACCCCGGGGGTGGAGTGGGCAACACCACTGTGTTGGCCCTGGTGGTACTATCTGCCCATTGCAATACATCTGTGAGCAAAGTAAAGTTAGGTGTTGCACAGATGGTGTCTGTAGATGTGGAGAAGGGTTCCCCATGGGTTAGCTTAGTGGGCCCTGAGAGTATGGACAGAGGGATCCAACTGGAGTCAGGAAGGCGTAGAACTGGAACATGCCCCTGCTGTTGTGGGCCTGGGTCCCTGTTCTATCGCCCCAGTCAGGGAAGTACATCAAGGTATTGATTGTTCTCCCCTGGCTTTAGGCTGGTAGGGGGTCGTGTTGGACTTTTGCTTATGCAGGGTCATCCCCAGTCTTTTTCGCCTCCTGCCTCCTATTTTTTTCTGACATGTTGCTGTTGGCTTTTCAACTCTGAGCACTTTACCACTGCTAACCAGTGCTAAAGTGCATATGCTCTCCTGTTTAAATTGTATGTAAGTGGTTTATCCATGATTGGCATATTTGATTTACTAGTAAGTCCCTAGTAAGGTGCACTAGAGGTGCCAGGGCCTGTAAATCAAATGCTACTAGTGGGCCTGCAGCACTGGTTGTGCCACCCACATAAGTAGCTCTGTAATCATGTCTCAGACCTGCCACTGCAGTGTCTGTGTGTGTATTCTTACACTGTGAATTCGACTTGGCAAGTGTACCCACTTGCCAGGCCTAAACCTTCCCTTTTCTTACATGTAAGGCACCCCTAAGGTAGGCCCTAGGTAGCCCCAAGGGCAGGGTGCAGTGTATGGATAAGGTAGGACATATAGTAATGTGGTTTATATGTCCTGACAGTGAAATACTGCCAATTTCGTTTTCACTGTTGCAAGGTCTGTCTCTCTCTCATAGGATAATATGGGGGCTACCTTTAAATATGATTAAAGTGTAGATTCCCCTAGAGAGTAGATGGACATGTGGAGTTTGGGATCCCTGAACTCACAATTTAAAAATACATCTTTTAGTAAAGTTGATTTTAAGATTGTGCGTTTGGAAATGCCACTTTTAGAAAGTGAGCATTTTCTTGCTTAAACCATTCTGTGACTCTGCCTGGTTTGTGGATTCCCTGTCTGGGTCAGTTTGACAGTTGGGTTGTTTTTCACCTCACACCAGACAGTGACACAAAGGGAGCTGGGGTGTAATCTGCATTTCCTGATTAGCCATCTCTGCTAGGAGGGAGGGGTGGAGTGGTCACTCTCATCTGAAAGGACTGTGCCTGCCTCTGACAATGCTGTCTCCAACCCCCTGGTGTGTGTCTGAGGCCTTGCCTGGGCAAGGCAGGATTTCACAAGAAGGTGTGAGTCCCCTTTGAAGAAAGGTGACTTCAAAGACTAAAATGGGTATAAGAAGGGCACCCAAACTTACAAACTTTAGAAACACTTCTGGAACCAAGAGGAACCTCTGCCTGGAGAAGAGCTGATAGCTGAGGAAAACGTGCTGCCCTGCCTGTGACTGTGCTTTGTGGAGCTTTCCTGCAGTGCTGCTTCTGCCAGAGTAAGAGGGCAAAGACTGGACTTTGTGTGCCTTCCATCTTGAAGAAGAAATCTCCAAGGGCTTGATGTAGAGCTTGCCTCCTGTTGTTGAAGTCTCAGGGATAGCAAAGACTTCTTCCTGCCAGCACCTGGAGTCTCTGGAGAGACCCCTACTCTGCTCTGTGGTGCCCTTCCAGTTCCTGGGACCCTGAAAGGAGAGGCTGGCAGCCTAAGGACAAAAATACACGCACCGAGCGCCGTGCGGAGAAAAGATCGACGCGAATCCGATCGCGGCAGAGAAAACGACGCGACGCCGGTTCCGCAGCTGAGAAACGACGCCGCAGGAAACGCGACCGAAAAACCGACGCCCGGAGCAGGAGAAACGACGCGCAGCATCGCTGACGGAGGCTGAGAGATCGCACCCTGCGCCGCGGGACTTTCGGATCGTCGTGTGGCTGGCTTTTTCAACGCGCACCGCCGTGCCGAGTTGTTTTCGACGCACACAGCCGTGCAGGGTTAATTTCGACGCACACCGCCCGTGCGGGGTTATTTTTGACGCAAACCAGGTACATTTTCACGCTAGCAGCGCTAGTGTGGTGTTACAACTACCTAAAGACTCTTTTTATTTTAAACCTTTAAAAAAATCATAACTTGGCTTGTGTATGTTGGATTTTTGTCGTTTTGGTCTTGTTTTGTCTAGATAAATATTTCCTATTTTTCTAAACTGGTGTTGTGTCATTTTGTAGTGTTTTCATTAAGTTACTGTGTGTGTTGGTACAAATACTTTACGCCCAGCACTCTGAGGTTAAGCCTACTGCTCTGCCAAGCTACCAAGGGGGTAAGCAGGGGTTAGCTGAGGGTGATTCTCTTTTATCCTAACTAGAGTGAGGGTCCTTGCTTGAACAGGGGGTAACCTGACTGTCAACCAAAGACCCCATTTCTAACAGATAGATAGATAGATAGATAGATAGATAGATAGATAGATAGATAGATAGATAGATAGATAGATAGATAGATAGATAGATAGATAGATAGATAGACAGATTTAGCTATAGATATATATAGGAGAAAGGGTTAGGGTTTAGGGCAGGTAAGAGTATATGGGTTTTTGGTTGGTAAAGGTTTTTTAAGGATTAGAGTGGGTATGGGTTTCTGGGTGATAAGGCCATTTTTAGGTTTTAGGGTAGGTATGGGTTATGCGTTTTTGGGTGGTAAGGGTTTAACAGTCAGTACTTACTTTCTATAGAAAAAGCGTTTTTTTCTTGCTTATATCTTTGGCACCGACTGATGATTCTTCACGAAATCTTCTCATAAAATTGGAGCTTATGTCAGTTGCTTTCTGGACAACCTGCCACCTCCCCGGGGCATTTAATCTATTATAGGTGGAGGGCATGTGGTCCTCCCACAGTCCTGGGGTCTGTCACCTCCTTCAAAATAAAAGAGGCCTTGTGCAGGGATGTGGAATTTTTATTGCCCAGGACATCTTGTTTGGGGTCAGGGGCAACTAGTTTTTATGTTTACTTTGCCCTTGGGACAAGTAGGCCCAACCCTCTGGCTCCTTGTTTACAGAGAGTGGAACTCTCTGCAGTTGAGGTAATGTGTTTCCAAAAGATAGGGCTGTTCGAACTTGTATTTATGGTTCATTATTTGAAAGCCTTCATTATTAGGGTGAGTGCTGTAAATAAATGTTTTAAGGTCACACTTCACTACTGACGTTGGTTCCAGTACAAAAATACAAAAACATGTATACACATGTTTGAAAGGTTTAGGCTATGAGGCTAAGTATAATGCTCCCAGAATGCTCTCTGATTAGATGTAAATGAAGTGTCATTTAGTAAAATGTGTTGATGCATGCTAGTCTTTCCCAAAAATATTTCGAATGGAAAATCAGTGTGACCATTTTCAACACGAATATGGGAAGCATGAAAATAAACAAACACTGACAAAGCCAACTGATCGGACATATTTTTATAAGTCTTTTAGTTTCATCAATGTGTGTCTTGTTTTGACATGGCTTTTGTAACACTTTATTGTTGTGGGAGCTACCAGGCCCTCAACATTGTAACGAACACTGGCAAAAAAAAAAAAAAAAAGTTTTTGAACTCTAAAAGCACACGTTGCCACCAGTGGCATAACAAAGGCCCCGCAGCTGCCCTCCAGGGGGCCCCTTCAGCACAGCACCTGCCCTGAGTGAGTCTGGAGGGGGGGCTCCTCCATGTTCTTTGCAAAGGGGCACCCTCCAGTTTCGTTACGTCACTGATTGCCACTGTCGTTCCTGACACTGAGCAAAACTACTTTATGTGCCAATATGCTCCTTGTGGAAGAGCAGAATGCGATCACTCACAGTAAAGCTAGCCGAAAGAGAGAGAAATAGAAGTTTAATAAAAACAAAATGTCTTTGTTAGCACCAGACCTAATTAGGGACCAAGACCCACATGTAGGTAGCTTTTTGCATGTCCCAAACAGCGACTTTCGATGTTTGCAACGTGCAAAAAGCACAATGCGATGCACAAACCCAGTTTTGCGATTCAGTAACCTGGTTACCGAATCGCAAAATGGGTTTGTGACTCGCAATTAGGAAGGGGTGTTCCCTTCCTAATTGCGACTCGCAGTGCAATGTAGGATTGTTTTGTGACCGCGAACGAGGGCGCAAACCAATCGCAGTTTGCACCCATTTCAAATGGGTGCTAACACTTTCGCAAAAGGGAAGGGGTCCACATGGGACCCCTTTCCCATTGTGAATGTCACTGTAAAAAAATTTTCAGAGCAGGCAGTGGTCCTGCGGACCACTGCCTGCTCTGAAAAAATGAAACGAAAACATTTAATTTTTCGTTTTTGTAATGCATCTCGTTTTCCTTTAAGGAAAACGAGCTGCATTACAAAAAAAAAAACTGCTTAATTGAAAAGCAGTCACAGACATGGTGGTCTGCTGTCTCCAGCAGGCCACCATCCCTGTGAGGGCCGCTATTTGCAAGGGGGTCGCAAATTGCGACCCACCTCATAATTATTCACTAGGTGGGCATTTGCGAAGCCCTTGCGAATCACAGATGGTCTCAGGGACACCATCCTAAATTCGGATTTGCGACTTGCAATTTGCGGGTCGCAAAACTGAACCTACCTACATGTGGCCCCAAATTCTTAAAGAAAGTCACAAAAGTGCACCCATGGTATATGTCGTACCCCTATAAAATATTTGTGAACTGTATTTTAGCATGGGTAAATACGCATGTGTAGATTTGCTCATATGAAAATCTATTGAGCATTTGCAAGTTCATTTTCCCTCCGGCCACTTTCTTCCCAACCCTGGAAGAAGTTCTAATTCTGCCATTGTCAGGAGTAAATGTCCAACCTTTCTTATTATGGGAAAATATTAGAGAGAAGCTGGTGAAAATCTTTAAAACATGCAGGTTAGTAGGTTTGCCGACTCAAAGGCATTCCAGCCCTGGAACTACTGCTTACTGCTTCCTCCAGCCCCAGTATGCAGATCTGCAGAAAGGTGGCAAAATAAGGAAATTGCTACAGTAGGGATTGAAACTGCAAGTATTCAAGCCCTTCTATGGTAGTAGCCCTGGCATAATCAGAGAGGCTATTATCAGAGCTCTTACATAATGAGATTGTTGCCATAATTTGTCGCCACACTACATGGCACCAAAGGGACAAGTAGATCTTTTTACAGGACAAGTAGATTTGAGAAGCAACCTGTCCCCTGGACAAGTGGATATTTTAATAAATTCCACACCCCTGCCTCGTGGCTCCCTCAAAGCCACGGGACTGCCACCTCTCTGGGGCAATCTTGGCAAGATATGTGGGGGGGGGGTGGGCCCCCCTGCAGCCCTGAGGACCACCACATCCCTGTGACAATTATAATAAAATTAGGGCGGCCACCTGGGCACCCATCAGGCCCGGGACCACCACCTCCCCAGGGCAATTGTAATCAAATAAGGGGGGCGTGTGGGCCCCCTACAGCCCCAGGGACCCCCACCTCCCCTTTTAGATGTAGTAGGGGGTCCTGCAGACACACTGGGCCCCTGGACCACCACATCCCCAAGGCTAACAATCTATTATAGGTGGGGGTCTGCACAGCCCCTCTGCAACCCTGGGGACCTCCCTGGTGCACTTATAACAAATTAAGGGGGGATGCAAGACCCTCTCGCAGCCCTGGGAACAGCCACCTCTCCAGTGTGACTTGAAAGAATGAAGGGGGGTCCGTGGCTAATCCCCGGACCCGGGGAACACCACCTCCCTGGGGCTGTTTGAACATTGGACGGTTGTGGAGCCAATAATGGCCTTGGGGACGACTGATTCCCCCAAGGCCGGATCCTGCTATATTCCGGAGTGCCCACCCCAGGACATAGCTGTTTGCTCTGACTTGGCGGGAGCTTTGACAGCTTCCGCCAAATATGAACAAACAAACTCCATTTCCAGGAAGCAAGAGCTGTCAAACAGCGATGCAGACAAGGAAACAGAGAAAGCAATTGTTCTCATAGTCATGTTTAGCAGCTCCCTGTTTGTGACAGCAATGCAGGCCTTTGCAGGAGGCGGGGAGCTGGCTGGGGACCACAGTGGCGCTCTGGCTCCCACCTCAGTCCCCAATGGTGGTTACCACCCAGGTGACATGACTGGGACCCAGGGATGGGGTCCCCAGGACTGAAATCAATACGGGGGGTCATGTGGCCCCCTTCTCATATTAGAAAAAATATATTTTGAGGTCGGGTCCTCGAGGATAGGGTTCCAGGGCTGAAATCGGCCCGGGGGCGCACAGCCCCCTTCCACATAAAAACCAAAATTAAGGCCAGGCCCAGGGGATGGAGTGCCCAAGGCAAAAATCAGCTGTGGGAGGGAGAGCCGTGTGGATAAAACTTATACGGCCAGCTTTAGCACTGGTGGTGCTCTGTGCGACAATGTTTGTTGGCACCCCCCAGTGCCCACTTCTGCCATGGATTCCCTCAATACCAACTTTTAACAGTGCTCCTTAAGTCTCCATACCTACTCACTATTTTTATAGTGCCACTCATACCAATGTAGGATGTCAGAGCACTTTTCATCACACACTCATTACACAGAGACAGTCAATCATAGGTATGTATATCAGTGTATAGGAAATGTTACATAGGACAAAGGACTACAAGGTGTAGGAGTCAGGTCATCCATACTAGTAGGCAGCATAGTTTAAGAGCGCTTGGTCTGGAGAAACACAAACTCGATATTTAAAATGAAACACCATTGTTTGGGGTTTTCTTTAATAATAAGATTTGATTCCTACTCAAATGAACATGTTTTGCAACATTAGGTTAATGAAAGACTGGGGAAAAATGATAATGCTCTAATCTGTACCTTGAAGTTTGCATGCAGCTCTTTGATGACAGTTAATTGCTCACTGATCTATATTAGGATTTTAAGTTCTAAACTGCAAGCAACAAAAGGATCTCTCTAACAAAAACAGTAACTAACTGACCTATTCACATTACATGCACTTTGTGATCTGCATGGTAGACTTTCTTTGCAGCAGGAATATTGTAATAATTGTTTTGAGGGCAACAAATTAATAATGTTAAAAGTTTTAGGTATCTTTTTTGTGTTTATGTTGTAAATGTATTGATGTGTCTTTAAATGTGGCGACATTGTTTCCACTATGTTTGCTCTGATGAAGACCGTGGTGGTTAATAGGCATGAGCGTTAAATAAACTTTGTAACAGTTTCCTGGAGTACGGGCACCTTCCTGGAGTGGAAGACGAAGGAGTTTTGTATAATGTATAGCGGGTCCTGCGCCCGCTTGCCCGGAACTGGCCCGTAGGTGGAAGTAATCTGATTAATGCAATTACTATATATATATATATATATATATATATATATACAGTATATATATATGTGTATGTAAGTATATGTATATATATTTATAGTACCTACTGACAGCCACCAGTATATAGTTATAGTTAGGACCTGGTTTCCATAGAAAAAACACTTTTTTGACTTCACTAGATCTTTGGCACCGTTTGACGAATCTTCCCAAAATTTTCTAAATAAAAGTGTCAAGTTAGGTCTTGTTGTGTATTGAAAGTTTTTAGATGATCCTTCAAGTGGGCCAGAGAAAAAGGGGGGGCATAAAAAGTGTGTTTTCCATGTTAATTCCCATAGATTCTTTAGACATGCCCGAAGCCTGAACCGAGGGACAGAATTAAACCAAATATGACAAAAAGGTAGCTTTTTGTCTACAGGTCACTGTATTTTTATTTGGTGTAACTCTGTTCAGTAGTTTTTGAGATAATAAAGGGAAAATAAATTTCTATATCTAGGGCCGCGAGTCAAGGGAAATCCCCTGCTGAGATCTGATTGGCTGCCAACAATTCAAACAAGCAGTGTTGGCAACTATACTGGGACTCAGCTTCAGCTGAGTGCCCAAAAAATGTAAAAAGAAGAAAGAAAATGGGGCAGGGTATGTATACCTGAAGGCTGCGTGCAGTGGTGGTCGAGTATAGTAATTAAAATTACTTTATTTAAACAAAACTATAGAAATTCACTGAAAAAAACAAAGGTTATGGGGATGTTATAGTTAGGAAATAGAATTTTGAAAAAAAACATAGAAATTCACTTAAAAAAACAAAGGTTACAGTGACTATATAGTTAGGTTATTGCACAAAATCATAGAAAGTCAGCAGTTATATTTATGTTTATCTCAAGTAAAAAAACAAAGGTTACAGTGACTATATAGTTAGGTTATTGCACAAAATCATAGAAAGTCAGCAGTTATATTTATGTTTATCTCAAGTAACTACAACTTGTGCCATAAGATAACTATAACTTGCGCCCTCGTCATGCACTGCTAATTACCCCAAAGATTACATTAGTCATGGCATCTTTTATGACATCATTGATAATACTACCACATGTGCAATGAAGTTATTGATGAGAAAACTCTGCCTGCATGGTAAAGAGATATGCATGGTAAAAATGTTTGTTGTAAATACATGCGTGATAAAGATGCATGTGTTATAATAATGGCGTTGTAAGGCCATGCGTGGTAATTGCCTGCACGGTTCCATCACAACCGCATAGCCATTGTCTGTATTGCCAGTAAGCAACAGCATTTTGTCTGAACATATGTACACATCCGCCTCGAAATAAGCATGCATCAGTGCAGGGGCTGGTGGTCAAGTCCTTTTGGTTTTACATTTCTGCTTTTTCTAGGTCACCTTTCATTTCTTTTCTGCCCCTTTTTAATAGTTTTTGTCTTTTTTAGAGTTTCATGGTTCTCCCCTAGACAGAGCTATTTTGCAGCTTGCTTGCGGGTCATTTCATCTGCAGTACGTTGGATCAATGTGGCCTCTGCATCAAAACCATCAGGTTTTCTTGGAATGGTATTGTTCACAGTATACCAGTGCTTTACCTTTCCAAGATGGATACATCATGGATCAGTACAACTGATATACTATGTGTAATAATGTTTCAAAATGGCCACCAAGTGTAATTTTTGCTTACAAGCCATTTTGGCTGGGATGTTGCTGCACATGATTGCTGCTTATCGTGGTGGTAACGTTGGAACTTCACGACGCCGGTACAATGTGCATATTACCATTTGCAGAAACCTGCCAGAAAGAAATGTTTGCTTTTGTTTCTTGCAAACATTTACCAGCCGCGTTTAGATGGTGACATGTTTTGATTGTTGTAGTGTTATTTAATTTATCTTGTTGGGATATTGTGTATTTTATTGTGAATGCAAGATGTAGTCAGCGCACAACAATGGTGGCTAGAGTTCTTAAATAATCACTTAAGAGTGATGGAAGTTACCTTCTCACTTTGGCGCTTGATCTATTGGCATTGCAAATGCTTGTTTTTTTTATCAACTCTTACAAGGTTTTCCACAATGTACACAGTAAATCTTATTTCTTCTATGTTTTTATATACAATTATATTATCAAACCATCTCAACCTTGTAAACACAGAAAAAATGTGTCCATATTTCCACAGGGAGGTGGGGAGAAGACATGTCTTTATAACTGGAGCTTGTGGGTAAAGGGCAACACAGTCAATTTAGATCACCTTAGTATTTCGGTCATGAAAAGGACTGCTTCATCTGGTACTGGGTGATTTTCATACAACAATGAATAGGGACCACACAGTACTCTGACACATGAGAATAGTGTCTCCAGTACCTCATACATAATGAAAGCGTACTATCTATTAATTCGCACTATGCTCAGTAGCGGTGATATAATTTTCTTCTTATGATGTATTATTGAGAGTCTTGCAGTTACAAATGTGCTAACCATTTCTTCATGGGTGTAGAAACAGCCAATACCTTTGTAACTCAGCAGGACAATCAAGAGTTTGAGAGTTAAAGTGACACCCTTTATTCACTTAATTAAGGACACAATAGACTTCCAACATTGTAGGATATGGGTACATTACCACCACATGTGGAATTGTGCCTCTCGTGGCATTGCATGCAGGACAATTTTAAAGTCCTCAAACATTGTTCCCAGTTTCAGTTGTGTGAGATAACATTACATCAGGCTTTTGTATGAGTTTTCTGGATTGTAGGAGCATATTGTGGCGTTATAGCACTTCTCTTCATGAGTATCCATTTGACTTCTGCTCTGACTGTCCCAACCTCTGTCTCCCATTCAGAAACATCTTGAGCCCCCTAGCATCTTAAGCAGCAGTGGGTAAAAACAGTATTTGTCATGAGTTCTTTCTCAACAGAAGTTGAAAAAGGCTTGCTTGATGGAAGTATGGGATGAGAGAACAAACAGAACAAAAAAGCATAAGGCATTTATTTTTCTAACATAAGAGGGTTAGGAGTACACTGCCTCACACCCCAGCACTGAATGTGCCACATATTATTTTTCTGTTGACTCCCTTCGTTCCATTTGCTCATATATTTGTGTTTAGAATTTGTGACCTGGCTTTGCTAGACTGTATACAATTTTGATATTCATTTTCAAGTCTTTTGTTGACTAAATAGTGTTTCCATTTGGTGTTTTATACCATTGTGATCCTTCCCTTCATGCTTCTGTACTTGCCAAATGCAATAGTTGCAACAATCTATAATTATCTTGTTGGGACAGAGGGAACAATTGTAGGCATCCTTTGTCCCTGATTAGTTCTCCTTTCGAGTATACCTCGCCTAATCTGGGAGGATTATGATTTCCCCAAACCTTAAATCCATGGTTGACCACTACAGGTGAAGTTAGGATTCACATCTACAGAAGTTAATGGTATAGGTTATTCTGACTGTGTCTTATGGGGGTCATTACGACCCCGGCAATCGGCGATAAAAGGCTGGTGGTAACACACACGCATTCACACACACACATACATTCACAACCCCCCCACACACACACAACCCCCCAACACCCTCCCCTGTCAAAGACCCGACTCCTGGATCCAGGGGGTCCTCCGGCAAGGAACGGAACGGGGCGCTGCTACTGCCAGCAGAACACAGCCAGGCCTTATTATTTCTCATAATACTTCTGGCGGCGGTCAACTGGCATGGTGCTGCTGGTGGTAGCAGCCCCACCTTACCGCCAACTGCCAGTATGGCCACATCCGGATTTCCACCATTCTTGTGGCAGAAATCCGGCTTTGGTCATATTATGGCGGATGGCTGGTTTCCGCAGCAACGGTCTTTTGGCAGCCATTGCCCGGGCTGTAGGCAGTTTTTACCGCCGATGTTCTAATGAGGGCCTCAGTGTTATATTCATAAAGTGTAGTTATTTTTTCTGATTTGATTGATTTGCTCAATTTTGTTGTCTCTGCTGGGTGGAAGCCATTGTTTTTATTGTTGTGGGATCCTTGTTCTATCTTGTTTGACCATAACCCAGGGTTTTGAATGTGCTAGGTGGCACCAGTCTGATGCTGGTCTCACCTGGACAACTGTAATATAGCTCACCGCATGAGCCAGTCCTATGCCTTCTAATTTGTTGATTTGTGTATTTTGTTGATTTTATCTACCCTCAGTGGTTTACCCTCTTATACACAGTCCATGAGCTTTTGCTGTATTGTCTGACAAGTGACCCTGGTATGAATAGAGGGAGCTTTAAGAGAATGCATACGAGTGATGGTATACATTTAATTTTGATCCTAGCTATTTATCCTACCTTTGACATTTCTAGTTTGCCTCATCTGTACAGCTACTTAAACAATACATCCAGGGCCGTATTTATACTTTTTGACGCTAAACTGCGCTAACGCAGTTTAGCGTCAAAAAGTTTTGCGCCGTCTAACGCCATTCTGAAGCGCCATGCGGGCGCCGTATTTATGGAATGGCGTTAGACGGCGCAATCAGACCGGCGCTGCCTGGTTTGCGTGGGAAAAAACCACGTAGACCAGACAGCGCCGGCGTAGGGGGAAAATGGCGCATGGGCGTCTTAAAATGGGGCAAGTCAGGTTACGTCGAAAAAATCGTCTTAACCCGACTTGCGCCATTTTTTAACGACGCCCATCCCCCATCAACATGACTCCTATCATTGTAAAGATAGGAGTCATGCCCCCTTGCCCAATGGCCATGCCCAGGGGACTTGTGTCCCCTGGGCATGGTCATTGGGCATAGTGGCATGTAGGGGGGCACAAATAAGGCCCCCCTATGCCACCAAAACAAAATATAAAAAAAAAAAAATTATACTTACCTGAACTTACCTGAATGTCCCTGGGGTGGGTCCCTCCATCCTTGGGGGTCCTCCTGGGGTGGGCAAGGGTGGCAGGGGGGGTCCCTGGGGGCATGGGAGGGCACCTGTGGGCTCATTTTGAGCCCACAGGCCCCTTAACGCCTGCCCTGAGCAGGCGTTAAAAAGTGGCGCAAATGCGCCGTTTTTAGCCATGCCAACTCCCGGGCGTCTCTTTTGCCCGGGAGTATAAATACCACGTAAAGTCCTGGGAGTCATTTTTTAGACGGGAACGCCTCCCTTGCATATCATTAACGCAAGGAAGGGGTTCACGCTAAAAAATGACGCACATTCCGGGAACTTTGGCGCTATTCGCCTCTAACGCCATAGTATAAATATGGCGTTAGTTGGCGTTAGTTTTGCGTCGAAATTGCGTCAAAAAAAACGACGCAATTTCGGCGCAAACGGAGTATAAATATGGCCCCTAATGTGTGCCAAATTACAGGCCTATGATAAGGCTGTAGTGAAAAGGATATACACGCAAGGTATTTTATGGAATCATCAGAGGTACTGAGACCTCTATTAGTAAGTATAGTTTCTTTCGTTCTTTTATAGTCTTAGATTCCCATACCTACTGATGTTGATCAGTTGATTTTGAAGTCTGAGGCTTCAGGCAGTTTCTTTATTTCTTGTAGTATGTGAGTAAGTGAAATATCTCGTTTGGTCAGTAAGCAGAGGATGTCATCTGAAAACATTTCAATCTTATGATGACTCACTATCATTCAGTAGATGTATGGAATTTGCAGATTTTGATTGCTACAGTTTCCAGCGTCATGGCAAAAATCAGAGAACAATCGCTCATGTCTGTTTTTTCTCTTCAACTGGATATATGTTGTAAATTTGCCTTTTTAAAAAAAAAACATGTTGTTAATGGCTTCACAAAATTTACTAGCATGTATATGTTCTGACTCAATTTTTAAACAATTACTTAGCAGTTGGGCCAGTAAAGTCCATGTGATTTTGTTGAATACCTCTTCTGATTCTAAATCTAGTGATTAAAGTATCATCATAAACTGCTTGTCTTGATCTGCTATGTATCTATATCTCTCTATATATGTCTACATATAAGTATATACACCCAATATATATATTTTCACTGAAAAAAACAAAGGTTACAGAGACATTATACTTAGGCTCACATTTTAAATGTACAAAACCATAGAAATTCACCTGTTAGAGTAATCTCAAGTAACTATAACTTGCGCATCCGCCATGCACAGTTTTTTCATAAACATTTTTACTGCAAATATTACATTGATATTGTCAGTGATGTTATCAAAGATGTCATGTGTGCTATAATTTGTGGGTTAATTAGCAGTGTTTGGTGAGGGTGCAGGTTATAGTGTGGCATGTCACCGGCCAGGCCCTGCGGGCCATGCGCAGCACAGGGTAGGGTGTTTATAAGAATTTCCCACAGGGCCTAGCCACATGCCAGGCTCTGTTGCCAATTGCCACCACCCACGGCCTAAGGCCATGCACAGGTCAGGTGGTGGGTGGATTAACATATAGAATTGAAAATTACTTTGAGTTAAAAAAAACATAGACATTTATTTAAAAAAAACAAAGGTTATCAGGACATTATAGTTAGGCTCAGGGTCACAGGGTCTGACTCTCTCAGTGGATCTGTGAGTGGGTGCCTGATTGTCTGAGTGGGTCTGAAAGTGGGTGTGTGAGTCTATGAGTGGATTGGAGTGGGTGCATGAGTGTCTGGGTGTGTGAGAGGGCACGAGTCTCTGAATTTCCATGGTTTTGAGCAAGTAAATTCAGACCTTACTATAATGTCCCTGTAACTTTTGTTTCTTAAGTGAATTTCTAAGATGTTTATAATTCCATTTCCTAACTATAACGTCCCTGTAACCTTAGTTTTTTTCAATGAATTTCTTTGGTTTTGTTTAAATAAAGTAATTTTTAATATTATATGTTAATCCAACTACTGCCGCGCATGGTAAGGGTTGGCTGCAGAGCCTGGCCTGCGGCTAGGCCCTGCGGCGAACCCACTACAACCACCCAACCCTACGCTGCGCACAGCCTTTGGTCATGCGCAGCAGGTGTTGCCCCCAGGGCCTTTGTCTCTGAGTATGAGAATAGATGTGAGAGGGTGTCTCTGGGTCTGTGAGTGTCTGGGTGTCAGAGTGGGTGTGAGAGGGTCTGTGTTGTTGTGAGAGTGGGTGTGAGAGTGTCTGTTTGAGCTCCAATAGATGATGCATTCACCTCATGAAAGATTTCAGACTGTTTTTCAACATGGAATTGTGGAAACACACTTGCTTTGCCTTCATGATGTCCATGAGTTAGGATCATTTGTCCTTTCCAGGAGTTGAGCTTCGACTGGGGCACCTACTACATTTATATTTGTAAGTACTTCCTGCTGAGGTTTAATTTCTGTGAAATTCCTACGGAGGTTTAATTTCTATGAAATGAGCATCATGGCCAGAACGGAAGCTCACTTGCTCCATTATCCAACAAGAGTCCACAGTTTGCACAAAATGTTTACGCAACTGGAGCACTTTCTACTGGTTAGTTAGTAGGTGCTATCTGATTGGGTAAATGTGCAGTGTGGCGGGGGGCCCCCTAAACCAGCTGATGTAGACTCCGAGGACCCCATCACAAGTGCCCACTACAATTCCATGGTGGGGGCAGCGCAGCTCCACTCCCTGGGCTGATCTTGCCCCCCCCCTCCCTGGGGCCCCAGCCTTAAATTAAAGGAGGAGGAGGCTCCACCTCCTCAACTGATCTTGGCCCTGAGTACCCTGGGGCCCGGCCATCTCTCCTGGGTGCCCCACAGGGCACTCAATGTGCAAAGGGACTCTGAGGGGATCCTGTAGGTCCCCACAGTCCCAGCTGGCTCCCAGCCTCCTGTAGGAACCAGCATTGCTGTCACAGATGTAGATCCCTGATTGTGAGAGCAATTGTTTCCTCTGTTTCTCTGTCTGCATCTCTGCAAGCAGGGAAACAGAGGAACCTCAGCTTTGAGCAAGCGATAGCTGATTGACACCACTCACTTGCTGGAACCCAAGTGTTTGCTCTGACTTGGCGGGAGCTGTCAAAGCTACCGCCAATTCTGAGCAAACAGCTGTGTCCTGGTGGTGGGCATCCCAGGTATAAGAAAACTGGGCTGATTGTAGAAACTCCCTAATTGTTTGTCCCCATTTTTCATTTTTTATGGGTGTTTTCTGACTCTGAGGGTGCCCTGGGACTGCAAACAGTCCTAGGGCCTGTGCTCTGATTAAAAAGAGTATGCAAATTAGGTTAATTATAATTGGCTATGCCAACCTACCTATAAGTCCCTAGTATATGGTAGGGGGTGTGGGTTTAGGTACCCCAGCATAAGTAGTGCACCCATAGTGCACTGCTGAAGTGCCCAAGGTCATTTTAAAGGTAGGCCTGCCTTGCTGGCTACTTTAAAATTAAAGTTACTTTCAAATTTGTAACTTATTTGTACATATAAGTCACCCCTACAGTGTGCCCAAGTGCTCCCAGGGTTGCCTGTAGTGTAACTATAAACAGGGACCTTATAAAAGATGTTTTATAATCCCTAGTGAGGAAAAATAACCAAATTAATTTTTCCCTCATTGTAGTGAATAGGCTCCATATACTAAAATGGGGAGCCTTTATTTAAATTAATAAAGTCTGAAAAGGAGCTAGATATATCCAGTGTGGTATCAAACTTAGGCCCTCATTACAAGGCTGGCGGTAAATCCTGCTTTCTGCTGTGCTGAAGACCGCCAACATACCATTGCGGCAGTGGAATTCTGCTACAGGTATTATGACCCACATCTCGGAATCCGCCACAATACAGACACCCACACAAGTCCGCCACACCAAAGGTCAGTGATAAACTGGCGATACCAAAATCCACAGGAATACGTCCTCAGTATCACGACCCACGAATCAACGTGGCAGTCATTCAACCGTGGTAATCCATTAGTGGTACACACCGCCGCTCTCAAAATACACACACACTTACAAAACACAACTACATTGGACAATTCGAAATACACACACCTGATAGACATACACACACCACACCCACACACTCACACCACTATAAAACACACACACCCACATTACCCACAAACCCTAACAACGTAAAAATTGGAAGAAGGTCAGAGAGAAAGATTAGCAAACACAACACCAGCATCCACAGACACACAACACCATCACTTATACAACATCCACGCACCTCAAACAACACACTCCAACACATCCCCCACACATCACAACAGACAGCACCTCACACATCACCCGACCACATCATGGCACCTCAAAGACACCCCAGGTTTTCAGAGGAGGAGCTCCGGGTCATGGTGGAGGAAATCATCCGGGTAGAGCCACAGCTTTTCGGATCACACGTGCAGCACATCTCCATTGTGAGGAAGATGGAGCTATGGCGGAGAATCATCGACAGGTTCAACGCAGTGGGACAGCATCCAAGAACACGGGATGACATCAGGAAGAAGTGGAACGACCTACGGGGGAAGGTGCATTACGTGGTTTCAATATACCAGATTGCTGTACAGAGGACTGGCGGTGGACCCCCCACCTCCTCCCCACAACTAACAACATGGGAGGAGCACGTTTTGGCAATACTGCATCCTGAGGGCCTCGCAGGAGTAGCAGGAGGACTGGACTCTGGTAAGTCAAATCTTTACTACCAAATCCCCCACACCCCACCTGCATGCCATCACACACCCCCACCCTTACCCTCACTCCCATCACTCCATCATCTCACATATGTCCCACTATCACTACCCACACATCTCAATACCAAGGCCCTGCATGCAACACCTATGCATGGACCACCATCACCAAAGCATGTCCAATACAGATACCCACACAGACCCCAAATCAACTATCACAGAAGGGCAAACACAATGATGCAAGCACAGGTGTAGAGGTGTCGCACAGGACTGCTGTGCAACAGGGGGAGGACAGGCCCAGGGAACCGACACTCCACGAGGCACTCTCCAACATCATGGGAGCTTACCACCATTCCCAGGAGACCATGGGCACGGTACTGGCCACGTTTCAGGAGACCCAGCGGCTGCAGGAAGAACACTACCTGGGGATCAGGGAGGACTTGAAGTCCATTAACACCACCCTGGTCACCATTGCAGGGGTGCTGGCAGACCTTGTCAACACCATGAGAGACACAGTGGCACACTAACGGGCCCCTGGCACACACAGATACAAAAACTATGCATTTACACCCCAACAGGACCCATACCCAACGTCACCGGACAGGAGGTGCCAGACATATCCAGTCCCCCCCACAGAAGAGGCCCACAGTGATGACAGCAGCTCTGCACGCCTGGATCAAGATGACCAGTCCAGCCCATCAGGGACTTCGGGACAGTCTGTTCCCCTGACACAGTTCCAAAGCACCACTGAACCTCCCTCCTCAGGAAACACCGCCACAGCACCCACCCAGCGGGCCCATCCCTCTGTCCCCAGGACACGTCAATCAGCAGTGTGTCTACCACTACAGGGAACCCAGGCAAACCCACCAACCCAAGAAAATAAGGGACCTGGGGTCAGTGGCAGTGGGCAAATGGTTCAGGGGACAGAGGCACAGGATAAAATGGAAGCTGGGAGGACTGCTGTGCGACAGGGGGAGGACTGGCCCAGGGAACCGACACTCCACGAGGCACTCTCCAACATCATGGGAGCTTACCACCATTCCCAGGAGACCATGGGCACGGTACTGGCCACGTTTAAGGAGACCCAGCGGCTGCAGGAAGAACACTACCTGGGGATCAGGGAGGACTTGAAGTCCATTAACACCACCCTGGTCACCATTGCAGGGGTGCTGGCAGACCTTGTCAACACCATGGGAGACACAGTGGCACACTAACGGGCCCCTGACACTAGCCTGGATGATGAACAGCCCTCCACCTCTGCCGGCGCTAGTGGACAGGAGGTTCTGCCACAGGACCAACAGCCACCAGCACCCCACCCCCCGCAGAAGGAGAACCACCCCGCAAACGGTTCCTGATATCCAGGAACAAGATAGAGAAAATTGCCAAGACCCCTGCCAGGAAATAAGATCTTCCTAAATGTCACCCTTCTGTCCCACTTTGTCACCCTGTCCACCTTAAACTGCCATTGCTCCACTTCCCATGCCCCACTGGACAATGCACTTGTGAGACCAAGAGACTGGACTCTGCCATGGACATTCCTCCACCTTCACCCCAGCCCATTTCACAACCCCCTTCACTTCTGAGCACAAAAATAAACACCCTTGAATCCCCAAAGAATCTGGAGTCAGTCTGTGCTTTCACAAATGTGTAATTGCAAAATCTCTGGAATATAGCAATGTCAATGTAATTGTCCACATACCAATGTTACACAGCTGTAGGCCAGGAGTAAACATAGCAGAGGGCACAAATTGGGACCCATATCTGTGAAATGGGAAGCCAAAGGGACAAGTCAGGGTCCATACACAGAGGTAAAAAAGCAGACATATGCTAGGTCCTACAATAGTGTGAGATTTGGGAAGCAGTTCCATCTTCTTACCTGTGTCTCAGTGGAAGTATTGCATGATGATGTTTATTTGGTTGTCTACATCTTCTTCTTCTGCCTCCTCTTCTTCACTGTTCACAGGCTCCACAGCTGCCACAAGACCACCATCAGGCCCATCCTCCTGCAGAAAAGGCACCTGCCATTGCAAAGCCAGGTTGTGCAACATACATCAGGCCACAATGATCTGGCACACCTTCTTCAGTGAGTAGAATAGGGATCCACCTGCCAGATGGAGGCACCGGAATCTGGCCTTCAGGAGGCCAAAGGTGCGCTCTATTATCCGCCTAGTTCATCCATGTGCCTCATTGTAGCGTTCCTCTGCCCTTGTCCTGGGATTCTTCACTGGGGTCAGTAGCCATGACAGGTTGGGGTAACCATAGTCACCTGCAAATATCGAGGGACAACTGTTAGACATACTCCAAACATTAGTGAATCTCCCATACCCAGACAGCAAATGAAACTGTGTGAGGCTATAGGCTCACCTATTAGCCACAAACGGTGCCTCTGGAGTTGCCCCATCACATAAGGGATGCTGCTATTCCTCAAAATGTAAGTGTCATGCACTGAGCCAGGATACTTGGTATTCACATGGGAGATGTACTGGTCTACCAAACACACCATCTGCACATTCATAGAATGGTAGCTATTCCGGTTTCTGTACACCTGTTCATTCCTGCGTGGGGGGGGGGCAAATACCACATGTGTACATTCGGTGGCACCAATGATGTTGGAGATATGTCCCAGGGCATAGAAGTCACCTTTCACTGTGGGCAAATCCTCCACTTGAGGGGAAAACGATGTAGCTGTGCATGTGTTTCAGCAGGGCCGACAACTATCTGGACAACACGTTAGAGAACATTGGCTAAGACATCCCTGATGCCATGGCTACTGTTGTTTGAAAAGACCTACTGACCAGGAAATGGAGTACAGACAGGATCTGCACTAGAGGGGTATTTCTGTGGGATGGCGGATAGCTGACATCAGGTCAGGCTCCAACTGGGCACACAGTTCCTGGATTGTTGCACGATCAAATCTGTAAGTGATAATTATGTGTCTGTCTTCCATTGTAGACAGGTCCACCAGGGGTCTGTACACCGGAGGATGCTGCCATCTCATCACCTGCCCCAGTGGACATGCCCTATGGAGGAGAACGGTGAGCAGACGGTAATACAACATTTAGGTACCACAAGGCTGTTTAGCAAAAAAGTAACGTTTTCTCTATGTGCCTTTGTCTGTCCGTATTCCTGGGCTAAATAGGTGTGACACAGTTATTTGGCCTGCCATGTGGCCCCCTGAAATGGCGGCTGCCTGACCTGTAAGGTGGGACAAGGGGAAATGAGGTAACTGCGTTGGCATTGTACACTGTTGTGGTAGGCGGTCGAAGACATCGGAGCAATTCAGCATTGGTTATCATTGGGCCCTATGGGTTCCAGGAGCCAATGACGATGTACGCCAGCGGTGACGGCACACACCGCCGTGGATGTGACCCCCATTTTCTATCAGTTCCCTCACTTGATACCTGACCTTCAACAGGAGAGGACCTACACTGCAAGTGCTGCTGTGACCTGTGTCTGGAAGCAACAATGGCTACAGTGTCTGGGGAAAGGGCCCCTGCCTTCACTTCGGAGGAGTTGGAGAAACTGGTGGATGGGGTCCTCCCCCAGTACATGCAACTGTACAGTCCTCCAGACAAACAGGTGAGTACACTGTGAGCATGGTGGCTGGCACATGATTGTATGGAGTGTCGTGGAAGGAAGAGGGAGTGGGGGGGACAGGCCAGCATCTGAGGATGGTGTGTGTATTTATGTCTGGGCCAAGGTGGGAGGTTTGTGGCTAGTGTGTGAGCAGAACTGTACAGGAGAGTAACATCCATTATAACTTCCCTTTTCCTCTAGGTCAGCGCCCACCAGAAGAAGGGTATTTGGCGTGCCATCGCCAAAGGGAGTGCAGACCCTGGGGGTCGACCATGGATGGAGCACCCACTGCCGGAGAAGATGGGACGACCTGTGTCGCTGGAGCAAGAAGACGACAGAGTCCCAGCTGGGGATGGCCTCCAAACGTGGAAGGGATGCCCATCGCACCATGACCCCCCCTGATGTACCGGATCCTGGCAGTGGCATATCCGGAGTTGGATGGGCGCTTGAGGGCATCACAGCAGCCACAAGGGGGTGAGTACACTCTCATTCAGCTGACTCTGTGCGCTTGAAGAGGTGTCTGGGTGTGGGTGGTGGGCTGTGGGTTCCCCAAGGCCAGTGCAGACGCGCAAAGGTAGATCCATTGATTTGCAGGCTCATTCCCACTCCAGCCCCAAAGGTGGCCCACTACACCTAGTCAGGCTCCCATAGGTTCCAGCTGTGCATGAAATGGGTCTTGACAGAGTCCCCCTTGGGCATGTGTTTTTCCCCTGCACTGTTCGTGCATGGCTTAGTGCATAGGGGCTGCTCCCTGTGTGTTGTGTTCTCCAACGGTAGTGGTGTTGCATGCATTGACCATGTGTCTCTTCTGTCTCCCCCCCTTTTTGTTTTGTCACCCTGTTCTTGCGTGCATTAGCATCATCTGGCGGAGGAGCAGTGGCACCGGAGCAGGAGGGAGCTGCATCCCACATGGCCCTGGAGGGTGAAGTAACGGAGTCTGAAGGCACCAGTGGGACGGAGGGCGAGGGGAGCTAAACAACGGGGACAGGAGCATACACCAGCGACAGCAACAGCGACTCCTCCTCTGGTGGGAGCTCCCTTGCGGTGGCGGGCACCTCTGTGGCCATCGCATCAACAGGTACAGCCGCCACCCCCCCTACCAGCACCGCCCTCCCAGCAGCCCCTCAGCGTGTTTCCCGTGCCCGCTCACCCATGAAGGTGGGCACCTCCTTCACCCCAGGCACCTCAGGCCCTGCCCCAGTCAGCCCTGTTGCCCTCAGTGAGGAGGCTATTGACCTCCTGAGATGCCTAACTGTTGGGCAATCTACCATTTTGAATGCCATCCAAGGTGTTGAGAGGCATTTGCAGCAAACAAATGCATACCTGGAGAGCATTCATTCTGGCCAGGCGGCCCAACAGAGAGCATTTCAGGCTCTGGCCTCAGCACTGATGGCAGGCATTGTCCATGTGTCCAGCCTCCCTCCTCGAACTTCTTCCACCCAGACCCAATCCCCTGTACCTTAGCCTATCCCAAGCACACCATCAGACCAGCATGCACACTCATCAACACACAAGAGTGGACATGGCAAACATAAGCACCACACATCCCACCGGCATTCACACAAGCACCATACCCATGCAGACACACCAACATCCACTGCCTCCACTGTGTCCCCCTCCTCCACATCCTCCACGTCCTCCTCCTCCGTCTTGTTTCCACTCACACCTGCATGCACTACATCCTCAGCTACTACCTCCATCACCAGCATGCCCATCACCACACACCGCTCACGTGCAATCACCACCACCACAACCATTCACACATCCCCTGTGTCCTCTCCCAGTGTGTCTGCCGACGATACCCAGCTCATCCTCTCCCTGACCAAAGACCCGCTCACCGCCAAAACAAACCTCCACGAGGGACTAAAATCTATCGCCGATTGGATGAACAACAGTCGCCTGAAACTCAACTCCGACAAGACGGAAGTCCTCATCCTCGGACGCACTCCCTCGGCCTGGAACGACTCATGGTGGCCCTCCGTCCTCGGACCCCCACCCACCCCTGCCAGCCACGCAAGAAACCTCGGCTTCATCCTGGACTCCGCCCTCACCATGTCCAAACAGGTCAGCGCCGTCTCCTCCTCCTGTTTCAACACCCTCCGAATGCTCCGCAGAATTTTCAAGTGGATTCCAACAGAAACCAGAAAGACGGTGACCCAGGCCCTCGTCAGCAGCAGACTTGACTACGGCAACGCACTCTACACAGGCATCCCAACCAAAGACATCAAACGCCTCCAACGTATCCAAAATGCCTCCGCCCGACTGATCCTCAACATACCCCGCCGAAGTCACATCTCCCCTCACCTAAAGGAACTCCACTGGCTCCCGGTAGACAAGAGGATCACCTTCAAACTCCTGACCCACGCTCACAAGGCACTTCACAACACAGGACCCTCCTACCTCAACACCAGACTTAACTTCTACACCCCAACACGTCAACTCCGATCCGCCAACCTCGCCCTCGCCATCGTACCCCGAATCCAGCGCAAGACATCCGGCGGCAGATCCTTCTCCTTCCTCGCCGCCAAGACCTGGAACTCTCTCCCCACATCCCTTCGCCAGACCCAGGACCTCCTCGCATTCAGAAGGCTCCTCAAGACCTGGCTCTTCGACCGATAAACCAGCAGCGCTCCCCTCCCCCCCCCCCCCCCCCTCAGCGCCTCGAAACCCTGACGGGTACATAGCGCGCTTTATAAATACTATGATTGATTGATTGATTGATCTGTGAGTCCTCCTCCCAAACTACACAAACGCAGGCACACAGCCCAACCAACATCCATCCTCTTCACAACAGCCTCCGGCCCATGCACCTTCACCCAAATTCAGCAAACGTACACATCCTACAACCACTACCTCTTCCTCCACTCCCAACCCCCTCCATCTTCCCGTCCCAGTGTATCTAAGAAACTTCCTCGCAAACTTTGACCTCTTCCCTACAACTCCCTCCCGTCCTTCCCCTAGGGCCAGGCTGTTCAGGTCCCAGCCCAGCACCTCAACTACCAAATCCTCAAGCACAGTGATCCCAGCAACTCTGGTCTCATTGCAAGTGCCACCCATCAGGGCTGCCAGTGTGCCACATAGTGAGGCCAAGGAGCAGGCCATTCCACCACCTGCCAAGGTGAAGTAGGTGCCCACATGCCGTAGGGAGAAGCCGCACCTGCAAGCAAGCAAGGGCTACCCCGAGCCAAAAGGGGACAGTGGCAAGGTACCAGGAGCGATATCAAAGGTGTGGAAGGGACACAAGCCAAAGAGCAGGTCAGGACAGGGCACGCTGGCTCTGGATGAGGGACCAGAGTCACCCCTTCTGTCGCCCACAACATCAACCTGTACCGCGGTGGACACCGCAACCTGCACCACCACCTGCACCGCCACCAGCACTGCCACCTGCACGTCTGCTGCCTCAGCAACAGTCCCCAGCATCCTCCCCAGTGGGCAGCCGTCCGAGGCTGCAGGAGACGTCCTGCTGTGTCCCTCAACAGGTGCAGACACATGCATCACCGCCAGCACCACCGCCACAGAAACTGCCGCAAGCCCCGCAACCAGCCCCGCCTCGTGATACGACAGTGCCACCACAGCTGGCATGGCAATCATCCCCAGTGGGCAGCCGTCCGAGGCTGCAGGAGATGTCCTGGACCCTGCCGAGCATACATGAGGCATGAATCCCAGCACTGTTTGTACCTTCAGGTGGCAGGCGAAGTCGCAGCAGGATGGAGTGTGTCTGTGCCTCCATGGAGTATCATGATACCTGTTCCCAGGCAATCATGTGGCATATACACCCAGGGGAGGGAATGGGACCTGCCACACTGCATGTGAAGCTCTCTGGGCACAAAGACCCTTCCAGAACCAGTGGAGAATGACATCCACTACCTCAGTCCTTGGCAGGATGAAGCACTCTGGGCACCAAGCCCCCTCCAGAACCAGTGGAGAATGACATCCACTACCTCAGTCCTTGGCAGGATGAAGCACTCTGGGCACCAAGTCCCCTCCAGAACCAGTGGAGACTGTTATCCACTTGAGAGACTGTGGCTTTGCACTCCCCAGGATACAGCAGTGGGCAAACCACCCACTGGAAAGACGTGAGACTGTGGCTTTGCACTCCCCATGATACAGCAGTGGGCAAACCACCCACTGGAAAGACTTGTGAGACTATGGCTTTGCACTCCCCAGGATACAGCAGTGGGCAAACCACCCACTGGAAAGACTTGTGAGGCTGTGGCTTTGCACTCCCCAGGGTACAGCAGTGGGCAAACCACCCACTGGAAAGACTTGTGATACTGTGGCTTTGCACTCCCCAGGATACAGCAGTGGGCATGGAGCCCCCTAGCCGTTCATCCGGCTGAGATGCCCCCCTCCCCTTGAGGTGCCTGTTTATTTTTGATCTGATGCCCCTGCAGTGTTCTCTCTGTTTCGAGTCAGGTATCTTGTGTGGGCTTCGCCCATGCATTTTGGGACACTGATCCACGGACAATGATTTAATTTATATCCGGACTTGTGCAGTTGGTGTACATTATTGTATATACTAATTTTTGAATTTGGCCTATCTGATATTTCAATGATTACACTTGTTACAATCATTTCCTTTTGTCCTTGCATTCTTCCAGGGGGTGACAGGCTTTATTTGTAATGTTGCTCTATGTATTTGTGTGTATGGTGTTGTGGGTGAGGGTGGGGCTGTTGCATGTGTGTGTCAGTCTCTTTTCCCTCCCCCCCTGTGTGCTAGGTGCAGTACTCACCGTGGTCGTCGCTGGCGTCTTTCCTGCTCCTGATACAAGAGGAGGTAGACCAGCATGGGCAGGACCTGTAGTCCGGGCTCCATGGCGTCCTGGTTCCTCGTTGGGTAAACTTAAAGATAGTTGGTGGCAGTGTAATAAGATGGTGCGCACTTCCAAATATAATTTTCTTCTTTGCTGGTATTAGAGTCCAAAAGAGTACATATTATTGACAATTCAGAATTTACAATCTACGGAGTGCCAAAGTGGCTCCACACCCAGCCACAAGGTGTGTAGATTGTGATCCCAAATGTCCACAATGAATGAATGAAGTTGAAAGAACCATGGCACATCCAAGCATTCCAAATATTAGTCCTTTATTCTTCTTGGGTATTCATTGAATACAGCAATCGCTTTACCGTTTCATGTACATACAGCCGACACGTGTTTCGTCGTAACAACCACTTTTTCAAGGCTGTGAAACAATATCCAAAACATGTCATAGTAAGCCAATAGTTCCAATGTCTAGTATACAATCTTTCCCATCACCAAAAGGTATCCCTACCTCTGTGTGAGGTGAGTTGACAGATAGCTGATTGGTGCTTGTCTAGATTACTAGAAAAAGAGGTAATAGGCATGCTGGATAAGTGTGGCACATGGATAAAGGTTTTCGGAGTGTCGTTGTTGGGTGTCGAGAGGTGAGTGGTTTCTCTTCCTAGTCCTGTTTCCGCCATGCTTTTGATAGCATTGGTACTGCCACGGAAAAGGTGGCGGATAGGCGTGTTCTAATACAGTGGGCAGAACCTTGTCTTCCGCCTGTCTGTTGGCAGTTACGGCTGCGGTGTTTGTTTCTACCGCTGTGGCAGTCGGAATGTTAAAGTGGCTGTCTATGTTGGCGGTTTCTGCCATGTTCGTGGTTCCATTTTTTTTGCCACAGGCCTGTTGGCGGTATTAAAGCTGCTTTAACACCAAGGGTTGTAATGAGGGCCTTATTGTTATAATAAATCAAAAAACTTGCCATTAGTGGATTTAATATAACTAGTTCAGGGAAAGTGTTTTAGAACTCTATCTGAAAGTTGCCAAATTCTGCTCTGTAGTGCTTTTCTCTGATTGGCCAGCCTCTGGCAGCCTGGCCAGGCTGCATTGATGAGGTTTGAAGTGGCCTGGGCTGAAGACAAAGAAAGTGCCTGGGGGAGGAGATCTGCCACAGCAGATGGTAAAACAGGATGGGTGAGGGTAGCCAAACTGGTCTTCAAAGGAGGGAAGGACATTTGGAGCAGCTCAGGACCTCCCATATTTCTTGCAAACTCAGACAACCATGTACCCCTTGATTAGATTATGAGAGGGCAGGAAAGAGATGTGTTAAGGAATTTTAGCCACACTAGTGGCTGGACTCAGCCAGACCTAACCTCCAAAATTCAGATTCTGCCATTTTGGATTTTTAAAGAATGTTGCTCCCTGGGATTGATTTTTGCCACACTTCCCAGGAAGTTGTCATCCAAGAGGGTGGTGGCCTGTCTGTGATTGGACAGTTGTTCCTCCCCGCTTTCCACCCCAGGAGCAAGGATAAATATGGCAGAGCTGCACCCGAACCTCAGATCCCTATAAGGAACAACAACAAAAGACGAAGGACTGCCCTTCTGGACCCCTGGACCACACCTGGACACTGCACTCTGAAGGACTGCACCAGCTGCACACTTGGGGTTCACCACTAAAAGCGCTTTGCCTGACTTCAACTGGTTCAAGAAGGGACTCCCGATTTGCTACAGGTGAAACTAGCTAACCAGATTCCCCTGCATGATAACCTGAAGAAACTGACCAGCTGACCACTGTCCAGTGGTCATTTTGGAGTTTGAGCCTGCTGCATTCTGGGAGTATGAGTCCTAACACTCAAGGAGCAACTCAGAGCCTCTGGAACCTTGGGGTGAGCTGTGGACTCCTAAAGGACATTCAAGGACCTTCTGGTAGAAGATCCAGAAGTTTGGAGAAGATTGGAGAACTTTTGGTAAAAAGCTCCATAAAGGGACCGACCCGACATCATGAGTCAATCCGGCTTACCTCAACCGGGACCCAGTCTGACTTGCAAGTTTGTCCCGCTGAAAAGCTCTGGAGCCCCAGACTTCTAAGATTTCACCAGGGGCTCCTGGAAAGGCAATCTGCCAACATCGACTCAAAATCGGCTTGCTGTGGAAAGTCGTCTGACGTCAGAGAGAAAAAGCTAAAAAAAAAAGTGACACAGTCCAAATGTAAAAAGTTGACAAGGACTTCCTGCGCAGTGTATCCGAGGAGAGCTCCAGTGACGTCAGATCCAAATTCAACTTCGTCCCCCAGCATGAAGATTTCCAACCTGAAAAATCATTTGTCTGATGGTAGAATTCTTCACTGAGGTCTCCTGTGACGCGTATCCAAAAAGGGCTCCAGGGAGGTCAGATAGGATTGGTAACTTCGTCCCGCTGAAGAATATCTATAAGAAAAAGACTAAGTCCGAAGGTAAACTTTTGATGAGGCCTCCCCTTGCTGTAACCGAGCAGGGTTCCATTGTGGTCTGACTCAAATTTTGACTTTGCCTCAGTCTAGTGTGACCAGATGTCTAGATTAGCACTTGTAGATTCTATGACCTAGAAAACATGAATTCTTTTAAAATTAATATCTCGAGTTCGTCTCATCCGATTTTAATCATTTAAAAGATAAAAATAAAATCTATTTTTATATATTGGTGTTAGATTTTTATTGTGTTTTACTTATTTACTGTTTTATGATTTTTAAATGCTTTACACACTTGTCTCCAAAGTTAAGCCTTTTAGCTCATTGCCAAGCTACAAAGGGTTGAGCTGGGATTAATTTAGTGCACCTAACTGGACTTGGTGGGGGTTAGTGGCCTATTGCTAAGTGTAGGTACTTACCTGCCCTTACCAACAATCCACTTTTTAACACCAGGACACACCAGGAGCCGGCCAAGGGAGGTAGCTGTTCCTAAAGCCATCTATGGCTCCATGAGAGAGGCTGTGAAGCCACCCTCCAACATTATACTTGCCCCAGGGAGTTGGTGGTCCGCAACGGTCCCCCTTCATTCTTTTACTTCAACTGTGGGGTGGTGGTGGTCCACTGGGCTGTGGGGGGCTGCGTGGCCCACCCGCATATAGTTCAATATTTCCCCCAGGGAGGTGGCTGCCCCCGGTGCTGTGGGAGGGCCACGTGGCTAACCCACATCTAATTCAATATTTGGCCTGGGGAGATGTGGTGGTCCCTGACGCTACGGGGGGCTGCGGGAGTATCGTGTGTCCCACTGCATATAATCAAAACAGGCTCAGGGAGGTGGTGGTGCCCAGGACACAAGAAGGTCTGCAGGACCCCCCTATTATAATTAAAATGTTTCGCCCCAGGGAGGTGTTGGCCCCGGGGCATGGGGGGGATGTGCGGCTCCGCTGCATACCATTAAGATAAAGCACCAATGAGATGGCGGTCCCAAGGGAATAAATAAACTCAGGAGTTGGGCCCCATGCACCCCCTCTTTATTTTTACATGTCCACGGGATATGGCCCTTGCAGGGGCTCTAGTAAAACAAGCGCAGGAGCAGCAGTTTTTTTTTTTTTTTACTGCAGATTTGCAACCCCACTGTGAGTTTCCTGTAAACATTTTTTTAAAGTGCTTTTATGCCCTGGGGTGTCCCTCAGGGACCCCAGCCCCAGAGCTAAGGGGTTAGGGTGTCCCTACTCTGTCCCCTTTTCTAATTTCCTATCTTTTTTTTATGGATGCCATCACTTCCTTGTTGAAGTGTTGGCAGCCAATCAGATCTCAGCACGAGATTGGGAGGGTTTGCAGAGCCTTCACGTCTCTATTTGTACACATTTGTTTTTTCTTTCATGCTTCAAAAATTACTGAAAGGATTTACACCAAATAACAAAAATGTTGCTTTCTGGGTCAGAGCTAGCTTTTTTTCCAATTTGGTGTAAATCCATCCAGTGGTAAGGCTGCTATTCCTGTTTTAAATCCCTATGGAAATGAATATGGAGAAAACACATTTTGGGATCCCCCCCTTTTTCTGCCCCCACTTGATGGATCACCCTGAAACTTTCCAGACAGCACCTGAAGAGAGCATCATATTTTTTTTTATGGAAAATTTCAGGAAGATTCGTCAAACAGAGCTAAAGATATAGGCAAGTAAATATATATACATATATAGCATATATATATATATATATATATATAAACAAAGGTTACAGGTACATTATAGTTAGGTTCTGAATTTACTCGCACAAAACCATAGAAATTCAGCCGTTATAGTTATTTTAAAAATTCAAATAACTATAACTCGCACCCCAAGGTAACCATAACTCACACCCTCACCATGCACAGTTTTCTCGTTCATAATGTTATTGCAAATGTTGCTGTGATAATATTGATGATGCCGTAGAAGGGGTCATCAAGGATGTGATATATTTTAGTAATTAGCTGTACATGGCAAAGGGCGAGTTATAGTTACCTTAGGGTGCAAGTTATAGTTACTTGAGGTAACCATAACTATAACTGTTAAATTTCTATGGTTTTTTGCAAGTAAATTCAAAACCTAACTATAAAATCCCTGCAACCTTTGATTTTTGTAGTGACTTTCTATGAACGTTTTAGCACACACACATAAATATAACCAATGCTGTGCAAGGCCAAAGGTTATGCACGCTGGGAGTTGGCCACGGGGCCTGAATGCACCCATACCCGAGCTGTGCATGGCATTTGGCAGTGCGCAGCATGATTATGATTTCCATTGTGTTTTTTTTTTCTGTTTTTCTCTGGATTGGGAGATCCACACATGGATCCACGTATTGGACAAAAAAAGAAACAATGGGCAATTCTTTTGCCTGCAAGGGGTCCCTAGCACTCTATGTGCCCAATGGGGTCAGACGACCTGTATCCTGACCCCTTATGTGTTTTTTCACTTCTCTTTCCCACCCCCCAGCTGATTTGACAAACAACATGGCTGCCGCAACTTTCTGTCAGGTTGTGACCAGCCATTCAGGGCCTAGCTTTTCTCAGAGAACCGAGGATGCAAGTCCGAATAAGCAGATCCGGATCCGTGGAGGATCTGCATCCCTATATATCTATATTTTTAAACTGTAATATCTCAAAAACTACTGAACAGATTTATCACAAAAAGCACGCTTTCTGGATCAAGGGCTAGCTTTTTGCCAAATTTGGTGTAATTTTGTCTAGCGGTTCGGGCTGTAGTTGTGTTCAAAATCTCTATGGAAAAATGAGTGGGGAAAATGTGTTTTGGGGATCCATCAAGCCCCCACTTGATGGGTCATCAAAAAACTTTCAAGACAGCAGCTAAACAGACTATTGGATTATATTTTGTGAAGATTCGTCAACCGGTGCCAAAGTTATTGGTAAATCAGAAATCACTCTTCATATGGAAATTAGGTCCTAACGATAACTGCCTACTGGCGACCGACAATATATATATGTATATATATATATATATGTATATATATATATATATACATATATATATATATATATATATATATATAAATATGTATATATATATATATATATATATATATATATATATATATATATATATATATAAATCAAAGAACAAACATCCGAACACTCGGGGACCAAGTTGACTCGCCCCGAACGTGAAAAGATGAGTCTCCGTCACACAGGATAGCTGAAATTAGGATTTAATGTTCGGGGAGGGGGTTCTTTTAGTAAGTTGTCCATCTTCCCAGTAGAATGGAGGGAAAGACTTTGCATCTCACTAATGTAAATGGGGTTTGACAAAAAGGGTGGAGCTTCTAGGCCATTTTACATACTTATAATTTTAATAGGGATAACACAATCTCTGGTCTCTGCAGCAGATGACAAGAAATAACCCACTCATGAGAGTCACCACATGAGATATTGCACTCAAATAAATGCAAGGATGCAATCACCTCCATCAATGATTACAGATACCTTTTTATGGTGAAAATCCAAAGAAAACACACTTGTTTTGTCTTTACCTTGTGCAAAGAATTAATATGATTACTACTTTACAGAAGTGGAGCTTCCGCTTGGGCACCTGCTTTGTTTATATCTGTAAATGCTTCCCATTGAGGTTAATTTTCTGTAAAATGAGCATCGTGCCAGAATGAATCCTGCCCTGCGTATTTATCCAAGAAGAGGCTATTGCTTTGTGCAGGATGTCGACCCAGCTGGAGTACTTTCTACTGGCTAATTAGTATGTGCTATCTCATTGGGTAAATGTATAGCGCATCTCCTACACTACAGCTGCGCAAAGGACACTGAGGTAATGTCTCCAGTGTCCTTGTGCAGCTATAACTTTGCCAATGTAATTGTTCCTCAAGCGTCATCATCACATAACTCATCAAGGTAGAACTGCAGAGAAAACACACACGGATGATGTGTACTGTACACAAGTAATTGCTTCTTTGGTGGTGATGTGTTTGTCTGCCTAGGCATAAACAAGGGACCGCGGGGGACCCTTAAGGCCCCTGCAGGCCCAGCCAGCTCCTTCCCTCCTGCGGAAACCGGCATTGATCCCACACACAGGGAGCTGCTGAAAATGCAGGGAAGGTAGCAGTCCCTCACTCATCACAGAGTGGGATAGGGTCAGTGGGACTTGGTGACCCCACTCCACTCTATGATGAGATGTCACTGATTGACACTTGGCTCTAGGCACTTCATGGTTTAGAACTGAAGTGCCCCGGTCTGAGGCAATCAGTGAGGCTTCTGTCATCATGAAGGGGAGGGCCTTGCACTGCTTTGCTGGGCTGAAGTGGTCACACCCACAGGAGTTGTGACTACTTCAGCATGGCAAAGTTCAGCTCAGGCAGCCAGGGGCCTGTACATTTACCACATTTACAGATCCTGGCTACCTGACCTGAAAATAAAGAGTATCTGTCAGGCTGACCTTTGCTCAGCCTGACAATCACTCCTTATAGTGGCCAAAAGGTGAGGGAGCATTGTCCCTCAGCCCATTAGGATGGGTCGCAGCTGTGAACATCCTCTTTTGCTGGGTCTTGATAGAAGGATCTTGAAGTGTGTACATGGAAAGAAATATCACATGATAGTACCAAATATTACCCGTCTCTATACGGGGAGTATTTGAAGCCATGCTGTTGGGAACCTGAGTTAGGAATGGAGTGCATATTTTGCTGGTTCCTTCCTCAGAGTCACACCAGTGTGACTTCAGGTCCTTTCCATTCTGGGCAAAGAAGTGTAGGACAATATCTCAGCACCTATGAGGCACCAAAGCCAGCTACTTGTAGAGTTGCAGAATGAATAAAGTGGCAGCACTTTAATAGCAAAGTGCTTGGGCGGCTCTCCAGGGCACTCATTTACATAGAGATAAAAACATTAGTAGTTACCAAGGACAAAGCAGACTACAGAGGCAGCAGCTACTTACATAGAAAGAAACTACAATGGCATCATGAACAGATTTCTGCAGCTTGCTAGGTAGGAAATGGAGGTTATAAACTGTGCTTTATTTAAGCAGTTTAAACGTCTCATTGTGCCACTTGCCAGACATAAGTAGCTACTGCAGCCCTATTTTTTCCTATTTGTTATGGTACTTGCAGTTCTACTTTTCACTTTATAAATGCAACTAACTGAATACAAAGGGAACATCCAGCATATGAGACTTGCCGGGAGACAAATCCTGGAAAAGACATTTGTTGTTCACTCTTTGGAATGAAGATCAGAACGTTGTGGTATAACGAAGCAGGAGAACCATAGTTGTATCACAAAATGAGAAGCCACATGCTTTAAAATGCAAAGTTATATTGGGTGAAATGCCAAGGGTGGTGTGATGAGGCCTGGGCAAATTTTGTAATATGTCTGCATAATTTCATGCAATTACTTTCCTGCATTTTGTGTTATACTTGTTAATTGGAATTTCTGGAATGAGGTCAAGTCTAATTGAAGCTCATCAACTGTGATAGAATATCAGTGTGCATTCAAAAATACTTTCTAACATACATGCAAGCAAAGATGAACACAGACCATTAGACATAAAGGCACTCGTGCTCACAAAATGTATACACCTACAAACACACATGCACATACCTACAAAGCCATGAAAACCCATGCATGCAAAAGGACAGAATATACCCATTTTCGAATCTAGAGGCAGTTTAGACACTAATCATGCATCAATATACAGACAAATGTGTCAGCGAGAGCCAAATAGATCTTTTGTAAAGAAGCACTCCGCACCCCAGCCATGGATGCAGCCATGCCCCTAGTTGACCTTTGCCTTCAGAACATGTGGGACTGGAAGAAGGATCTAGCAGAGAAGGCTTCCTTTCTTAAGCTGTCCTTTGAGTGAAGTAAGGTGTTCGGTGAGTAGCTGGATGGTCTGATCCGAAAGTCATTCAAGAGCAAAAAGCACACTTGGCCCTATAGGTCCTCTTCCCACAAGTCTTCTACATCATGGAATCGCTTGGATACCAGAGACAGTAGGGACTTCCCTCGCAAGAACAACAGTTCCTATTCCTTTGGAAGGAAGCAGCAGAATGTCACCCCCAAGGATGGGCCTTCTGGTCAGCACTCCTGACTATGGGATTCCTTCGGACTCACAACTGGTGGGGAGGGGGTTGGCAGCCTTCCTTCCACAATGGGTGCTTTCTGTCGCCGACAACTGGGTGAGAAGCATAGTACGGAGTGGTTATCTTATAGACTTTGTCTCACTTTCTCCAGGTAAATGGTGCATCCCTACTCTTGTACCAAAGAATCCGGCCAAGAGGGCTGCACTGTTGGTAGGGATTGAGCACTTTTTTAGGAAACAGGTGATCTTCCCAGTGCCACTCATTCAGGTCAGTCAAGGCGTGTACTCGATCCTGTACCTGGTACTGGGGCATCAGGGGAGTTTCAGCCAGTCTTGGATTTGAAGCACCTCAACCAATAGGTGGCATCCATTCCGTTCAAGATACTGGGGGTCATTCCAACCCTGGCGGTCGGTGATAAAGCGGCGGCCAACCCGCCAACAGGCAGGCGGTAAAAAAAATGGAATTCTGACCCTGGCGGGAACCGCCAACACAGGCCGCCACTTTAACACTCCAACCGCCACGGCGGGACAGACAAACAGCGCGGCGGTCACCGCCAACAGGCAGGCGGCAGACAATGTACCACCCACCCTTTCACAACTCACCAATCTGCCACCTTTTCTGGGGCGGGAGCCCCGCCGATAAAAACACGGCGGAAACAGACTACGAACTGGAAAACGCTCACCTCTACACACTCCACCAGGAAGGAGGACAGCATGGAACCCGAATTAAACATCCTACCAGCTATTGTCTACCTGCTCATCTACCAGGAGTACGAACGCCAGCACAGACGACAACAGTGAGTACTGCACCTACGACACAGGGGAGGGGGGAGGAGGAAAGCTTACGGGCACACACATACGCCATACACCCACCCCCCACCCCAAATACCTACACCCCAATGCAGAGCAACAAGTCAGAGTGACACCCCCCAAACCCACCGGAATAATGCAAAGACACAATTAAAATGATCTATAAAATATATGTATAAATAGCTCCATTGAAGTTATGGGAAATATGCAATATGAAAGATACAAAATAAGGAATGAACATAGTTAAAAATATATACATAGGCAATAAGTCCTGCCCATTCTGTCAAAGTTCCATAGTCCGTGGGCCAATGTGCACAAACACATGGGCAAAGCCCACACAGGAGACCAGATACCATTGGAGAGAACACTGCTGGGGCATCAGATGATAAAACTACAGGCACCTCAGGGGGAAGGGAAGGGGGGGCACCTCAGCCACATGAGTCCACGACGCCAGATCCACGAGGGGCCTCCATGCCCACTGTCCCATCCTGGGGAGTGCAAAGCCACAGTCTCACAAGTCTCTACAGTGGGTGGCTTGCCCACTGTGCCATCCTGGGGAGTGCAAAGCCACAGTCTCTCAAGTCTCTACAGTGGGTGGCTTGCCCACTGTTCCATCCTGGGAAGTGCCAAGCCACAGTCCATCAGATGGATTACCGACTCCACTGTTAATGGAGGAGGCATGGTGCCCAGAGTGCTTCGTGAAGCCTTGCTCGACACAGAACCGGCACTGTCAATGGGCCAGCGGTGCTTGAGACGGCGTTGCCCAGCGGAGCGGTGCTTGACAGGAAGGGGCCAGCGGAGCGGTGCTTGAGACGGCAGTGGCCAGCGGAGCGGTGCTTGAGACGGCGGTGGCCAGCGGAGCGGTGCTTGAGATGAAGGGCCCAGCGGAGCGGTGCTTGAGATGAAGGGCCCAGCGGAGCGGTGCTTGAGATGAAGGTCCCAGCGGAGCGGTGCTTGACAGGAAGGGCCCAGCGGAGCGGTGCTTGACAGGAAGGGCACAGCGGAGCGGTTCTTGTCACAGCGGGCCCCTGTTCAGCGGTGCTTCTCACGGCGGGCCCCTGTTCAGCGGTTCTTGTCACAGCGGGCCCTGTTCAGCGGTTCTTGTCACGGCGGGGCCCTGTTCAGCGGTGCTTCTCACGGAGGGGCCCTGTTCAGCGGTTCTTGTCACGGCGGGGCCCTGTTCAGCGGTGCTTCTCACGGCGGGCCCCTGTTCAGCGGTGCTTCTCACGGCGGGGCCCTGTTCAGCGGTTCTTGTCACGGCGGGGCCCTGTTCAGCGGTTCTTGTCACGGCGGGGCCCTGTTCAGCGGTGCTTCTCACGGCGGGGCCCTGTTCAGCGGTTCTTGTCACGGCAGGGCCCTGTTCAGCGGTTCTTGTCACGGCGGGGCCCTGTTCAGCGGTGCTTCTCACGGCGGGGCCCTGTTCAGCGGTTCTTGTCACGGCAGGGCCCTGTTCAGCGGTGCTTCTCACGGCGGGGCCCTGTTCAGCGGTTCTTGTCACGGCGGGGCCCTGTTCAGCAGTGCTTGTCCTGTGTTTCTAGGGAGCCAGACCTGGCCAAGACTTCCCGCTCAGTCGCCATCCGAACTTGCGGTCGCGGGCCCTCCTGTGATGGAGTCCTGGGCCTGTGGGTGTCGTCCGTCACAACCGGAATGGGGCTGGTGGGGCCCTCCTGGGCAGCTCGCCTGCTGCCTGACTTCTCCGGCCTGCTGCCCTTGCCCTCCTTCGCTGAAGCTCTGTGGCCCTTGCCTCCCTTTGATGATGTGGCAGGTGACGGGGCAAGGCTACTGTCCTTGGTGGCAGCCGTCTCAGGCTTGTCGCGCCGGCCCTTAGTTTTTTTTGTCCTCTTCCCAGGGGGTGGGCTGGCTGTCCCCTTGCTGCTGGCCGATGTTCCTGCCCTAGGAGCTGGTGGACTCCAATAGCCCTGCACTATGGTCATAGTAGATGCAGGGCTGGTGGTGGCTGAGGTGCATTTTTGACTCTTACCAGATGGAGGGGGTGGGTCAGTGATTGGAACGAGCTCAAGGTTGGAAAGGAAAAGCACTTTGGAAGGACAGGGACGGGTAGGTGTAGTGGGTATGGGAGTGGAGGAAGAGGATGTGGTTGTAGGAGAGTCAAGTGTGCTGTCTTTGGGTGCAGGTGCTTGTGACGGAGGCTGTCGTGAGGTGGATGGCTGTTGGGTGGGTGGCTGCCTGCGTTTGTGTGGTTTGGAAGAGGGGGTGACAGACACACTGGGAGAGGACACAGGGGACGTGTAAATGGCAGTGGGGGTGGTGACTGCACGTGTGCGGACTGTAATGGAGGGTGTGCTGGTGATGGAAGTACTGGCTGATGGTGGTGTGCATGCAGGTGTGAGTGGAGATGTCACAGGGAGGGAGGAGGGAGATGAGGAGGTGGGGGACACAGAGGTGGTAGTGACTGTTGGCATGTCTGCATCTGGATGTTGCTTGGGTGAATGCTTGTGGGATCTGTGGTGCTTATGTCTGGATGAGCTGCCCTTGGGTGTAGAGGTGTGTGCAGGCTGGTCTGATGGTGTGGATGGGATAGGCAGAGGAACAGGAGACTGGGACTGGGTGGAGGGAGTCAGAAGAGGGAAGCTGGAGACAGGGACAATGGCTGCTGTCAGTGCTGAGGCCAGAGCGTTGAACGATCGCTGATGGGCAGCCTGACCCGAATGAATGCCCTCCAGGTATGCATTGCTCCGATGCACCTCCCTTTCTACACCCTGGATGGCATTCAAAAGGGTAGACTGCCCAACAATGATGGTCCTGAGGAGGTCAATGACCTCCTCACTGAGGGCAGCAGGGGTAACTGGGGCAGGGCCTGAAGTACCTGGGGCGAAGGAGATGCCCGCCTTCCTGGGCGAGCGGGCACGGACCGAAGGCTGAGGGGCTGCTGGGAGGGCGGGGCTGCTGCGCTGGGTGGCGGCTGTACCTGTTGTGGCGGTGGGCATGGATGTTGCCGCCACCGCAAGGGAGCTCCCTTCCGAGGACGTGTCGGTGTCGCTGACGTCTCCACGGGTCCCCGTTGTGGAGCTCCACTCGCCCTCCGTCTCACTGGTGTACTCGGAGTCTGTTGCATGGCCCTCTGGGGCCATGTGAGATGCAGCTCCCTCGTGCGCCGATGCCACTTCTCCTCCGCCTGATGATGCTAATGCACACATGAACAGGAAGACAAAGAAAATGGGGGGGGGGGAGAAATGAAGACAGGTTGAGTGCATGCATTGGCAACACCGTTGTCGGAGAGGACAGACACAGAAGCCCCCTGCACTAGGCCGCGCAATCGGGGTACACTACTCAGTTATTGTGACTAGGCCTACAGGTCTATGGACGACAAATGCACACATGGGTGAGGCCGGACCATGGATAGCTGTACTTGGCACCCTACAGAGGTGGGGGGCAGGGGCACAGGGCCATGCCTAACGGAGGGGCCTAGCCTACAGAATGCGCCCTGGCCTAGAGATAGCCACAGCCCTCCTCCCCCACCCAAACACCTTCACTGCGCGCAAAGATAGCAGAATGTGCTGATACTCACCCCCTTGTGTCTGCTGTGATGTCCTCACGCACCCATCCAAATCGGGGTAGGCCACCGCCAGGATCCAGGACATCAGGGGGGTCAATTGGCGGCTGGCACCCCTCCTACGTTGGGAGGCCATCCCCAGCAGAGACTCGGCGGTCTTTCTGGTCCCGCGGCGGATGTCCTCCCACCTCTTTCGGCAGTGGGTGCCCCGTCTGTTGTGGACCCCCAGGGCCCGGACATCCTTGGCGATGGCACGCCAAATGTCGATCTTCTGACGGGCGCTGACCTATGTGACATGTACAGGGTGGTAAAGGAAATCTCATCACTTTTCTGCCTGGTCAATGTGAGTGGCCCCCCCCTCCCCAACCTTGCCATGTGGCACATGCTCTCATCTTTCGTGCGTTGCACTCCTCATTCGCTCCCCTCCCCACCATCTTACATACACCCCACTCAACACAGGCATAGCCCATTCAACGTGCACCCTGTGTACTAACCTGTTGGTCTGGAGGACCGTAGAGTAGCGCATACTGGGGGAGGACCCCATCAACAAGTTTCTCCAATTCTTCGGAAGTGAAGGCAGGGGCCCTTTCCCCAGTCGCAGCAGCCATTGTATCTCCCAGACCGAGGTCACAGCAGCACTTGCAGTATCGGTCCTCTCCTGTGGATGATCAGGTCTCGAGTGATTAATCAGATAGAAAATGGCGGTCACGCCCGCGGCGGTGCGTACCGCCGCGGTGCGTACCGCGACCGCAGGCGCCCATCCTCATTGGCTACTGAAACCCATAGGCTGCAATGTTAACCAATGCGGCTTAGCACCGCGGTCTTCGACCGCCTACCGCCACGGTGTGCCACGCCAGCGCATTGACCTCACATCCCACTGTCACACTTCACAGGTCAGGCAGCCGCCATTTCAAGGGCCCACATGGCATAATTTCTACTGCGTCACACAGGCCTAGGCCTTGCATTGCCACTCATACAAGCCTTTCAATGCATAGCGTTCGTGTACTGTGCAAGCTGTGTGAACGAACCTGTGGGTTGCTTGACTCTGTGCTCCATGTTGTCCTTCCTAGGCACCGTCCGCTGGGACTTGAGAGGAGAAGGATGAATCCTCCCGTGTACCGACCGCTGGTGGACCTGTCGCAATGGAAGAACGACATATCATACTTACATACAGGCTTGACATAGCAACTATACATGAACTATGTGCCCAGCTGGAGCCAGACCTGATGTCGCCCATCCGCCAACCCACAGGGATTCCCCCTCTGGTGCAGGTTCTGTCAGTACTCCATTTTTTGGCAAGTGGGTCTTTTCAGACAACAGTGGCCATATCATCTGGGATGTCTCAGCCTATGTTTTCTAAGGTTTTGTCCAGAGTGTTGTCTGCCCTGATGAAATACATGCGGAGCTACATTATTTTCCCTGAGGTGGGCGATTTGGCTACAGTGAAGGGTGATTTCTATGCCCTTGGACATATCCCCAACATCATTGGTGCCATTGATGGGACCCATGTGGCTTTGGTTCCCCCCAAAGAAAGTGAGCAGGTGTACAGAAACAGAAAAAGTTATCATTCGATGAATGTCCAGGTGGTCTGTTTGGCTGACCAGTACATCTCCCATGTAAATGCCAAGTTCCCTGGGTCAGTGCATGACGCGTATGTCATGTGAAATAGCAGCATCCCTTATGTGATGGAACAGCTACAGAGACACCGTGTGTGGCTAATTGGTGACTCTGGTTACCCCAACCTGTCGTGGCTACTGACCCCAGTGAGGAATCCCTGGACCAGGGCAGAGGAACGGTACAATGAGGCCCATGGGCGAACTAGGAGGATCATAGAAAGGACCTTCGGGGTCCTGAAGGCCAGGTTTAGGTGCCTGCATATGACAGGGGGATCCCTAATGTACTCACCAAAGAAGGTGTGCCATATCATCGTGGCCTGCTGTATGCTTCACAATCTTGCTTTGCGACGCCAGTGCCTTTTCTGCAGGAGGATGGTCCAGATGGTGGTGTTGTAGCAGCTGTGGAGCCTGTGGGGAGTGAAGAGGAGGAAGACGACGGGGACAACACGGACAACAGGGATACAGTCATAAAACAATATTTTCAGTAGCATACAGGTAAGAATCACCCACGCCATTTTACATTTACTTAAGGCCTCATGCGTCTCCACTGTCTGTGTTTCCCCCCAGTTCCTGTTAACTGATTTGTGACTTTCCCTTCCCTTTTCAGAGCTGAATGACCCACTGCGTGACTTCTGCTTTGTTTGCCCATGGACTAAAGCTTATTGAAATTGGTATGTTGTCATCACAAAGTAACTGGACATTATTGCACTGTTATGTGTAATACATTTGTTAAGAATACAAGCAGACTCCTGTTATTTTAAGTGCAATAAGTGATTTATTTTAAGTGCTACATATAGGTACATGATTGTAAAACGGTGATGGGTGGGGGTGGAGTAATGTCCATGGCAGAGTCCAGTTCTCAGTCGCACAGGTGCATTGTCCATATGCCTGTGGAAGGATGGAGCAGGGGCAGTTAAAGGTTGGACAGGGTGACAATGTGGGACAGTGGGATGACATCAGGGGGTATCTTAGGCTGGCGGGGGTCTTGCAATCCTACTCTGTCTTCTTGTGAGATCTCAGGTTCCGCTTGCGGGGTGGTTCTTCTTCTGCAGGAGGTGGGGTTCTGGTGGCCTGTTGTTGTGAAGGGGCCTCCTGTCCACTAGCGCCGGCGGAGGAGGTAGGCTGTTCCTGGCCTGGGCTAGTGACAGGGGCCCTTTGGGGTGCCACATGGTCCCGCAATGTGGTGACTATCTGGTTGAGGGCCAGGACGATGGTCCCCATTGCGGAACCGATGTTCCTCAGTTCCTCTCTGAACCCCATGTACCGTTCCTCCTGCAGTGCCTGGATCTCCTGGAACCTGGCCAGTACCGTCGCCATCGTCTCCTTGGAGTGGTGGTAAGCTCCCATAATGGAGGAGAGGGCCTCTTGGAGAGTCGGTTCACTGGGCCTGTCCCCCCCCTGTCGCACAGCAGCCCTCCCAGTTCCCCTGTGTTCCTGGGCCTCTGTCCCCTGGACGGTGTGCCCACTACCACTGCCCCCAGGTCCCTGTTGTTGTTGGGGTGGTGGGTCAACCTGGGTGCCCTGTAGTGGTGGACACACCACTGATTGACGTGTCCTGGAGACAGAGGCATGGGCCCGCTGGGTGGGAGCTGTGCTGGTGTTCCCAGATGGGGTTGGGTCTGGTGTAGCCTGTGGCTGTCTGTGTGGGACCAACTGTCCAGAGGTCCCCGATGGGCCGGGCTGGTCATCTGGGTCCAGGGAGACAGAGCTGCTGTCATCGCTGGGGGCCTCTTCTGGGGGTGGGATGGACATCTCTGTACCCTCCGTGGCGGTGTGGTGGCGTTCGGGTCCTGCAGGGGTATAAAGGAATGGTTATTGATTCTGTGTGTGGCATTTCGTGTGATGGCTGGGTGTCCGTGTACCAAAGTGCAGGCATTCCCTTGTGGGGGCTTTTGTGAGGGTGGCTTGTGGGGGTGATGTGTGTGTGCAGTGGGCATGCTTTGGTGATGGGTGTCCATGCTTTGTGGTCGCATGCAGGGCTTAGTGTTGGGATGGGTGGGTTGTGATGGTGAGCCATTTGCAAGGAGTTGGTGTGATGGGGGTGGGGGTGAGGGTGGGGGTATGATTTGGCATGCAGGTGGGGTGGGGGTGGGAAGCAGTAGTGAAGATTTGACTTACCAGAGTCCATTCCTCTGCCTACTCCTGCGAGGCCCTCAGGATGCAGGATGTGCAAGACTTCCTCCTCCCATGATGTAAATTCTGGAGGAGTAGGTGGGGGTCCGCCGCCAGTCTTCTGCACCGCAATGTTGTGCCTTGATACCATGGAACGCACCTTCCCCCGTAGGTCATTCCAGCGCTTCCTTATGTCATCCCGATTGCGTGGATGCTGTCCCACCGCGTTGACCCTGTCCACTATCCTTTGCCATAGCTCCATCTTACTGGCAATTGTGGTGTGCTGCACCTGTGCCCCGAAGAGCTGGGGCTCTACACGGACTATTTCCTCCACCATGACCCTGAGTTCTGCGTCAGTGAACCTGGGGTGTCTTTGGGGTGCCATGGGGTGGTGTGGATGAGGTGTGGGGTGGCGTTTGTGGTGATGAGTGTGGTGCGTGTGGTGGTGTGTGGTGTTTGGTGCGTGGATTCTGTGTGGGTGATGGTGTTGTGTGCCTCTGTGTTGTGGGATTGTCTATTCTGTGCTCTCTCTCTAGCCTTCGTCAATAATTTCGGGTCGTAGGGGTTTGTGGGTGATGTGGGTGTGTGTTTTATATTGTGTTGGGTGTGTGGGAGTGGTGTTAGTATGTGTATCAGGTGTGTGTGTTTCAAACTGACCAATGTGGCTGAGTTTTCTATGTGTGTGTGTATTTGGAGCGCGGCGGTGTGTACCACCAATGGAATACCGCGTTTGAAAGACCGCCGCGTGGATTTGTGGGTCGGAATGGTATGGGCGTATTTCTGTTGGCGTGACGGTGGAGGTTTGGTCATCGCCATTTTTTCGCTGACCTTTGGTGTGGCGGACTTTTGTGGATGTCGGGTTTTTGGCGGTTTGCAAGTTGCGAGTCAGAATGACCGTGGCGGTTTACCGCGGCCGCGGCGGTGTTATGGCGGTCTTCTGACCGGTGGTAAGCGCCTTTTACCGCCGAGGTCAGAATGACCCCCACTGTCTCTCCAGCAGCTCATTTCCTTGGTGTGTCTGGGAAATGCACATGCCTGTTCATGTCAGTCATCAGAAGTTTCTAAGGTTCACTCTTAGGGAGACGGATTATCAGGTTTTGCTGTTTGGCCTGAAGTCAGCCCTCACGTGTTCACAAAGGAGTTGGCCCCTATGAATGCAATTCTTCATCTGCAAGGGATTGCCATCTTCCCATATTTTGACGACTGTTTGGCCAAGGGGGCTTCACTTCCCCTGAGTTGTTTACATGTGCAGAGGACACTGGATGTTCTGTCATCTCATGATTTCTAGGTGAAAGCTAGTAAATCTCAACTGGTTCCATCTCAGGATTGCATCTTAATTGGGGCCCAGGTCCGGACAGATCTGGGTATTGTGACTTTGCCAGACTCAAGGGTGACAAAGTTACATCTGATGGATCTTCTGGCAGTGCCAATTCAGCCTGTCTCCCTTTGGCTAAGGCTATAAGGTGACCTGGCTGCCACAGTTTTTTTGGTGTCCTGGGCTCAGTGGTACCTCACCGTTCTCATGAGGTTCATGCTGATCAAGTGGTATCCCAATATGCAGGATTTGACATGTCTTCTACCAGTGACCCCTGGTATCCGGGAGGAACTGGGGTGGTGGTTTATTCTGCCTAATATCCTGAAGGCTCTTATCCTTGATGTCCCCTGAGCAGGAAATCATCAAGACAGATGCCAGCGAGAGTGGCTGGGGAGGCCTGGTCGGGGATCTCACAGTCTGGGGTCTGTGGCAGACATGCCAGAGTTCCCGGCCTTCCAACTGGAGAGAGTTGGAGGCGATTCAGCTGGCTCTCCTTCATTGTTTCTCTCTTTTGAAGGACAGGGTTGCCATCATACAGACACACAACACCACAGATAAATCCTATGTCAATTGACAGGGAGGGGTGTGAGCTTGGTCTTGTCGACAGTTGCGGACCGACTGTTCCTTTGGGATCAGTTGACTGTGGGGTATTTGAGGGTCCTATTTGTTCAGGGAGGGCTGAATTGTCGGGCCGATCTCCTGAGCAGGGAGATTCTGTCCTCTCAGGATTTTTGTCCTTCTCCCCAGATGTTTGCCAAAGTGTGTCAGTTGTGGTGTCACCCCCTGTTGGACCTGTTTGCAAGTACTGGAAATGCACTTCTTCACCATTTTTTTCCTGTGGTTGGATGGAGTCAGCCTCTGGATGGGTGCCCTGATGTGTCCTTGCCGTCGGGTCGGCTATTTGCTTTCCCTTCATTCCTTTTGATCCTGAGTTTTCTGGTTCAGGTTTGGAGGTAGACGGCTCAGGTTGTTCTGGTGGCTCTGGCATGACCTGACTGCTTGGTTTCCTCTGTTGATGGAGATGAGGGTGGGTCAGGAGTGGCGATTTCTGATGGCTCTGTCTCCCCTGAGGTTTCCATGTTCCCAGGTTCCATCCCTGACCAGGCTTAGGTTGACTGCTTGGCGAATTAATAGGAGTCTTAATGCCGCAGGGCATCTCAGATTCAGTCTCTTCTTCTGTGCAGATGTCCTGACGATTGTCTACCAGGTCTTCTTATGCTAGACATTGGAAGATGTTTCAGGCCTGGTGTGATCGGCGGCAGGTGCTTCCTCTTTCTCTGTCTCTGCCTCAGGTGCTGGACTTTCTCAAGGAAGGGTTTCAGTGGGTCCGAGTCCTGCCACTCTTTAAGTACAATGGGCAGCGATTAAGCCATTTTGATCTCCTGGGGTGGTGGGGATGGTGGGGGGTGGGTGCTGGTGGACAATCAGGGTCTTGTTTCCCTGCTCTTTAAGGGATTTTCCAATCCTCGCTTGGTTCCCCAGGTGGTGTGTCCATCTTGGGATTTACTGGTTGTGTGGGGGCTCTCCAGTATGGCCCGTTTAAGACTCTGTCATTGGTGGGGTTACGCGTTCTGACCTCAAAGGTGTTTTTTCTGGTGGTGGCCACTTCCACTCGCCGGTTGAGGGAACTGAGCTTGTTGTCCTGTCTGTCTCCTTTCTTGTGGGTGTATGAGGACTGGCTTGTTCTTCGGTTGTGTCCTGGCTTTGTGCTCAAGGTGAATTATTTGTTTCACCAACAACAGGAGATGACTCTTCCAGACTTTTATCTGGCTCCTCAGACTACTGAGGAGGTGGCGCTTCATTCACCGGTTGTGTGGCAGTTGGAGATGATCTACCTGGAGTAGGTGAAGGAGTTCAGGATCTCTTCCTCTTTGTTTGTTAACTTTGTTCCTGCTCGAAAGGGAGGTAAGCCTTCCACTCAAGACACTGAGCAGGTAGATCAAGTCTGTGATTCAACTGGCATACAAGCAGTTTGATTTGCCTTCTACTCTGGGGATTCGGGGGAGGTCAGCCAGGGGCATGGCTGTATCAGTGGCTGAGGTGCAGGGTGCTATTTTACAGGAGATCTCTTGGGTTGCCACTCAGGCAGTTCCTTCTACGGTTTATGTCTCAATATTGGGCATGGTGCAGGGTTCAGAGGTTCCGGAATTGTTGGGTTCCAAGGTGCTGAGCTCTGTGTTGTAAGCTGTTTTCTTTTGTTTTGATACCATGGGATTAAATCAGTGTTTGCTTATAATGTACAATTGTCCTGGTCTGCTTCTTGGCTTGGGTACATCTCACAATGTGAGTCATCATGGCAAGAGGGACGGAGGGGTAATGCTGCGTTTACTTACCAGTAATAGCATTTCTCTGAGTCCTTCTCTCACTGTGATAACTGAGGCTCTTTCTCTCACCCTTTTCGACCAGTCCAACTGTGTGGTTTTTGGTTTGGTATGGAACAGGAGGTAAGGGGAGGATTTTATGGGTAAGGAATGTCTGTGATTGGCTGCACAGGGGCCTCACAATGTGGGCCATGATGGCAAGAGAAGGACCTCAGAGTAATGCTATTACCAGTAGGTAAATGCAGGATTTTTACTGTGCCTTGCCTCCACTACAGATGTTTTTATTTTAGAGATCCGAGGCTTAAAAGGCAGTTTAACCTGACAGTGTGAAGAGGCTGGCCAGATATCTTTATCACAGGGTAAACGTGTTTCTGGTCTTCTCTAAGCCCGGCCTTTCATTTAAGAAACTGATGAGTTTGTGACTTGTAGCATTGTTCTGAATCAGCTGAACTAGCTAAAGCCATAAGCTTGCTTAAAACAATGGTTTTCCAAAATTTCCGGACACTTTCAAATGGAAGTTCGCTTGGTAATCCTTAAAAAGGCATTTTAAAAGGACAAAATAATAAATTGGTTCTGCCTGCATCCATAGTTTTTCTGGCACTGTTATTGGTCCTGAGGTTCAGCTACCTCGCTAGAAGGTGAGTTACTAAACAGAACGGGCAATGCAAGCGGAGAAACGATGTTGGGGCAAGGGGGCGCGCAGAGACTAAGTATGCGGGTTCACCAAAAAAATTGCACGAAAAATTAGCAATGCGACCTACAAAAACATCTCAGAGATGGCCATTAAATGAATTCCTCACTCTTAATCAAAAATCCTCATGCATTAAACAGACTCGAACATCTTTTGCCACGCGACTGACAAGTGCAACTCGAAATCGTGGATGACCGGAGGAAATCTTGCCAGCCGTGACCCAAGTGGAAGTGGCAGCGACCCCGCCAAATGCATAGGATCTGACTGGTGTGTGAACCGCAACATTGTCTATCCACAAACACATTCTGGCCATCGACGTAAGGAGGAAGCCCAGAATGCCGAGGAAGAGGAAATTCAGTCAGAAACTCGGCCGACAAAATGCATATCCCAATAGTTATTTACAAGACACTTTAACATATTTCTGGGTGAGTACGCAAGCATGCTCGCTATACAAAAACATAATACACTGAAATAAAAAAATGGTCCTTGGAGCCATCCGTAATTGTATGCTTGCACTTTGAGGGGTGGCTTTTTCTAATTTAATTTACTGGGTTTAAAATTGTGCTGTCCACTAATTGTGATGTATGCCTTGGTCTGCACGCTGCAGTTCATAACAATCAGCTCGCCCGTAATGAGGGCCTCGGTGCCAGTCCGTTGCTTGGCAAGCTGAAAGGTTTGCCAGATATGATGATGAATTGAGGCGGGAAGCGTTCGCAGCGCCTTGGCTAATAATAACAGAGAGGCCTCCCAACGAGCTGCTTTGTGAAGGAAGTGCCGCGGCGTCTGCACGCTCTGTGGGACGCGATTTAGTGTCCCATGGTGTGGTTTCTAGCTGGTGGTGCCCTGGCGCACTGGTGAAATAGCGTTTTGTAGTTTACAGAGAGCGGTTTCCATTAGAACGGCTACTGAATTTGAGTAGATAGGCAGTTTTACTGGTAAAACTATATTGTGTAAAAAAATGATCATGCGTGGAAGTCGGATTTCATCCAATATGTAATCATTGGAATACCAAGGGCCAGATGTATCAAACAGTTTTGCGATCAGCCGTTTGCGATAGCCAAAACACATTGTGGGATGTATCACGCACAATTTGCGTCTATATACCGATTCCGTATTAGGCAGGGGCGTGTCAAGGGCGTCCCTTCCTGATACCGAATCGCAGAGGCATGTATAATTGTTTTGTGATCGTGAATGCGGTCGTATAACAATCGCAGTTAACACCAATTTCAAATTGGTGGTAACCCATTTGCAAAAGGGGAGGGGTCCCAAGGGATCCCTTCCCCGTTGTGAATGCATGCAAAAACATTTTTTAAGAGCAGGCAGTGGTTACCCTTAAAAAATGAAAAGAAAACTTTTCATTTTTCTTTTTTAAATGCAACCCGTTTTCGTTTGGAAAATGGGCTGCATTTAAAAAAAAAAAAAAAGATTGCTTTATATAAAAGCAATCACAGACATGGTGGTCTGCTGAGCCCAGATGGCCACCATCCCTGTGATTGTAGCCATCCGCAATGGTTTGCAAATTGCGACCTACCTCATAAATATTAATGAGGTAGGTTCATTTGTGAACCCTTGCAAATCACTATATGAAGCTGCTGGAGTTTCATACATTCCAATTGTGATTACTTAATTGCGATTCACAAAAAATCATAATTTGGTAATCGCTATTGGTAATAATGGTACATCTGGCCCCAAGTGTCTGTTTTGATTCTATTAAAATCTATGTATGCATCACAATTCAGAGTTACAAGAATCCATTTGTGCTTTCCAAATTGCAGATATAATTTGAAATATGTATATAGTTCATTTTCCAGGCTTTAAATGTTACCTCAGACAAAAACTGACATCCCACCGCCAGTGGTGGCCGGCAGCTTTAGGAGGGAGGGGGGCGGGCGGGGCACACACACACACTCATTCTTTCACACACAGACACGCACGCACATTCATTAACAATACTCATACCATTCAAACATGCACGCACCAAACATTCATTTGAAAACATCACACACACTCATTCTTTCACATATGCACGCACGCACATCCATTAACAACATTCATACCATTCAAACATGCACACATGCACCAAACATTCATTTTAAAAGAACGCACACACTCATTCTTTCACACACACACACGCACGCACACCCATTAACAACACTCATAACACTCAAACATGCACGCGTGCACCAAACGTTCAATTTAAAACATCACACACATACACACACACACTTACCTTCAGCCTCCAGGTCCTAGGAGGGTTGGGAGTGCTGCCTTCCCTCATTGGCTGACCTGAGGTCAGCCAATGAGGGAAGGCAGCAGTCCCAGCCTCGTCACAGAGTGGAATGGGGTCAGTGAGACTGCTGACCCCACCCCACTCTGTGACGAAGTGTCACTGCTTGACACTCGCCCTGGGAGCTTCAGGGCTTAAACCTGAAGCACTCAGGGCAAGTGTCAATGGGTGACGCTTTCCTCGTCACCCAGGGGAGGGCCTTGAGGCACCTTTGCTGAGCCGAGGAGGTCACGCCCATAGGAGCTGTGACCTCCTCAGCCCAGCAAAGTTCAGCTCAGGCAGCCAGGAGTCTGCAAAAATTGAACATGGATCATTCCTGGATGTCTGAGCTGAAAATCAAGAGTGTCTGTCAGGCTGGCCTTTGTTCAGCCTGACAGACACTCTTCATGAGGGGCAAAAGGTGGGGGGGGGGGCGTGGCCCCTTCACCCTAAAGGACGGGCCGCCACTGCCCACCTCATTTCCTGTCACTTCCTGTACAACAGCTGGATTGACAATTAGATCACTTTTACAAATACTCTCACTTTACAGTCAGAGAAATACAAATAAATACCTGTTACCAAATAAGCAGCAAGTTGTCAGAAGATATAGCCGACAACTGGGTGAGGACCATAGTACTGAGTGGCTATCTTATAGACTTTGTCTCACTTCCTCCAGGTAAAGGGTGCATCCCTACTCTTGTACCAAAGAATCCGGCCAAGAGGGCTGCGTTGTTGGTAGGGATTGAGGACTTGTTTAGGAAACAGGTGATCTTCCCAGTGCCACTCATTCAGGTCAGTCAAGGCGAGTACTTGATCTGTACCTGGTACCGAAGCATCAGGGGAGTTTCAGCCAGTCTTGGATTTGAAGCTCCTCAACCAATAGGTGGCATCCATTCCATTCAAGATGTTGTCTCTCCAGTAGCTCATTTCCTTGGTGTGTCTGGGGGATTACTTGACTACCATCAATTTGCAGGATGCATATCTGCACATGCCTGTTCATGTCAGTTATCGGAGGCCTACTTTTTCCGCTGATAATATTGGTTTACTTGATTAAATTTAATAATTTTCTTCCTTGCTGCTTGAGGCCTGTCATGACTCCCAGAGGGCTGCCCCCTGTTTGAGGACTGCCTCCTCTCTGAGAAGGAAGACTGGACATGCTCCCATCATCCCGAGCTACATGAGCGACTACACGGGGTAGTTGGCCAACCTGTTGTCACCCATAAGTCTTTCTGGATTCATCTCACTCTGCCAGAGTGTGGCAAAATGAGCTGCTGGTACAAAGTCCAGTCTATCCATGGCACTCCATTAACCTTTTTAGTCTCAATAAAACTCACAAGTTTGTTCGGAATACTCCCATCACTTCTGCAGCTCCCTGGCTTCTGACACAAAGGGATTCATTATGAAAGGCCTGGTATCAGGTGCCTCATAAATAACAGTACCATGGGAAATTTTATCAGATGCAATTAATAGCACATATTATGAGCTTATCCCCTAAATGCAGGCATGAAATGAGGATTTTGGTGCTTTCTGCACTGAAATCTGCATGCTCTAGTATTTTTCTGACCTTATTCTACCTTTCAGTGCCATCAGGACTGGCCTACTGAAATTTAACTGGGAATGCCATTTTATCACAAAATGTATGTACTGTGTGTAATAGAAAACAAAAAAACATACAGTTCTAATGTGTGCATTAACAGGAGTTTCTCCACATATCAGAAATTATTGGGCCACTCGTAATGAGGGCAAAAGAGTTTGAAGTTTAACTCTAAAAGTCAGCATGTGGCTGTAAAGCCCAAAGAGGTGTGCCTAGACACACACAATTAGGTTTTGCTAACTCTAGTAACCACACAAGACTGCATTGTCATGAATACATTTGCCCATCAACTTCATTAGGGCCCTTGCATTCTGCCTGCGACCCACTACTTTGTTGACAGACTAGAATCTTACCATAGTCATAGATCACTGCTTCACTAGCCGTACATTAAAACCATAATAAGCAACAGAAACATTTCAGAGTCTCAAAAAACAGAGAAAAGAGTTTCTTTATTGTTGAAGTTTCTATGGACTCTTCAGTACCCTGCAATTGTAGATCATGTTTATCTTCCTGTTTGTAGTGAAACTAAAGAGGAAGAAGTTGTTACAAAGGGCCAATGATGTCATTAGTCCACGACCGTCCTGGGGATTTTAGTATCAAAGAGGTACTGACAATACACTAATTTGGAGGTAGTATCAGAAGTTGAAAAAAAATATGGAATCCCACCCTCTAGCGTAAATCCTGTTGGATCTGTTGATGGCATTTGATAACATTCAACTAGTTCTCCTTCTGAATTCCAACAGAACTCAATAGGAAATACTGGTTGGTGTAAACATTGTTTTAGTTGACATCCATGAGACCCTGAATAATAATCCATTTTTGTCAGGGTGAACTACAAAAGTCACTAAAGAAACCTGCGTTCAACCGCCTGATAGCTATGGCACACTGCTGTCAGGGGTAACTTTAGATACAATATGTAATGCATTTATGCAGCACTCAAAAGAACACAAATAAAATCCTGAACCAGTTTAGCAAATAAAGAATATTTAAATAAATAATATAACAGAATAAAGAGAACAGGAGGTATAATTTTTTGAAGTTTGAATTAAAAATGCTACCTCCTAAGAGCTTTAAGTGCCAAGTGCAGTCATTTGGTTGCCTTTGAATGGAACTGAGGTGAACGGCAAGGTCAATGGCAATGAAACAAGGGTCCAACACAGGTACAGGTTTATACAGCTAAAAAGTTACTTTTGCGCTTAGAAACTTTTATGGAAGAGGAAATGTATTTGGTGGTACTAGGCAGTAGGCTATAGCCAAAGAAAGCTTGACGTTGACACATTTTAGCGTCAAGATGTCTGCTGTAGAGGAGAATACAGTGGGGGCTATGTGAACGTACTGTCGTCAGTGATGCAGGTCAGCTTGGCAGGTTGGTCCTAGTTTCTAGGTGATTTTCAAAGCAATAAGCTTCTAAGTCTCAGGTCTTAGGGTTAGGCTGGGAGGAGCACAGGACCTTGGGGCCAGCACTTGGGGTCAAAACGCACTCCAGCAGAGACCAGCAGCGTTGCCGAAGACTGGTTCATTTGGAATTCTTCACCTGGAAATGCAGAAACAAATCCTCTTGAAGCTTGGTGTACCCCTGTAACTCAAACAGGAGGCCTGTTGTGCAACCCTCTGAGTCATTTCTGTGGTTCTGTGCACACCAAAAGCAGGTCCAGTCTTTTCAGGTCTTCAGAGAGCAGGGTATTCCTCTTTTGAATATACCTCATGTGCAGCACTGTTTTGAGGATGGTACTGAGGACACCACATTAAAGCCCAGTGCCACTCTGTCAGTGGGGGCAACTCCTGGCCACTCCCCAGCAGATGGGATAAAAGTTTCCAGGAGTAACCCTTTCTATTTATGCAGAACATTCTGAGTGTTGTACTGTAAACTATCCCACTGGTGACCCTCTCTCCCTAAATCCAACATGGCAGATCTTTTCTTCCTCTGATCAGAGCTCACTGTGCCCATCTAGAGGAGTGTTTATGGAAATGGGCAAGTCCTTTCCTTGTAATAACTCGAAACTAGTTCTTGGGTACCTCCATCCTCACCTCCCACTTCATAGGGATTGGTGCCAGCCTTACTAGAAGGATAATAGAGGGTGCAGGCCTAGGTGTGACCTACATATGCCTGTGACAGGGTAGGCCTCTTTTGAAGTTAACCAAGTGTCTAGGCACAGTCCACAGACTATCCTGTCAAGGGAAGGACAACACATTCCCACCCAAATTTTTGTTTGTCCCTGTCCTGAGAAATTCACACTTCACTGCAAGAGAGTCATCAGCTGCCAGGTGCCAGTTGGACTGCTTAGAGAAAGACCTTAGAGCCTTGAGACAGGGAAACAGCAATGTTTCTAAAATACCTTTTCCTTAATACATAAAATTCAACTGTAGTATTAATTTGGATTTTGTCTATTGAAAATATAATTTGAAATATTTCTCTAGCTGTTACCAACACAACATTTGTATTAAGAGGTTGAATAAAGTAATTCAGGATTTTCCTATGTAAGCAGAGTCCTACCTGCTGTGAAAATAATTTAGAATTTCTCACTGTATGGACAGGTGTAACAGTCAACGTTTACATGTTACTTCTTATCAATACTATGCCCCCTGTTTTAAGGGCACTAAAGCCTTACTTAGGGGTGACATATTAATATTCAAAAGGAAGGTTTAGGCCTGTCAAGAGTTTAATTTGAGAGGTGAGTTGGCAGTTTCTTATTCTTCTTCAATACTTTATTCGGTACAAAAAGACCATTAAAGACATCCAATAAATACAATAATTAAAATCTATAAACATTAAATTAATACAGCATATTTTAAAGCCTCTTTCCAATTCCAAAAGCAGCATATGAATAGTTTAACATAGCCTGTATTATCTCTGCGTCTTCCAACTTTTGTAAATAAGAGTATGCGTTCTGGCTGGTTCTAATCCTTTTAGTTAAAAAATCTGCCGTAAAAACCTTTTTCTTGGGGTATCATAGAACTTACAAAAAAGTATAAAGTGCAATGTGCTTTGAGGTGTCTTTCCATCACAACAACAAGGGGGGAGAGTCTTAAACCAGGTTCCACATGAGGGAAATGCTACCAGGTGGTGTAATGTGTTCAGGCGTAACCTGGTAAGTAGGAACCTTTGTCGCTCAGAGCTAGTTATAACCAAGTATAACATTGGATGTAATTGCTGTGACTGACATCTCTCCTGATTTTGGTCTAGACCCAAGTTTGACTTTGGGTCCCATATTTGCTGTCAATATGTATCCTTTAGTCTTTTAATGTCCCGCTTTGTTATAAGGTCCGGGTTAGTGAAAAGCTCCCCTACTCCGGAAGAGAGAAGCAATGAGCGGACATATCTGAGCCAGGGTATGTCCATTGATCTTGGTAATGAGAGGCAGTCCTGTATCACCTTTCTACATAAATGAGCTTCCGGTTTTAAACAAATTTTAACCATAATAATGCAGGTTGGAGCTTTATGTAGTCGGATATACCTCTCAAGCCCACTTCTTCATGACAAAACTTTACTGAGGTTGATTGCGGGACTGCTAATAGCCTCCTTAGGAACTTGTTTTCTGCAACCTGAAGGCTCGAGGATTCAGCATAACCCCAGACCCCTGCTCCAAATGTCGCAATGGAGAGACATTTACTCGAAAAAACAGTCATCATCTCTTTTATGTGTTTGTGTCCCAACTTTTTCGAAAATCTAAAAACCGCGTCTATTGCTCTTTGGAATTGTGTTGGACGTATATATTTACTAAAAATTTCCAGTTAAAATCTACATCAATAGGAACCCCCAAATATGTAAAATGTGGAACCTTGAGTATTTCTTCTCCTTCCATAATACATTTTTTAGTTTTTGCTAGCTTTGGCCCACTCTTCATCACAAATTACTTTGATCTATTAGTTTTAAGACCAGGATTTTCCATAAACACATTAAAAGCATTCAATAAAATTTGGAGGCCATTAGCTGTCCTTGACATGAGCACGGCATCGTCCGCATACAACAGAACTGGAGTTGGGGAATTATTAATGATTGGTAAGTCCTTCCCCTTTTCACAGAGATATTTCTCTAATCCATTTATATAAAGAAGGAAAAGAACGGGGGCCAGCACACAACCCTGCCTGACCCCCTTTGATAGAGAAAACTTCTCTGTTAAATCGCCCTCCTGAGAATATCGGACTCAGGCTGAAGTGCATGAATGAAGCCTACTGAGTAGGACAATTATGTCTTTATCCACCCCCAATTCTGACATAACCGTCCACAATTTTCCTCGATTGACTGTATCAAAGGCACATGACAAGTCCATAAATGCTAGATGTACACACCCTTTTTTGGCTTTCGTGTCTTTCTGGACTATCAAGGTCAAATTGAGTGTTTGTTCGACTGTTCCCAGCCCTGGTCGAAACCCAAATTGCACTTCTGAGAGGCAATTAGTCTCCGTTGCCCAATTTTCCAACTTATTTAGAATCACTCGGCCCAGGATCTTGACAGAGCTGTCCAAGAGGGAAATTGGTCGATAGCATAGGGGGTCTGACCTATTCCCCTTTTTGAAAATCGGGACAATGATCGCCTCACTCCAGGTGTCTACTAATGGGCCTGTCATGGCAGATCTCAAAACATTGGTAAGCAGTGGGCCCCAAAAATCTGGGAGAGCTTTAGATAGATCGGTAGGAATTCTGTCCGGGCCAGGAGCTTTCTCAGAGGGGCAATCTTGGACACCCTGTTTTACATCAGCTACATTTACAGTGTTACTAAAAGCTGCACTAATGATGGCATTACTAGTGTCATAAAGCAACTCATGTCATCCTGTGTGACATTTTCCTCAGTTGTAAAGGTTTTCGAAAAATAGTCCACCCAGGTTTGTGCTGGAATGACAGTGTCCATAGTCATATTAACATTGTCGTTTAATAGTGGTGAATTGACCACCCGCCAAAAAGCGGCTGTATCTCTGCTTTTGCTCGCCTCAGTCAATTCCTCCCAGGCAGACTCCCTCAGTTCAGCTTTTCTAGTGGCAAGGGCATCCTTGTATTTCTTTCTTGCAATTTTAATTGCATGTCTATCTTGAGGGAAAAAATTAATTATTTTCTTAAAGTTTTTTAAGGAAGAAGTGCATGCATGATTGAAACATCGTGGGCCTCTTGGTTTATTGGTACTAGGGCACTGCAATTTTTTGGCCATATATTTTGTCAGGGATGAGTAGGCATGGACAATTTGATGGGGAGGAGTGCCTTCACCCAGGGCTGTCATCACGTCTGTCCATCTATTCATAATTAGGTCCTTAAAAAAACTGTTACTATCTATTTTTCCCCATTTAATGGTCAAGCCTTTCCAAGCTGAAAATTTCATATGTCGCTTTTCGACTCTAGGATTGCTATTAAGACCCAGGCTTGTCTCTAAAATTAACGGGTTGTGGTCACTAACGCATGTTAGCATCACCCTACACTGTACAACAAAAGGGGTAAGTTCTCTGGAATAGATAATAAAGTCAATTGTAGTATGAGTGTCTCCTCTTACAAATGTTGGTGCCCCCTCTGCCAATGACATGTAGAAGAGCAGGGAATTAGCTATTATCAAACGATTAAGAGCGTTCCCATAAAGGGAGTGCTTAAAATGTTGGATGGGACAGTCATATTCATCATAGAGCCCACAACAGTCTAAGAATTCCGATTCACACAGATTGGAATTAAAATCACCAACCCAAATTATTCTTAACTCCTTCTTACTTGTGTTCATAGCCTTATGCATTACTGTTTCAAGGTCATCTACCACACTAGTGTCCGAGTGATCAAAAATATTATTATAGTAATTAATCAACAGCACATCAAAAAGCTCGGGAAGTTTCAAAATAAGAACCAAGAAAAAAGGGATGTGCCCAATACACGCACATCCACCCCCTTTGCCATTACAGATACAAAGGTAACCAAGCCTCCCTTGGCCCTGCCCTTGAAGGACTTAAGTGCGGGGACACTGTGGGGGTCATTACAACATTGGCGGTAAAAGCCGCTTACCGCCGTGCAGAAGACCGCCAACACACCGCCGGGGCCGTGGAAATCCGCCACAGCTATTATGACCCACATCTCGGAATCCGCCAAAATTCAGACACCCACACAAGTCTGCCACACCAAAGGTCAGTGATAAACTTACGAAAACAAAACCTCCACTGTCATGCCAACAGAAACACGCCCATGCTATCAAGACCCACGAATCAACGCAGCAGTCTTTCAACCGCGGTATTCAATTGGTGGTACACACCGCCGCGCTCAAAATACACACACATCTCCAAAACACCGCCACATTGGACAATTCCAAATACACACACCTGATACACATACAAACACCTCTCCCACACAATCAATACTATATAAAACACACACCCACATCACCCACAAACCCCTACGATCAAAAATAGTGACGAAGGCCAGGGAGACTGCACAGCATAGACAATGCCACCACACAGAGGCACACAACACCATCATCCACACTACATCCACGCACAAAACACCACACACCACTACACATCACCACACTCATCACCACATACACCACCCCACACATCACCTACACCACCCCATGGCACGGCAAAGACACCCCAGGTTCTCGGAGGAGGAGCTCAGGCTCATGGTGGAGAAAATCGTAAGGGTAGAGCCACAGCTATTTGGATCACAGGTGCAGCACACCTCCATAGCTAGGAAGATGGAGCTATGGCGAAGAATAGTCGACAGGGTCAATGCAGTGGGACAACACCCAAGAAATCGGGAGGACATCAGGAAGAGGTAGAACGACCTACGGGGGAAGGTGTGTTCCGTGGTCTCCAGGCACAACATCACGGTACAGCGGACTGGCGGCGGACCCCCACCTCCTCCCCCACAACTAACAACATGGGAGGAGCAGGTCTTGATCATTATGCATTCTGAGGGCCTCAGAGGAGTCGGTGGAGGAATGGACTCTGGTCAAATCTTAAATATCATATCCCCCACCCTACCTGCATGCTATCACAGACCCCCACCCGCAGCCCCTCCCCCATCACTGCAACTCCTCACTAATGTACTAATAACACAAACCACCCATCCCAACACCAAGCCCTGCATGACACAACAAAGCATGGACACCACTCACCAAAGCATGCCCACTGCACATACCCATAACACCCACCCAACCATCATCACACAAGCCCCCACACAGGAATGCTAGCACCGGGGTACACGCTCACCCACCCATTGCACACCATGACACACACACATGCAATAATCATGCTTTTACACTCCTGCAGGACCACTACCCAACGTCACCAGACAGGGGGGTCCAGACCTCTCTACCCCACCCACAGAAGAGGCCCACAGTGATGACAGCAGCTCTGGCCAACTGGATCCAGATGACCAGCCCGGACCATCGTGGGCCTCGGGACAGTCGGTTCCCCTCGCACAGGCACAGCCCACCACAGACCTTCCACCCTCTGGTAACACCAGCACAGCACCCACCCAGCGGGCCCATACCTCCGTCCCCAGGACACGTCAATCAGCTGTGTGTCCACCACTACAGGGAACCCAGGATAACCCACCACCCCAACAACAACAGGGACCTGGGGGCAGTGGCCACACAGTCCAGGGGACGGAGGCACAGGAACACAGGGGAACTGGGAGGGCTGCTGTGTGACAGGGGGCGGACAGGCCAAGGGAACCCACTCTCCACGAGGCCCTATCCTCCATCATGGGAGCATACCACCACTCCCAGGAGACGATGGCTATGGTCCTGGCCAAGTTTCTGGAGACCCAGCGCATGCAGGAGGAACAGTATTTGGGGTTCAGGGAGGAACTCAGAACCATCAGCTCCGCCCTGGGCCCCATCATAGGGGTGCTGAAGGAGATACTTAACACCAGGAGGGACACCATGGCACTCCAAGGGGCCCCTGACACTAGCATGGATGATGAACTGCCCACCACCTCCGCTGGCGCTAGTGGACAGGAGGCACCGCCACAGGACCACCACACCAGCACCCCACCCCCTGCAGACGGAGAACCACCCCGCAAGCGGTCCCTGAGATCCAGGAACAGGACAGAGCACGATGGCAAGCCCCCTCCAAGCAATGAGATCACCCTGATTGTCATCCCACTGTCCCACTTTGTAACCCTGTCCATATTGGAACTGCCCCAGCTCCACTTCCTATGCCCATATGGGCAGTGCACCTGGGAGACTAATAGACTGGACTCTGCCATGGACATTCCTCCACCATCACCCCTCACCATTTTACCACCCCCCCTCCAATATTTAGCACTTCAATAAACACCCTTGAACCACAAAACAATCTGGAGTCAGTCTGTGATTTTGAAAATGTGTATTACCAATGACAGTGACAAAGTCTGTTATCAAAGGTAATGTTAACATACCTATGGTCACACATCACAAGTCCATGAGGAATGTAAGCAGATGACACACGTTGGTAACCACACCTGTGAAAGCGTAATGGAAATGTACAACTCAGTTACCATATACTGGTTGAAATTGACAGACAGGATAGAGTTAGAAGTGTGAAAGTACTTGTAGTAGGCAGGAATGTGATCTCATCTGTGTGTCACTGGAAATATTGCTCGATAACTGAGTCCCTGTTGTCAATGTCTTCTTCCTCTACTTCCTCCTCATTACTGTCCACAGGCTCCACAGCTGCCACAACACCGTCATCTGGACTATCCTCCTGCAGAAAAGGCACCTGGCGTCAAAAAGCCAGATTGTGAAGCATACAGCAGGCGATGATGATCCGGCACACCTTCCTTGGTGAGTAGAATAGGGAACCACCTGTCATATGGAGGCACCTGAACCTGGCCTTCAGGTGGCCGAAGGTGCGTTCGATCACCCTCCTAGTCCGCCAATGGGCCTCATTGTAGCGTTCCTCTGCCCTGGCCCTGGGATTCCTCACTGGGGTCAGTAGCCATGACAGGTTGGGGTAACCAGAGTCCCCTAATAGCCACACACGGTGCCTCTGGAGTTGACCCATCACATAAGGGATGCTGCTATTCCGCAGGATGTAGGCGTCATGCCCTGAGCCAGGGAACATAGCATTTACCTGGGAGATGTACTGGTCTGCCAAACATACCATCTGTACATTCATGGAATGATAACTCTTCCGGTTCCTGTACACCTGTTCACTCCTGTGGGGGGGGGGGGAACCAGAGCTACATGGGTCCCATCAATGGAACCTATGATGTTGGGGATATGTCCCAGGGCATAGAAGTCACCTTTAACTGTAGCCAAATCCTCCACCTGAGGGAAAACGATGTAGCTCCTCATGTGTTTCAGCAGGGTAGACAACACTCTGGACAACACGTTGGAAAACATAGCCTGGGACATCCCTGATGCCATTGCCACTGTTGTTTGAAATGACCCACTTGCCAGGAAATGGAGCACTGATAGCACTTGCACTTGAGGGGGGATCCCTGTGGGACGACGGATAGCTGACATCAGGTCAGGCTCCAACTGGGTACACAGTTCCTGGATGGTGGCATGGTAAAACCTGTAGGGGATGATTAAATGTCGCTCCTCCATTGTCAACAGGTCCACCAGCGGTCGGTACACCGGAGGATTCCGCCATCTCCTCACCTGTCCCAGCTGACGGTGCCTAGGAAGGACAACAGCGACCACTGAGTCAAACAGCTCAGAGGTATGTACCCACAGTTTACACAGAATACGAAACAAAATCCAAAAAGTTGTCTGTATGTGTGTTGAGTCCAGGCCTAGGTATGTGTGACGCAGTTGAAAATGAAGCCATGTGGGCCCCTGAAATGGCGGCTGCCTGACCTCTAAACTGGGACAATGGGATGTGAGGTAACTGCGCTGGCGTTGTACACCGTCGCAGTAGGCGGTCGAAGACCGCGGCGCAATGCTGCATTGGTTAACATTGGACCCTATGGGTCCCAGGAGCCAATGAGGAAGTGCGCTGGCGGTGATGATACGCACCGCTGCGGACGTGACCGCCATTTTCTATCTGTTGAATCATTCGATACCTGATCTTCAACAGGAGAGGACCTACACTGCAAGTGCTTCTGTGACCTCGGTCTGGAAGAGACAATGGCTCGTGCGTCTGGGGAAAGTTCCCCTGCCTTCACTGCACAGGAGTGGGAGAAGCTCGTGGACGGGGTCCTCCCCCAGTACACGCTACTCTACGGTGCTCCAGACCAACAGGTGAGTACACAGGGAGCATGTTGTATGGGCTACGCCTGTGTGGAGAGGGCTGGTTGTAAGTAGGAAGGGGGCAGAGTTCTGTGTGCATGAAGGACTGTGAATGCATGTGCCACATGGCAAGGCAAGGGATGTGGGCCACTCACTTCGACGGTGCAGTTGCTAATGACTTCCCTTCTTCCCCTGTACATGTCATGTAGGTCAGCGCCCACCAGAAGAAGGATATTTGGCGTGCCATCGCCAAGGACGTCCGGACCCTGGGGGTCTACCAGAGACAGAGCACCCACTGCCGGAAAAGATGGGAGGACATTCGCCGCTGGAGCAAGAAGACGGCGGAGGCTCAGCTGGGGATGGCCTCCCAACGTGGGAGGGGTGCCCGTCGAACCATGACCCTCCTGATGTTCAGGATCCTGGTGGTGGCCTACCCAGAGTTGGATGGGCGCTTGAGGGCATCACAGCAGACACAAAGGGGTGAGTACAAGATCATTCTTCGGACTTTGCGTGCAGTGAAGGTGTCTGGGTGGGGGAGGAGGGCTGTGGGTTTCCCTAGGCCAGGGCGAGTTCCGTAGGCTAGGCCCCTCCATAATGCAGGCCATGTGGCACTCCACCCCACCTCTGTAGAGTGCCAAATACAGGTATACATGCCCCTGTGTCATCTATGTGTGCTGATGTCCACCATAGCCATGTAGGCCCAGGAACTGCATCTGTAGAGCCCAACAGCGGGGCGTAGTGCAGGGGGCTGCTGTGTCTGTATTGTCCGCCAACGGTAGCTGTAAGCCATGCACTGAACCTATCTTTCTTCTGTCGCCCCCCCCCTTTTGTTGTCTCCCTGTTCTTGTGTGCATCAGCATCATCAGGCGGAGGTACAGTGGCACCGGAGCACGAGGGAGCTGCATCCCACATGGCCATGGAGGGCCACACCAGGAACTCAGAATACACCAGTGGGACGGAGGGCGAGGGGAGCTTCACGGCGGGGACAGGATCAGCAACCAGCAACACGGACTCGTCCTCCGATGGGAGCTCCCTTGTGGTGGCGGCAAAATCTGTGCCTCCCACTTCTACAGGTACAGCCGCCACCCCCCTTACCAGCACCGCCCTCCCAACAGCCCCTCAGCCTTTGCCCCGTGCCCGCTCACCCAGGAGGGTGGGCATCACCTTCGCCCAGGCACCTCAGCCCCTGCCCCTGTCACCTCTGCTGCCCTCAGTGAGGAGGCCATTGACCTCCTCAGGTCACTTACTGTTGGCCAGTCTACCATTTTGAATGCCATCCAGGGTGTAGAAAGGGAATTGCAACACACAAATGCATTCCTGGAGGGCATTCATTCTGGTCAGGCTGCCCTTCATCGAACCCTGCAATCTTTGGCCTCAGCACTGATGGCAGCCATTGTCCCTGTCTATAGCCTCCCCCCTCCAACTTCCTCCGCCCAGACCCAATCCCCTGTACCTCAGCCTATCCCAAGCACACCATCAGACCAGCCTGCACACACATCAACACACATGGGAAGTTCAGGCAAACATAAGCACCACACATCCCACAGGCACTTACGCATGCATCACACACATGCAGACAGACCAACATCCACTGCCTCCACTGTGTCCCCCTCCTCCTCATCTCCCTCCTCCCTCCCAGTCTCGTCTACACTCTCACCTGCATGCACTACCACAACAGCAACTAGGACTCGCACCAGAACACCCAGCACCACACCCCGCTCACCTGCACTCACCACCCCCACTACCATTTACACGTCCCCTGTGTCGTCTCCCAGTGTGTCTGTGGCGCCCCCTCCCAAAGTACACAAACGCAGGCACACACCCACCCAACAGCCATCCACCTCACGACAGCCTCCAGCGCATGCACCTGCACCCACAGCCACAAAATGTACACCTCCTACAACCACCTCCTCTTTCTCCACTCCCAGACCCCCTCCAGCTACCCGTCCCAGTGTTCCTAAGAAACTTTTCCTGAGCAACCTTGACCTCTTTCCCACCTCCCCCCACCTCCAATTCATAGGTCCCGTACTAGCACCTCAGCCAAAAAATCGCCGGTACCAGTGGTGCCTGTTAGAGGAATGTGGAGTGCACCGGGAACCAGGGCAGCCAGTGTGACACGGAGCCACAGCACAGCCAGTCCCCCCCCTGTGTAGCACCAGAAGTTGGACAGTGCCCGGCGGGAAGAGGGGGAAGACTCCAGCAGGCAAAGCCGCTCACAAGGGTCCCGGGGGGAGTGTCCACTCAGCTGTGACTCCTCCCAAGGTGGTGAAGGGGCAGAAGAAATCGCCAAAGTCTGGGAAGAGCAGCACAGCGGAGAAGACCACCATCATCCCCACTGCCCAAAAGGCCACTGCCAGCCCCATCGTCAGTGGCCAGGAGGCCACCGCCAGAGTCAGTGCCCAGGAGGGCAGCCCGATCGTCACTGGCCAGGAGGCCACCGCCAGAGTCAGTGCCCAGGAGGGCAGCCCCATCGTCAGTGGCCAGGAGGCTACCGCCAGAGTCAGTGCCCAGGAGGGCAGCCCGATCATCACTGGCCAGGATGCCATCGCCAGAGTCAGTGCCCAGGAGGGCAGCCCCATCGTCAGTGGCCAGGAGGCCACCGCCAGAGTCAGTGCCCAGGAGGGCAGCCCGATCGTCACTGGCCAGGAGGCCACCGCCAGAGTCAGTGCCCAGGAGGGCAGCCCCATTGTCAGTGGCCAGGAGACCACCACCAGAGTCAGTGCCCAGGAGGGCCCCGGCAGCCACAGCCCCGCTGGGCAATGAAGGACCGCCATGGCAAGCACCGCTTAACAGGGCACAGACCGCCATGGCAAGCAACGCTGAACAGGACAAGCACCACTGAACAGGGCACAGACCGCCATGGCAAGCACCGCTGAACAGGACAAGCACCGATGAACAGGGCACAGACCGCCATGGCAAGCACCGCTGAACAGGACAAGCACTGCTAAACAGGGAACAGACTGCCATGGCAAGCACTGCTGAACAGGACAAGCACCGCTGAACAGGGCAAGCACTGCCAACTCAAGCACCGCTAGCCCATGTGCGCCAGGGGCAGTGACGGAACTGGGACCGTCATGGGGAGAGTGATGCACTCTGGGCACCTGTCCCCCTCCAGAACCAGTGGAGAACAGCATCCACTCTGTCTGTCCTTCACAGGATGAAGCACTCTGGGCACCAGTCCCCCTCCAGAACCAGTGGAGAGATCCATCCACTATCTCTGTCCTGCACAGGATGAAGCACTCTGGGCACCAGTTCCCCTCCAGAACCAGTGGAGACTGTTATCCACTTGAGAGACTGTGGCTTTGCACTCCCGAGGATATGGCAGTGGGCAACCCACCCACTCTTATCCACTTGAGAGACTGTGGCTTTGCACTCCCCAGGATGGTACAGTGGGCAAACCACCCACTGTAGAGACTTGAGAGACTGTGGCTTTGCACTCCCCAGGATGGTACAGTGGGCAAACCACCCACTGTAGAGAATTGAGAGACTGTGGCTTTGCACTCCACAGGATTGAACAGTGGGCAAACCACCCACTGTAGAGACTTGAGAGACTGTGGCTTTGCACTCCCCAGGATGGTACAGTGGGCAAACCACCCACTGTAGAGACTTGAGAGACTGTGGCTTTGCATTCCCCAGGATTGAACAGTGGGCAAACCACCCACTGTAGAGACTTGAGAGACTGTGGCTTTGCACTCCCCAGGACGGTACAGTGGGCAAACCACCACTGTAGAGACTTGAGAAACTGTGACTTTGCACTCCCCAGGATTAAACAGTGGGCAACCCACCCACTGTAGAGACTTGAGAGACTGTGGTTTTGCACTCCCCAGGATGGTACAGTGGGCAAACCACCCACTGTAGAGACTTGAGAGACTGTGGCTTTGCACTCTCCAGGATGGTCGTACAGGAGCAGGAAGACTATCGCAGGGAGTATTCGGAGTTCTGGATCCATGGTGTCCTGATTCCTTGTGGAGTGTGTAGAGGTGAGCGTTTTCCCTTTGAAATGGCTGTTTCCGCCGTGTTTTTATCCACGGTGAATCCGCCCCTGAAAAAGGTGGCGGATTGGTAGGTTGTGATACTGTGGGTGGTACTTTGTCTTCCGCCTGTCTGTTGGCGGTGACCGCCGCACTGTTTCTTTCTACCGCCGTGGCGGTCGGAGTGTTAAAGTGGCTGTCTTTGTTGGCGGTTTCCGCCACGGTCATAATTCCAATTTTTTTACCACCAGCCTGTTTGCGGTCTTACCGCCGTTTTAACACCATCCGCCAGGGTTGTAATGACCACCTATATGTGTTTTAGCCATTGATGTGAGGCGGCTCTGTAAGCCATGTCTCTTGACAACAGATAAAGAGGTTTTTCTGTCACTAGACCTAGCCAGTCAGAGTTTCCCATCTTAGATTTCAATCCTGCGACATTCCAAGAGATGATCCCTGAAACTATCATATCTGGCTCATTAAGAGCTCCCTTGTTCTGTGAGTCAGACGGGCGTAATTCATTAGTCTCTCAATTCTTTTCTATGGAAGACCCATTTGTTGATGGTCAGTCTAACTGCTCTAAAGAATCCAAGGGCTCAAACCTATTAGACAGTGTCAGGGGGCATCGTACTGCTTATGGGCCCCGTAATGGCTAGGATTCTGTTTTCCAAGGCAGTTTGCGTCAGGCAGATAAGGCTGAGGCAAAATAGAGATAAACTCAATTAAACGTTTTCCTTATATGAATCCTGTGAGTTGCGTTAGAGTTGAAAAATGATTGTACAAGGTACTGGCTGTCTTAGGGCTCCTAAAATGTATAATTATGCAATCCCCCTGTGATGACTTAGGCAATGTACCAACCCAGGGGACCCTTCTCACAGTGAGGATGTCTTTACAAAAATCAACCCTCTGCCCCAAATACTTTCCAGCCCAATGTGTGACTTTGTTTAACAAGGATGTGTAGGACTCAAGGTGTGAATTTCCTAATGTGGGGACATTTTCCAAAATTAGAATATATGGAGCACATGCCAGCGGGATCTTTCGGTACGATATTTGGGCTCTTGTGGGCATCTGGCCCTCACTGCCCTCCCGGTTATCTATTCCCTGCTGCATTGGCCTATTTATAGATTTTTCTGTAGCCACAGAATTCAGAGGTTTTATAACTAATTTCTGGACAGAGTTATGCCTGTCTTTTGAGTTTGACCGGATAACCGGGGTTAGTGGGCCCACAGAGTCAATATGATTAATCTGAGATTCAGCACTCAGCTGTAGAGACTTTGTTGTTGCTGTTATAAGGTCGACCTTCTCCTCCAAAGCTGCCACTATCTCCAAAACCTGATTACATAACTTTCTGATATCTCCGAGCTGATTTTCAATCTGACTACAATAGTCGTTGGAGAGTTTTGAAGTTTTAGTACCTCTTAGCTGTTTCCCAGTGGCTCTCTTTTGTGGTTTGGATTGCAGCTTCCCCTTTCTGTTTACTGTTCCTACTATAGCCTTTCCAGGAACATTGGATTTTTCAGGAGACAAAGCTAAATCTAAGAAGGAGCCTATGGTGTGGGGAGGGGTCAGTTGCCTACTCTTTTTAATGGGTGGACTCTCAAGGGTTGTCGAGTTAATTTGTTCAACTTGAGGGTCCATATCCGTTATAACACAGGGATTCCTTATCCTAGATGATAAAACTTTTACATGAGGAGTCTTTACTTCCATCCCTCCTTTCCCTGTTTTCTCAAGAGTTGATTCTAGAGTAGCTTCCACCTTTCCTATCTCTGACTCAATAACACCCATCACAGAGGTAAGATAACTAGTTATAAACTTAGGAGCAGTGGTCTCAGAATAAAAGCCCCCCTTCCCATGGTCTCCTTTACGTTCCCCCATCAGGACAGGCAAGTCCTAGATTAAAAACAAAATGTCTTTGTATATATATTTAGTTAAAATTCTTTAGCCCATCCAACTTCTAGTTTGTGCATGGGCTACAAAAACATTAAAAATAACCAATAAAAACTACTTAAAAGCCTAAGAGGGTTCTGCCTCTTCCTTTGAGTGCGCTATGTCGTTGTTAGCCCAGTCACAAGGGTCCCTTGATCGTGAATTAAAGAGGGGGGTCCAGCCCAGCCTCTTCCAGTCGATGACGGGCGAAGGACGGGCCCGTACTTGGCCCGGGCTTTGCCCGCGCGCATCCCGCGTAGCGGGAGTGCAGATAGCGCTTTGTGCGCTCTCCTGAGGGCTTGGCTCCGCCCTCCACCAAGCGTTGCCGGGGCTCACTCCCGGTGACAGAGGAAGTAAAAGTTTGGCGTGTCCCGCGGAGCGGGAGCGCAGACAGCGCTTTGTGCGCTCTCCTGAGGGCTTGGCACCGCCCTCCACCAAGCGCTGCCGGGGCTCTCCCCCGGTGACAGAGGAAGTCAAGGTTCGGCGTGTCCCGCATAGCGGGAGCGCAGACAGCGCTTTGTGTGCTCTCCCGAGGGCTTGGATCCGCCCTCAACCAAGCGTTGCCGGGGCTCTTTCAATCTGCATTGGCAAGCTCTGATTGTAGGCCTAGTGTTGAGTTTATGGTGTCATCGTAGTGGTTGGAAAAATAGGTACCTAAGGCCACTGATTACATTCAATTTACAGGCCCGAGGTACATTTATATCATATACTATGGACCTTTAGGTAAGTTAAGTGTGCCATTCAGATGTATACCAATTTCATCATTTTCAAACTGGGAACACAGGTACTTTACTACTGGTTAATGGGGCTAAACTGCAGAGAGTTCTAGTGCCAGCAGAGACATTTAAGGTAAAAAATCTGTGACAATAAAACACAAAGGATGGCCATTTCATAATTCAGCCATTTTTATAGAGTATCAAGTGATGGCAGACAGCAGAATGATGTTATTGTTTCCATCAAATTATGTCACTGACATTTTCAAAGGTGGTCTCACCCCTTTCATCTGATGTTCACAAATTGATGGAAGTTCCCTCGCTGTGCATGTAACTCCACTCTAGCAGTTGCCCTAGCCCAAGGTTTGGCATCATGGTTAGGATGTATGTGTCACTTGCATAATTAATAAAAGGGCATTGTGTATGATTGCACTGGTGCAAGGCACCTATTCTGATATGGGTGGGTTCAGGAAAGTCAATGGCCCTCATTACAGCATTGGCAGGCGGAACCGCCGTGTGACCGCCACTGCAGACGCACTCCCGCTGTGCCCATTCCGACATCCCCATTCCGCCCGCCCGCCCAGCGGGGGTGTGGGCCACAACATGGGAGCCGGCTCCAAATGGAGCCGACTGTGTTTCGGCTGTGCGACGGTGCACCTGCACCTGTTGCGCTTTTCACTGTCTGCTGCGCAGACAGTGAAAAGCAGTGTGGGGCTATGCCAGGGGGCCCATGCACTGCCCATGCCAAAGGTTACTCCCCTTCCCGCCAGCCTTTCCATGGCGGTTCCTACTGCCATGGAAAGGCTGGCGGGAAGGGGACTCGTAATCCCCTGGGCAGCGCTGCAAGCAGCGCTGCCCTCGCGGATTAAAACCGCCGGGACCACCGTGGCGGAAAACTGCCGGTCCCGGCGGTGCGACCACAGTGCTTTCGCCACAGTCGTAATCCGTGAGTTTGTACCGCCAGCCTGTTGGCGGTACAACCTCCAAAACAGCCCTCGCAGTCTTTGACCGCCAGGTTTGTAATGAGGGCCAATGTGCTTTAAAATATACAACGGTGAGCAGTCTAATAATTTAGGAGTGCAGGAGTAAATGCCCACCATCAAAAACCTAGACAAAATAAGAGAACTGGGATAAGAATCTACAGCTGTCTTAGATGCCCACACCGTCCTACATTTCGACAGTGCAGTAGAATTGTTGTGAGTCCTGCTTGATTATGTGCCCAGCCCTCTGACAATATAGAGGTATGAGGTAATTGTATACAAGGAGATTCCTGTTCTACACCACCTACAACTTACCCAGAGAATTAGATATATGAGATAAATAAGCACCTGCAAAGAACACTTTCCTTCACTGCCATTGGTAACCTAGCAAGACAACATAGGGACATGGGGATGAGTGCTCATATTTTGCTCCCACTCCACCAAATCTTCAAACTTTCACTGAAACAATGTATATGTGGGGAGGATAATCCCTGCAGGGTAAGGCAATCATCCCCAAGTATTTTGCTGGGCTGCAAAATTTATTTTGTTGAGCTTTTCCCTTACCCTTCTGCTTTACTTCCTGACTGAACTGAGTCAGTCTTTACTTGAGCTGCATATTAGCTGATACACTTAGGAGGACTAGTGGTGTCCCGCCATTTTGTTTCTTTTAAGAGGCAGTAGTTGGAGAAGGAGAAAGCAGAGGTGCAAAGCACAGGCAGGAGTAGACTTCTATGTTCAGCTTTGCAACATGACGCATCATTGTTGTTTCCTTTTGGGATAGGCAGATGACAAGACTTCCATTCTTTAAGCTACAGGTGTTTTTCTTTCTCTCTTGCTCTTTTGTTCTTTTACTTTTCACCTTTCTAGTCTGCCTCTGTCTTCCCTACTTTCTCTCTCTTTCTTTCTTCTTTTCCTTCTTTGACCACCCTCTTTCTTTACATATTGTTTTCTGCCAGCAGTCACGTCTCTCCAAAGGTCTCATAATCTCTCCCACCAGTCACCATGGTACAAAAAGTACGTAAGAGTGACAATCCGGGACCATGAAGAGTAGAGCAATGGCCACAAAGAGCTATGAACTTTTTATGTCATACGACCACTAGTTATCATAACAATCAGGCCACTATAAATGTTGGTAATATCATGTAATGTGTGGATCTGTGATGACTTCACAGGAAAACACACCTCACAACATCAGAACCAGTGATAGGAAACAGCAGATTTGTCTTTTCTGCACTAAACTGCCAATTACTTCCATGCTTCCCACCCCCAATCCCATTAATGTATGGCTGAAGAGATGTACCTCACCGAAATGCCTTTATTTTCCTACACACCCTACTCTGGCAGTTCTAGTTCAGTGTGATGGTTAAATGTAGTCACCATGATGAAGTGTGGTATGGTACACCACATATCAAACTACCTGCCTACCCCCAACACGGTTATAATGAAGCACTCCTCAAAAGTGGTTAATAAATCAAGTGCAAGCACAGTGTTGTGCTCTCAATTGTGTATTCACTGCTGCCCTTAGCATTAAATTACAAAGCAACAAATCTTTCCTCCCCAGTACCTCCAAACAAGTCATTCCCAAGCCATGATCACCATCAGTGTTAAAATAAAATCTAGATTACACATGCCTTTGCTCTCTTCCGCCACACCTTAAAATCATAACATGGTCTATTAGAGTCTTACTAAATTGTTCATGTAAGAAAGTCACCTACGAAGCTTCACGAATCTATTTAATATCTAAACAAACCACCAACCTTTGCCCTCTTTGCTAACTTCGCCAAGTCTGCAGAAACAGCAGAAATACCTTACTGGCCTGCTCCAACGGCATTGCTTGAATGTCGTAGGAGCTGAACATTCCTGATCAGCTCCGAATATCATTAGTGTAACTTTTTTCTGAGAATGCAAACCTAGTTATGGTTTTTGTCTGAATGTAGGCTGCAGTCATGCTATATTTGCATGCTCAAGATATGCAGTGATATATATGTATCTGTTTATCTGCAATACAGTGACTTATGCATCTTGCAGTTATTTACTTCCGCCATGTAAAGCTAGCATCCATTTGAATCATTGCACCCTTTTTGTTTAATATTTTCTTCTGTGCTCGCCAGTTTTCACTTTGTTAATATTCCATACTTCTCCACAGCTATCACTTCAGATTGCCTCTTTATGTGCAATGCACTGTCCTAGTTCTAAGGAGTCCAATTAGAAAATAACATCTGCCCGTCTCTGTGTGTAAACTATGCATATGCCTTGAAGTGCAAAAGAGTCTCATCATTTATTTTACAGAATACAAAAAATTGGGTAAAACGGAATTCTTTCATAGTTCTACAGATATTGAATGTCATTATATTGAAAAAAGCAGATGGATTCCACACTGCATTTTAGTTGATTTGAAATGACAAACCTCATTCGGCTTGATGGACTGTTTATCACTAAAGAATCATTATTACAAATGGGGAACCTGCTTAATTAACACAGTCACAGTGGCATCTATGTCCATTCAGCAAAATATAATAAATATTATGAAAATGTTTTAATCCCTATTAACCTTTTTTCCAGTGGTGCATATTGTATACAAATTATGCTTTATTTGGGTATGCCAGAATCAAAGTACAGATGTGTGACCTCATAGTCTGTTGTGATTTATGTGCCTCATGGAAACAGTCCAGCTCAAACTGCCAAGCCAGCCTGGCTGATGAAGGGTGAAACCCTGAAACCGGTCCTAGGATGCTTGTTTCCGGTCCAGGGTGGACCTGGCCTGGCAGTTCAGACTGGACTGTTCCCATGAGGAGCAGGGTCAAGACTGATTTGAATATGGCTGGGTCCAAACTGGGGTGGCATGGTGAGCAAAAGAACAATGGATTAAACCCAGATCTGTGACTGGGGGTGAGTGCCTGCATTGTTCAGTACTCCGTCCATCATCCTTTTGTGTTGCTAAAGTTTCCCTAAGTGGGAAGGGTATGTCCAGATGTGGGTCCCTTGCTCACTGTGCCACTGGATTCAAACTAGGCTGGCTGATGAAGGGTGAAACCCTGAAAATGGCCCTAGGATGCTTGTTTCCAGTTCAGGCTGGACTTGGCCTGGCAGTTCGGGCTGGACTGTTCCCATGAGGAACAGGGTCAAGACTGATTTGCATATGGCTGGGTCCAAACTGGGGTGGCATGGTGAGCAAAGGAACAATGGATTAAACCTAGATCTGTGACTGGGAGTGAGTGTTTGCATTGTTCAGCACTCCGTCCATCATCCTTTTGTGTTGCTAAAGTTGCCCTAAGTGGGAAGGGTATGCCCAGATGTGGGTCCCTTGCTCACTGTGCCACTGGATTCAAGCTAGCCTGGCTGATGAAGGGCGAAACCCTGAAAACGGTCCTAGGATGCTTGTTTCTATTCCAGGGTGGACCTGGCATGGCAGTTCGGGCTTGACTCTTCCCATGAGGAACAGGGTCAAGACTAATTTGTATATGGCTGGGTCCAAACTGGGGTGGCATGGTGAGCAAACGAAAGATGGATTAAACCCAGATCTGTGACTGGGGGTGAGTGTTTGCATTGTTCAGCACTCCGTCCATCATCCTTTTGTGTTGCTAAAGTTGCCCTAAGTGGGAAGGGTATGCCCAGACGTGGGTCCCTTGCTCACTGTGCCACTGGATTCAAGCTAGCCTGGCTGATGAAGGGTGAAACCCTGAAACCAGTCCTAGGATGCTTGTTTCTGGTCCACGGTGGACCTGGCCTGGCAGTTCGGGCTTGACTGTTCCCATGAGGAACAGGGTCAAGACTGATTTGCATATGGCTGGGTCCAAACTGTGGTGGCATGGTGAGCAAATGAACAATGGATTAAACCCAGATCTGTGACTGGGGGTGAGTGTTTGCATTGTTCAGCACCCGGTCCATCATCCTTTGTGTCGCTAAAGTTGCCCTAAGTGAGAAGGGTATGCCCAGACGTGGGTCCCTTGCTCACTGTGCCACTGGATTCAAGCTAGCCTGGCTGATGAAGGGTGAAACCCTGAAACCAGTCCTAGGATGCTTTTTTCTAGTCCAGGGCGGACATGGCTTGGCAGTTCGGGCTGGACTGTTCCCATGAGGAGCAGGGTCAAGTCTTATTTGCATATAGCTGGGTCAAAACTGGGTAGAATGGTGAGCAAAAGAACAATGCATTAAACCCAGATCTGTGACTGTGAGTGAGTGTTTGCATTGTTCAGCACTCCGTCCATCATCCTTTTGTGTTGCTAATATTGCCCTAAGTGGGAAGGGTATGTCCAGACGTGGGTCCCTTGCTCACTGTGCCACTGGATTCAAGCTAGCCTGGCTGATGAGGGGTGAAACCCTGAAACCGGTCCTAGGATGCTTGTTTCTGGTCCAGGCTGGACCTGGCCTGGCAGTTCAGGCTTGACTGTTCCCATGAGGAACAGTGTCAAGACTGATTTGTATATGGCTGGGTCCAAACTGGGGTGGCATGATGAGCAAACGAAAGATGGATTAAACCCAGATCTGTGATTGGGGGTGAGTGTTTGCATTGTTCAGCACTCCGTCCATCATCCTTTTGTGTTGCTAAAGTTGCCCTAAATGGGAAGGGTATATCCAGGCGTGGGTCCCTTGCTCACTGTGCCACTGGATTCAAGCTAGCCTGGCTGATGAAGGGTGAAACCCTGAAACCGGTCCTAGGATGCTTGTTTCTGGTCCAGGGTGGACCTGGCCTGGCAGATCAGGCTTGACTGTTCCCATGAGGAACAGGGTCAAGACTGATTTGCATATGGCTGGGTCCAAACTGGGGTGGCATGGTGAGCAAACGAAAGATGGATTAAACCCAGATCTGTGATTGGGGGTGAGTGTTTGCATTGTTCAGCACTCCGTCCATCATCCTTTTGTTTTGCTAAAGTTGCCCTAAGTGGGAAGGGTATGCCCAGACGTGGGTCCCTTGCTCACTGTGCCGCTGGATTCAAGCTAGCCTGGCTGATGAAGGGTGAAACCCTGAAACCAGTCCTAGGATGCTTTTTTCCAGTCCAAGGCGGACATGGTCTGGCAGTTCGGGCTGGACTGTTCCCATGAGGAACAGGGTCAAGAATGATTTGCATATGGCTGGGTCCAAACTGGGGTGGCATGGTGAGCAAAAGAACGATGGATTAAACCAAGATCTGTGACTGGGGGCGAGTGTTTGCATTGTTCAGCACTCCATCCATCATCCTTTTGTGTTGCCACAACATCATTAAGCAGCCATCACGTGATGTAACGTATACGTGGACAAAAAAAATGAGACTAACTCTACCGAATTGACACACCGGTATTTTGAAATTCAAAGTTCGATAGGAGAATGGACAGGACTAAAATACAACAAGCATTGGTAAATGCAATAGTTTTCGCCTATCTGATTAATAATAAAATGTTTTTTGCTGTAAGTTGCAGCTTGGTGAGAAGTTGTGCAATATAAGTTACTGAAGCCCCTTTTAAGATTTATATTAAATGTGAGGCTACCTGATGGAAAACTCAGAGTAAATAGTGTCCAGAGACTCCAAGGGAGCACTCCACAGCTATGTAAGAATCTGGGGACATCTCTAGCTGGAAGGGGTGCTGAACTGTTGATCAAAGAGGATCAGAAAGAATGAACAATCTTTGTACCAAAAGGTCCAAGTAGATAGGCCAGTCGAAGGGGAACAAAACAGCCTAATTGCAAAACCACTACAACCCTAGCGTAGGAATAGTGAATCCTTTCAGAAAAACTGCAGCTCAAACTGAAAAATAGCTGAATCTGCAGAAGTGAAAGGAGAAAAACATCACTCCGTACAATCTGCTTAAAAAAAACAGCTCTGAGAATGAAGACACTGTGCGTGACCCCTGGAACCAACTAGTTGTGTAAAGAAAACCAGGAAAATGCCACTGAGCAAGTGCACCTTGGTGAGACGTGGTACCACAAGCAACTGCATATTAAAAGTAAAGCATTTGGCGCATCTGGCAGCCAGCTAAAAGAGACAATCTCAGAGACCAGCTACCAGGGACGAGATTTGCTCATGGCAATCTCCGTGACAAAAAATGAAGGGGCATATTTATACTCTGTTTGCTCCGAATGTGCGTCAAAATTTTTAGCGTACATTCGGCGCAAAACTTGACCCATATTTAAACTCTGACGCCCGACCCCGTGGCTTTAAGGGACCTGTGGGCTCGGAAGGAGTCCAGAGGTGCCCTTCCCTGACCCCAGGGACACTCCCTGCCACCCTCGCCCACCCCTGGAGGACACCCATGGATGAGGGGACCCATCCCAGGTCAGTACAGGTAAGTTGAGGTAAGTATTTTTTTAATTTTTTTAAGGTGGCATAGGGGGGCCTATTTTGGGCCCCCCTACATGCCACTGTGCCCAATGACCATGCCCAGGGGACATAAGTCCCCTGGGCATGGCCATTGGGCAAGGGGGCATGACTCCTTTCTTTGCTAAGACAGGAGTCATTTCAATGGGGCTTGTGCATCAAAAAATGGCGCAAGTCCGGTTTGAGGCATGATTTTTTCCTCAGACCTGACTTGCACCATTTTCTGATGCACAACCCCCATTTTCCCCGACGCTGGCACTGCCTGGTTTGAGTCTTTTTTTTTAACTCAGACCAGTCCGTAGCGCCGGCTAACGTCATTCTTTAAATAAGGTGCCCGCATGGCGCGTAGGAATGCCGTTAGCCAGCGGTAAACTTTTTGACGCAAACCAGCGCCGGCGCTGGTTTGCATCTAAAGTATAAATATGGGCCGAAATGTGGCACCACCTGCACCCACCAAATCCATGGCAATCTCTGCAGTAAAATGAAATGCGGCGCCACCTCAGCCATCAAATCCACTGCAATCTCGGCACTAAAAGGGAAACGTGATAGCAACTGTAGCTGCTTAAAAAAAGTTAAGTGTACAGCACCCTGGCAGCACCAGCTGCAGTAATAGAAACACACATACCCAAAACAATAAATAACATAATTTATGGTAAACGCTGCAGTAAAAACAAAATGCTGTGCCACTTGCTGCCATGATTTAAAAGTAAAGCATGCAGCGCCCCAGCAGCCGCATCCAAAGTACACAAATGCAGCACCATTTGCAGTTGTTTAACTGCAGTGCCTCTTGCCACCTTTATTGAAAAGTAAAGCATGCAGCACCCCGGCAGCCGCATCTAAAGTACACAAATATTGCAGTCGCCATGTTAAGAGCCATGCATGCAATGTATGCAATGCATGCAGCACCCCAGCAGTCGCAATTATAGAAAACAAATGCAGCCTCATTGCAGCTGTCATTTAAGAACAAAGCATGCAGCGCCCCCAGCAGTGGCATCTAAAGTAAACAAATGCGGGGACCAAAAGCAACAACTGAGGGGGTAATGAAACCTTTAAAGATAAGACAGCAAACCGATAAGTTACTACCATAGTCATGCCACCACAGGATATTTGCCAAGCATATCCTCAAGGGCAAAGATATTCCAAGTCAGAATTTTACTGAAAGAAAGTAAAACAATAATGTGGCGCCCCAAATCGAAAACATAAGGACGGTGCTCCACAATGTTTAGGTGAAAAATATGGCGCCCAAGCAGCCAATACAAACATAAAAATGCTTCTGAAGCAAACGTGTCCCTTACAGAGATGAAAACCAAACCCAGGGGCTTGAGCACTCTGAAATATGAAAGAAAGTTTCCCAAGCAAACCCTCAAAAAGCCCTCATAGTGGAATGACAAGGCGCAAAAAAGGATGAGAAAGTGCTGAGCTGGCACAGTTTGGATATTGTCAAAGATTTAAGAGGAGGTAGAAAGGCACCTGACTCTCTTTTAGTGCTTGGTGGCCATACTGAAAGGTGATAATTGCAAACCCTTGAAACGTGAGATGTGGGCAACCTGATTATTTTATTTAGTTGCTTTGCAATAGTCAATCAAGTAAAATTGTTAATGTATATGTCAGTATTTTGTAAGGACATTGTGAGGTGCCCAATATCTGAAAAAACATAAGCATAGTGTGAGAAAACAGGGCTGATTGCAGAGGCCCCATAACTTTTTGCCCCCATTTTCCACTTTTTGCTGGTGTTTTCCTGACTTTAAAGGTGCCCTGGGTACTGCTAACCAGTCCCAGGGCCTGTGCTCTGTGTAAAATGGATATGCAAATTAGGCTAATTATAAGTGGCTAAGTTAACCTACCTATAAGTCCCTAGTATATGGTAGGGCATGTACTGTAGGTTTAGGGACCACAGCATAGGTGGTGCACACCTAGGTGCATTGCTGAGGTGCCCAGTGTCATTTTAAAAGCAAGCCTGCCTTGCTGGCTGCTTTTAAATTAAAGTTATATGCAAATTCGACTTTGGAATTAAAGGTACTTCCAAAGTCTTAAACTACCTTATTTTTACATATAAGTCACCCCTAAGGTGTGCCCTATGTGCCCCTAGGGCTGGGTGCCATGTAACTATAAGCAGGGACTTTATAAAAATAGATTTATAAGCCCTGGTGAGGTAAAAACAGCCAAATTCGTTTTTCCCTCATTGAAGTAAATGGCCTTCATAGGCTAGAATGGGCAGACTTTATTTTAAATTTTAAAGTCTCCTTAAATGTTGCATACCAAGAATTTGGTATCAAATTAATTGTTGTAATAAATCCTACAACTTCCAGTTGTTGGATTTAATATAACTAGTTCAGGTAAAAAGTTTAGACTTTACCTAAAAAGTTGCCAATTTCAGCTCTGCATTGTTTTTGCTGCTGTGCTCTGATTGGCCAGCCTGCAGCAGCTTCTGCCAGGCTGCCTTGATGAGGTGTGAAGTGGCCAGGCTTCACACAAAGGAATGTGCTTGGGGGAGAGAATCTCCCCTCAGCAGATGGTGAGGCAGGAAGGGGGAGGGCTGCCAAACTGGTCTTCAAAGGCAGAGAAGGACATTTGCAGCACCCAGCAACACCCCCACATCCTGCAACCCCAGACAGCTAGGTGCCCCCTTGATTAGATTAGGAGAGGGCAGGAGAGGGGTGTGTTTATGATTTTTAGCCACACCAGTGGGTGGGCTCAGCCAGATGTAACCTCCAAAAATCAGATTCATCCATGTTGGATTTTTAGAGACTGTTGCCTTCTGGGATGGATTTTTGCCACACTTCCCAGGAAGTGGTCATCACAGGGGGACGACCCTGTCCCTGATTGGAGAACCAGGGCCCCCCTGCTTTTCACCCAGGAGCAAGGATAAAACTGGCAGACCTGCACCCACACCTCAGATCCCCTCCAGAATTCAACAAGAAAGGAACTAAAGAAGAAGAAGGACTGCCCTGCTGGACCCCTGGCCTGCACCTGGAACCTGCACTCAGAAGGACTGCACCAGCTGCACACTTGGGCTTCACCACAAGAAGGACTTTGCCTGGCTTCAACTGGTTCAAGGAGGGACTCCCTGTTTGCTACAGGTGAAAAATTGCTAACCAGAGTCCCCTGCACCAACTCCTGAAGAAAGCGACCAGCTGACCACTGTCCAGTGGCCAAAAAGGAGTTTGCGCCAGGTGCATTCTGGGAGTTGAAGTCCGCACCCCCCAAGGACCATCACAGAACTTCTGGACCCTTGGGGTGAGCTGTGGACCCCAAAAGAACCTTAAAAGAACATCTGGGTGAAGCCCCAGAAGTTTGGAAAAGATTTGAGAATTTTTGGAAAAAAGCTCCAGAGAGGGACCGACCCGCCGCGGAAATTCTAGCCGGCTTGCCTCAACCGCGACCCGGCCTGACTTCGTGGTTCGTCCCGGTAAAGAAAAACATCCAAAAAAGAGACTAAGTCCGAACGTAAAAAGTTGACCGGGACCTCCCAGCCATCGTATTCGAGAAGGGCTCCATGGACGTCGGATCAAGATCCAGGTTTACCCCGGTCGAAGGATTTTCATCTCGAAAAAACGACTAAGTCCGAAGGTAAAAGTCTCCACCGAGGAAACCCACATCGCGTATCCGGACAAGGGATCCAGGAGGTCGGATTCAACTGGCAGGTTCGTCCCGGTGAAGAAAAACTTCAAAATAAAGACTAAGTCAGAAGGTAACTTTTTAACCGAGGCCTCCCGCGACCTGTAGCCGAGCAGGGCTCCATCGCGGTCGGCCTGAAAGTTTGACTTTGCCCCGGTCCTGGTGCAACCAGATGTCCCGATTGGCGCTTTTTGTTTCTAAGCGCTAGAAAAGTAATAATTCTTTAAAAATTCATATCTCCGGTTCCCCTGAACCGATTTTAATCGTTTTTGTGTCATTTTAAAGATAAAAATATAAGCTATTTTTATAAATTGGTTTTGGATTTTTAAACTGTTTCCTGTGTTTTATTTAATTACTGTTTTGTGATATTTGAATGCTTTACACTTTGTCTCCTAAGTTAAGCCTTGACGCTCGTTGCCAAGCTACCAAGGGTTGAGCTGGGATTAATTTACTGAGACCTAACTGTACCTATGTGGACGTTAGTGGCTTGTTGCTAGGTGTAGGTACCTACCTGCCCTACCAATAACCCATTTTCCAACATAATTGGAAGCAGCGACGGGATCCTGTACTTGTGTTCAATATCACGTTACAGTTTTAGGTAAAACAAATTAAAAATCCTTTAAATTGTCCTAGTGCAAAAAATGTTTTTAATTTTTAATTTGGATTAATTTCAATTATTGAATTTTTTTAATTTTTCTAAATTCTTGTTTCCAATTTTTGCAAAAAGGTTTTGTTGACACAAAACTAGGGAACCATGGAGCTTGATCTGGCTAGCCTACTCACACTGACAGTAGTCCAGCTTAGGGGGTTGTGTATTGAAAGAGGGTTGCCTGCAACCACTGATCTCAGGAAGCAAATCCTGATCACATCCCTGACAGCATGGGCTGGGGCCCAAGAGGTAGAGTCAGAAGAAGCTCCAGAGGAGGGAGAAAGAAGGGAGGATGCAAGCTCTAACCACTCAGGGGAGGGAAGGCATCTGAGCCCAAGTGAGGATGAGGAGGAACGGTCCTCAGTAAATACAGTCACTAGGGGCAGACCCAAAGCTAGTGGTGGGAAGGGGGTCCTTTCAGGAGGAGAGAACCCATCCATCAGAGAAAGAGAGCTGGAGGCCCAGCTAGCATACATAGCTTTGGAAGCAGAGAAGCTGGCCCTAGAAAAGAAAAAGTGGGCATACAAAGAGAAAAGAGATGGAGGCAGCGATAAAGAAGATGAGGTGTCCATGGGTGGGGGAGTTTGCCCCAGATTACCCAAGGGGTGGTTCCTGCTTATGTAGAGGGGGATGACATAGATAAGTGGCTGGGGGCCTTTGAGAGGGCACTCCAAATGAGAAGGGTTAGGCCTCAATACTGGGGTTCTCTTTTGTGGGAGTTGGTCCCCAACTCAGGGAGGGATAGGCTTCTGACCTTAATGGGGGAGGAGGCAGATTCATACCCTAGTATGAAGAGGTGCTTAGCCAAGAAGTTTGGTCTGACCCCAGAGCAATATAGAATGAAGTTCAGGGACACCCAGAAGGTCAGTACCCAGTCTTGGGTTGACTTTGTGGACATTTCACTAAAGGCACTAGAGGGCTGGATTATTGGTAACAAAGTAGATACTTATGAGGGGTTATACAATCTGATCATGAGAGAGCACATCTTGACCAATTGTATCCAAGAAAGGTTACGCCAGCATCTAGTGGACTCTAAGCAGACCAACCCTAGAGAGCTAGGGGAGGCAGCTGATGAGTGGTTGAGAACCAGGGTGGTTGTCAAGTCCCAGGGGGGAGACTCCAAGAAGGGGGGGACAGGTCACCAAAAACCTAAGGAGGGAGGTGGTAAGCCCACCACAGAGACTCCCTCTGTACCCCAGAACCCTAAGAAGGAGGAGAGTAAATCCCACTCCCACTCTGACAAGCAGAGACAGGGAGACCCAGGGTTAAAAAAACTCTTGGACAGTAGGGCTTGCTTTGACTGTCAGCAGACAGGTCACTTCAGAGGAGATGCAGCCTGTCCAAGGAAGGTGGTTAGCACTGGGCTGTCCAGTGTAGCCATAGAGGAGGATTCCTCAGATGATGAAGTCCTCCTAGCATTGTGCTGGGAGACAGGACCAGATGGTAAGCTGGTGATCCCTGAGGGTGGGAGTAGACACTTCCACCACATTCAAGTGAATGGGATCCCTACCACTGGCCTGAGAGACACCTGTGCCAGTCACACTATAGTGAGTGACCGGTTAGTGACCCCAGACATGTATGTCCCAGGAAAGACAAAGAAAATCAGGATAGCCACAGGGGAGGTCACCTCCAAACCTGTAGCCATAGTGCCCCTAGAGAGGGAGGGTATCCTTGACTGGATTAGGGTGGTAGTCAGTGCTGACCTCCCCCTAGATTGTATCCTGGGCAATGACCTCCCAGAGGTGAGTCTGGTCACAGATGGGGTGGTCGCCCAGGGCGCCCCCCCAACCCAAAGTCCTGGGGAGTCAGTCCCTACAGTTAGGAGACAGGGGTCCCCAAGAAAAGGGAAGAAGAAAAGGAAGGGTAGGCCACTCTTAAAGAGAGTTCCAGGGAGCCAAGGGCCTTCTGCCCCAGTAGGGGGGGAGCCCAGAGTTGGCACTGGTGAGGCCTCACCTGACCCCAAGGAAGTCCTGAGTAGTCAGGCAGCTGTCCAGATGCAAGGTGTTGCCCCTGCACTGACAGAAGGGAGAGTGGAAGGAGGGTGTCTGCCACAGGAGGTGGTAGCCCCCCACTCTAGACAGCAAGAGGGGTGCCAGGACCCCAAAGATGCCCCTAAAGCAGCTCAGCCACCTGTCAGTGGAGAGCTTAGGGTGTGGTTCTGGGTACTGACAGCTGTCAGTAGCCTCTGCTGGGTGCTAGCCTTCCTGGCAGCACTGTACTTGGCCTGGGAGGCAGACCCCAGGGCCAATAGCAAAGTAGGCCCCCTGACCCTATTGGTCATGGTGGGGTTGCTCAAATGTTGGGTGACCTCTTTGGGTAGGCTAGGTGTTGCCCTAGCAAAGTTTGGAGTAGGGGAGGTGGGCACCTCACTACCCGAGTTAGCAGAGAGAAAGGAGGAAGACCCCCTAGAGGAAAGTTTCAGTTTGTGTTGGGTCCTTTTACTGTTGGGATGGCTTCACTACCCATAGGGAGTGACCCTGACAGGAGGATATAAGGCAGAGTAGGCCCTGCAAAGGGACAGCCAGTTTTCTTCACTGTCTTCCTCGCCTAACAAGCCAGGAAGACTCTCCCAGGGTTGGGCTGAGTCTCCTGGGCGTGTGGGCTGGGGGGGGGGGGTTGTGTGAGAAAACAGGGCTGATTGCAGAGGCCCCATAACTTTTTGCCCCCATTTTCCACTTTTTGCTGGTGTTTTCCTGACTTTAAAGGTGCCCTGGGTACTGCTAACCAGTCCCAGGGCCTGTGCTCTGTGTAAAATGGATATGCAAATTAGGCTAATTATAAGTGGCTAAGTTAACCTACCTATAAGTCCCTAGTATATGGTAGGGCATGTACTGTAGGTTTAGGGACCACAGCATAGGTGGTGCACACCTAGGTGCATTGCTGAGGTGCCCAGTGTCATTTTAAAAGCAAGCCTGCCTTGCTGGCTGCTTTTAAATTAAAGTTATATGCAAATTCGACTTTGGAATTAAAGGTACTTCCAAAGTCTTAAACTACCTTATTTTTACATATAAGTCACCCCTAAGGTGTGCCCTATGTGCCCCTAGGGCTGGGTGCCATGTAACTATAAGCAGGGACTTTATAAAAATAGATTTATAAGCCCTGGTGAGGTAAAAACAGCCAAATTCGTTTTTCCCTCATTGAAGTAAATGGCCTTCATAGGCTAGAATGGGCAGACTTTATTTTAAATTTTAAAGTCTCCTTAAATGTTGCATACCAAGAATTTGGTATCAAATTAATTGTTGTAATAAATCCTACAACTTCCAGTTGTTGGATTTAATATAACTAGTTCAGGTAAAAAGTTTAGACTTTACCTAAAAAGTTGCCAATTTCAGCTCTGCATTGTTTTTGCTGCTGTGCTCTGATTGGCCAGCCTGCAGCAGCTTCTGCCAGGCTGCCTTGATGTGGTGTGAAGTGGCTAGGCTTCACACAAAGGAATGTGCTTGGGGGAGATAATCTCCCCTCAGCAGATGGTGAGGCAGGAAGGGGGAGGGCTGCCAAACTGGTCTTCAAAGGCAGAGAAGGACATTTGCAGCACCCAGCAACACCCCCACATCCTGCAACCCCAGACAGCTAGGTGCCCCCTTGATTAGATTAGGAGAGGGCAGGAGAGGGGTGTGTTTATGATTTTTAGCCACACCAGCGGGTGGGCTCAGCCAGATGTAACCTCCAAAAATCAGATTCATCCATGTTGGATTTTTAGAGACTGATGCCTTCTGGGATGGATTTTTGCCACACTTCCCAGGAAGTGGTCATCACAGGGGGACGACCCTGTCCCTGATTGGAGAACCAGGGCCCCCCTGCTTTTCACCCAGGAGCAAGGATAAAACTGGCAGACCTGCACCCACACCTCAGATCCCCTCCAGAATTCAACAAGAAAGGAACTAAAGAAGAAGAAGGACTGCCCTGCTGGACCCCTGGCCTGCACCTGGAACCTGCACTCAGAAGGACTGCACCAGCTGCACACTTGGGCTTCACCACAAGAAGGACTTTGCCTGGCTTCAACTGGTTCAAGGAGGGACTCCCTGTTTGCTACAGGTGAAAAATTGCTAACCAGAGTCCCCTGCACCAACTCCTGAAGAAAGCGACCAGCTGACCACTGTCCAGTGGCCAAAAAGGAGTTTGCGCCAGGTGCATTCTGGGAGTTGAAGTCCGCACCCCCCAAGGACCATCACAGAACTTCTGGACCCTTGGGGTGAGCTGTGGACCCCAAAAGAACCTTAAAAGAACATCTGGGTGAAGCCCCAGAAGTTTGGAAAAGATTTGAGAATTTTTGGAAAAAAGCTCCAGAGAGGGACCGACCCGCCGCGGAAATTCTAGCCGGCTTGCCTCAACCGCGACCCGGCCTGACTTCGTGGTTCGTCCCGGTAAAGAAAAACATCCAAAAAAGAGACTAAGTCCGAACGTAAAAAGTTGACCGGGACCTCCCAGCCATCGTATCCAAGAAGGGCTCCATGGACGTCGGATCAAGATCCAGGTTTACCCCGGTCGAAGGATTTTCATCTCGAAAAAACGACTAAGTCCGAAGGTAAAAGTCTCCACTGAGGAAACCCACATCGCGTATCCGGACAAGGGCTCCAGGAGGTCGGATTCAACTGGCAGGTTCGTCCCGGTGAAGAAAAACTTCAAAATAAAGACTAAGGGGGTCATTTTGACCTTGGCGGACGGCGGAGGCCGTCCGCCAAGGTACCGCCGCTGAATGACCGCATTGACCGCGGCAGCCATTCAGACATTTCCTCTGGGCCGGCGGGCGCTCTCCAAAAGAGCGCCCGCCGGCCCAGAGGAAATGCCCCTGCAACGAGGACGCCGGCTCAGAATTGAGCCGGCGTAGTTGCAGGGGTGCGACGGGTGCAGTTGCACCCGTCGCGTATTTCAGTGTCTGCTTAGCAGACACTGAAATACTTTGCGGGGCCCTCTTACGGGGGCCCCTGCAGTGCCCATGCCATGGGCATGGGCACTGCAGGGGCCCCCAGGGGCCCCACGGCACCCCCTACCGCCATCCTGTTCCTGGCGGGAGACCCGCCAGGAACAGGATGGCGGTAGGGGGTGTCAGAATCCCCATGGCTGCGGAGCGCGCTCCGCAGCCATGGAGGATTCACAAGGGCAGTGGTAAACCGGCGGGAGACCGCCGGTTTACCCTTTCTGGCCGCGGCTGAACCGCCGCGGTCAGAATGCCCTCGGGAGCACCGCCAGCCTGTTGGCGGTGCTCCCGTGGTCGGTGACCCTGGCGGTCACCGGCCGCCAGGGTCAGAATAACCCCCTAAGTCAGAAGGTAACTTTTTGACCGAGGCCTCCCGCGACCTGTAGCCGAGCAGGGCTCCATCGCGGTCGGCCTGAAAGTTTGACTTTGCCCCGGTCCTGGTGCAACCAGATGACCCGATTGGCGCTTTTTGTTTCTAAGCGCTAGAAAAGTAAGAATTCTTTAAAAATTCATATCTCCGGTTCCCCTGAACCGATTTTAATCGTTTTTGTGTCATTTTAAAGATAAAAATATAAGCTATTTTTATAAATTGGTTTTGGATTTTTAAACTGTTTCCTGTGTTTTATTTAATTACTGTTTTGTGATATTTGAATGCTTTACACTTTGTCTCCTAAGTTAAGCCTTGACGCTCTTTGCCAAGCTACCAAGGGTTGAGCTGGGATTAATTTACTGAGACCTAACTGTACCTATGTGGACGTTAGTGGCTTGTTGCTAGGTGTAGGTACCTACCTGCCCTACCAATAACCCATTTTCCAACACATAGCACTATAGTTATTTAAATCATAACATTTTCAGTAAGTTGTGTACAGATAAAACGATGAAGAATACTGACTACCATGGGCCTAGCTGTAAAGTAGATGACTTGGCTTCAGAAACCGAGACTGCACATGGTCTGTATATTCAACTAGTTAGAGCTACTTGAACTCCATTGAACCCAATGCAGCTGAACAAGGGACAAAAGGGCAAAGAGCACTAGCTTTACAAAGGGAATAGGAAAACACGATTTTCCTAGTTTTTACTCATGATGAGACTCGATACAAGCCTAGATAATTAAGACATGCTGCCACGTAATATGCCCTTTTCTTTCTTGTTTATTTATACATTTAGTTCAGCAAAACTGTGTTCATGATCACGAATGAATGGATTAACAGGTAGTTGAATGGATGAGTGACTAGTTGGAGGTCTGGAAGGGTGAATAGAATAGATGAATGGTTGAATGCATTTGTGAGTACACTGCTTTTAATTAATCATAACGAGGCTTTCATGAGCCATGTGTTGGCAAATGCAAACACATACAAATGAGGCACTTATCACTGATGGCTTAAGGTTCAAATCCGCACAGGCTGATGTTTTCATCTTAAAACAAGTGACAGCCTTTGATGCAGATTTAGCCCTTGAGCAGGTCCCAGCTTCAGCCCCGGGGGGACTGGCGATTGTGCATTGCCCTGGGGGGACATTGGGAGACTGGTGAGTGCCATTGAAGTGGGAGCATTGGCTTCCCACAAAGCAGGCAGAACAGTGACCCCAGTACGCTGAGCCCATGGCACTCGGGCAGCACTGTTGCTTCAAAGCAAAGATGTAGACCTTGTAGTGACAGCAGGGGTGCTGACACGCTTGAAAAAAGTTTCACCAAAGTGGATTAAAACAGTAATTGGGCCACAGGATAATGATAGGAGAAAAACACAGGAAGTAAGCTGCAGCCAAAAGGATTGGAGGAAAAGTTAGTGGGAAGCGCACAAAACAATAAAAAGCAAGGGCGAGATGTAAGCCCTTTTTAAGATTTATATTAAATACAATAGATTTCACAAGCGCAGCACAAGCACTGTGCAGGCGAAACCTAAAAATGACAATCCATTATTCTAAATGCAAACCCTGTTTAAAAATGTGTCAACAATTGGAAGCGGGCCTTCAGTCACTGAAATTGCAAAATTGGCCCTGTAAGGAAAACACAAGCAAAATCAATCTTTCTGTATTTTAACTGCTGTTTGAGACTTTGATAGTTAATACATTGGAGAAGTGTCTACACAACCTGCACAGGATAAGCTCAAACAAGAATATGCTGATATCAGTATTAATCCAGGCAAATTATGGAGCCATTTTTAATTCATCCAATTGTTCTTAGTGATCTAAATGTTGCTAGGATGACTATCTCACTCCAGGTCATTGAGGACTGGTTTCCAGGTCTGGACTTTCAAAGAAACACTGCTATCAGATACATTAGCCTAATAAATTCAATTAGGCTAACCAAGTCTATAGCAAGCATAAGGTATTATATCAATAGATGAATGCCAAGGACTGGAAATTGTGCCCATGATATGTCAAAAGAGGGCCACTGCAAAGGCTGTAATTGCTCTTAATACTAAAATACCCTTTGTTGTTATTTGAAGCCACTAAACAGTAGCTGCACCAGTGACTCCCCAGGTTGATTCGAGTGAACACTTTTATATTTGGCAGGAGCCATTTTTTAGATCAATTTATTCAAGAATAACAATATATTTCCGAAAAGCATATTCTAAATCAGAATATAATTACCCATCATGCCCACAGTTACCCATAGATAAGACTGTTCAGCTGAAGACCCTTATAAAATAAACAGTAAAGGGCTAAAAGCATTGATGCATAAGAATAGGAAGATATATTGTTACAGAATAATACTGGAAACAGACTAAGGCCCTCATTCTGACCTTGGCGGTCGGCGGAGGCCGCCCGCCAAAGTCCCGCCGTCAGGTTACCGTTCCGCGGTCGAAAGACCGCGGCGGTAATTCTGACTTTCCCGCTGGGCTGGCGGGCGGTCGCCTTCAGACCGCCAGCCAGCCCAGCGGGAAAGAGGCTTCCACGATGAAGCCGGCTCGGAATCGAGCCGGCGGAGTGGAAGCTGTGCGACGGGTGCAGTTGCACCCGTCGCGTATTTCACTGTCTGCGCAGCAGACAGTGAAATACATGTAGGGGCCCTCTTACGGGGGCCCCTGCAATGCCCATGCCAGTGTCATGGGCACTGCAGGGGCCCCCAGGGGCCCCGCGACCCCCCCTACCGCCATCCGGATCTCGGCGGTCCGACCGCCGGGATCTGGATGGCGGTAGGGGGGGTCGGAATCCCCGCGGCGGTGCAGCAAGCTGCGCCGCCGCGGAGGATTCAATGGGGCCGCGGTACACTGGCGGGACCCCGCCAGTGGTGCCGGTCCGACCGCGGCTTTACCGCCGCGGTCGGAATCCCCATTGGAGCACCGCCGGCCTGTCGGCGGTGCTCCCGCGGTCCTCCGCCCTGGCGGTCAAAGACCGCCAGGGTCAGAATGACCACCTAAATGTTTACAAAAAACTGAAACGATTTAAAGTTACCCAGGTATTGAAGCCTGCAGGTAGAATTACAAAAGCATCTATTAATATATGGGACATAACCTCTATTATGAATATGTTATGTTAATGTTACAATATGCCCCAAGGAAATGTTAGAAACCTTTCAATTACAATCTTTTGGTGTGAAGCCATGAAGTTTTGTTCAGACATCCATCTCACTGAGAAAATGAAAAAAGGATAATGTTTTGAGATTATTTTCTGTTTGCGAATAAATAAGACTTAACCAAGACGTACAACATAGTAGAATCCATTGCTAGATTCCAAATGCTTTAAAGTGGTTTTCGCATTAATCTCTTTAAACACAATCCCTGTGCTTACTGAACCAAAATCTAATCTTATAAATAACAATGGGGGATGGGAGGTGGTCTTTGTATTTCTATTTTTTTATCTAATTGATATCCTACCCACTGGTTCCATCAAGTAACCATCACAAATGCATGTTTACTGCATCAACCAAGGTTACCTAGTGCAGGTCATTTGATAACAGGGGGTGCCTGGTGCAAACAAACAATTCATCTAGCAAAGACCAGCAAATATGTAGAGTCAGCCATCTTAAAGGATTTTTACTAAACAGGGGAGGAAGACTACCCAAAAGAGGAGGCTCATTTTAATGATTCCAATTTTTTTTATGTTCCATAACACATGGTTAACACTCAATCCCACGCTAGGGCATTTTAAGATATATTTAGGATAAATATTTGCACTAATTAGATCCAAATACCATTTCATTATCATTTACACATTTAAATATAATTTTCCTTGAGGTTCCCCACCGAATTCCTTTAGGTTTCTCTCATATGATTTGGCGCATTCACATTCTGAATAAGCCACGACATGCTAGTTCCTACTGTGTACACCACCCCTGTTCAATTACTATCCTTTCTTCCTGGTATAGCGTTCTTCTGGGTGCACTCTCTGTTCACAAATGCTCCACTGTAAAGTTACCAAGCCAGCTGTCAGTGAAGTCGAATTCAAAGGTGCACAGCTTTATTAAATCAAAGTTGATGGTTCCAAAATTTAATTTTTAAAACATTCTGCTAAAAAGTGGGAAGTTTGGTTGGCTGGATTAAAATTTAATCACCAAGTGTCCTACATGATGTGTAGTTATATTCATTTTGAAGAAAGCCAAAATGCTCTTCTTCACATTGATTATTCCTGATCATAGTTCATCAACAAGCCCGAATGCATTTCAAAGCAAGGCCATTCATTATAGGGCACATTTGACAATTCCATATAATCTTCTGATATTACCTTCTGAAAACACAAGGAAATACCGAAAAAACATGTACATATCAAATTAGAGCATGGCTATGTACACCAAATACAATAACAGTGACAGTTGGAAATAGGTGAGGGATGCTGTACGGCTTTCAATGCACAAGTAGTTGTTAGTGAACACAGGTTGCATTAACTAATAAAATACCACCATGTTAGTTCATTCTGTTAAAAGCCCACCTAGTGATTGTGCGGCAATAAGGATAATTGTTGAAAAATCTACGAACAATACAAATGTGTGTACTCTTCCAGAATCCAATGTATTCCCTCACATATATCAACAAACCTCATATATGAGATGTTGAAAAACCAATCATTGTCTACTAAAAGAATCATAATGAGATATGGACCTGGGAAAGTGAATCTTAATTGTCAGACCTGTCCTGTGACTACAATTCTGCTAAAAATCTGCATGAGTAACATCTAAGGCATGCTGTCTAAGGCTCACTTAATGGAAATACTGAACAATTTGCAATGCTGGCAAGTATAAAGCCCTGAAAAAAACACCAATGTCTTAAAATACAATATGAGTACCTAATAAAATCTAATCCTCATACCTTTATGCAGGTTCAAAATGTCACAAATGTGCAGAACACTGAAAATACAGTGCCACAACATGGACTATCGTTGCTGGACCATGCCGGTATGCAAACAGTCTTTCCATGTTTGAATTTATAGGTCCGAAAAATGTGCAATGTCATGTCACTGGTGTTGCCATGGTGGCAATCATGTTGGAATATTCAATAAAGCTGCATTTGATATTTAAGTTCATCAAAACTGCTTTAATATAGCATTAAATAAATCATTGCTGCCTACTACATATTTTCTGAATTTGTTTTTGTTGGCACTGGTACTCTATGCACTTTGCCATTGCTAACCAGTGCTAAGTGCTTGTGATTCATTCCTACAAACATGGTAAAATTGACCTACACATGATTGGCACATTTAATTTACTTTTGAGTTCCTAGTTCTACTATGCAGCCTGGGCCTGTAAATTACATGCTAAAATTGAGCGTGCAGTACACATTGTGCCACCCACTAAACTAGCCTTTTGAAAAATGTTTCAGGTATTCAACTGAAGCCTGTATTGCAGATCTAAACTACCCTTTCGACCTGGTAAATTAAATCATTTGCTAGGCCTAAACTTTCCTTTTTATTACATATGACACCCCTAAAGTAGGCCCTAAAGGCCCATAGAGCAGAGTGCATGGTATATAAAAAGTATGACATATGTACATAACTTTAACATGTGCTGCTAGTGAAAAGAATCCTAAATACGCTTTTCACTACTGTAAGGCCTATCTCTCCCACAGGATAATATTGGGTAGCAATGTAGTAAATGATAACTTTTGCTTGGGAATGTGTAGAAATGCCATGTTAACACTCAAATGAATTGTAATTGAAGTCCAAGTTTACCATCAAAGAGAATTTTAAGTCCCTATTCTGAAAATGTTACATATAGAAAGTTAGTATTTTCTTGTCCTAACCATTTGTGTCTCTGTCTGTGCCCTGGGTTTCATGACTGTGAATGGCTTTACTGTTGGGTTTTATGTATTGCCCTCAGATAGGGAGACAAAAGGTGTTTTCTGCTAAAATAGTCGGTGGCAGAGATGTTCCCCTCCACACTTAAACATTTCAATGTGTTTGCCTTCACATAGAGGAACCTAACAGGTAAAGGTAAGAATTCTCCAGAATTATACGTGGGGCTAGTATAGGGAGGCCACCCACTTCAAACGCTGGTGCCAGGTATAAATATTGGAACCTCAGAACACCTCTACAGCCCACTCATGATCCTGTGGTAGACTTCAGAAGGGCTGCTTGGACCCTCAGAGGACTGCCCTGTTCCTAACTAGAGGGCTCCTCTGTTGCTTTAAGGCCTGCCTTGCTGCTTGAAGGAGAACTGAACCATCTCCTTGAACCTAGGACCACCAGAAAGACCCCAGGGACTAATTGACTAGCCTCCTGTGTGAGCTACGGGCCAGAACAAGCTCCTGAGGCCTTGAACTTGCATGTGGCATCTGCTGGAGTGAGACCTAACCCCCAAGTGTTGACCCCCAGATCCTGCACCCTTGGAACTGGTGTTAGAGCTGCTGATCATGCCTAATCCTAAAACTTCTAGAATTTTTTTTTTTTACCAAAGAAGGCCCTTGGAACAGACATAAGACCGGGACCTACTTGCCAGTTGAACTGCCCAAAGTGCATCACTGGTCGGCCCAATTTTATGGTAGCTTGCGCTACTTTCTTCTCCGCAGCAGCAAATCCTGCTTAGTGGGATTTTTTGGCTAAGGCATGCAACCTCATGGATACCTAGTCAGCTTCCCCTGAGGCTTTGTGACTGCTGAAGATCATCAACTTTCAATAAAGTAACAAAGTTTAAAGGTAAAAATCTTTACTGCAACTTTGTCCAGTTGCTTTGCGACTGACCTTCTCCTTGGACACCATTTGTTTCCTTGCCCAGCACAACTCTATCTTCTAAGGAACTTTTGTTCAAAATATCATATAAGTCTGAAGATAAGCAGAGACTGAACCTAAACTACCTTGTGTATCAGACTCACGCTCCATCGTGGTTGACCTTATCTTTCCCAGGTGACTAGATAGCCAGTATTGTTGCTTTGGTCCTTTAGGCATTATTTTGCTCTAGAATCACAACTACAGTCCTACTGATTGGATTTATTTTGTTTTGATGTCATCTCATTTATAAAAAAATTCTCTATTTTGCTGAATTGGTGTGAGAATTTTCTTGAGTATTTTCACTTTATTACTGTATGTATGCTGCATAAATACTGTACACATTGCCTTTAAGTTAAGCCTGACTGCTTTTGTTTCAAGCTACCAGAGGGTTAAGTACAGGTAAATGTAGTGACCTTTGTGGCTCACCATGAAAGGATTGTGGTTGTTGCCCAGGAGGGCTTCCTTCCACCATCTAACCAATAACCACATTTCTTACAACAGTCTTGTTGAAATGTTCAATAATGAAGGATTTGATATGTCAGTTCTCCAAAACTACTTAGAGGTTGCATGAAAAATCCTCTCTGTTTACAATATCTACAATTCAATGAGGTAAATCAACTTCAGGAGACTAACATGGGCCAATATATAAAAAGTTAATTGTGCTTATAAAAGACAGAATCAAATAATATCCCAAGAAACCATTGATGCACAATTGGAACCCACTGAACCCGGAAACAAGATGTTTCCACTGGATCAGGTCTTCACTTAATGCTTAAAATACTGCTGCAAGAAATCAGTTAGACACACAATACAAACTTAGGTGTGTGCTATGGTTCAAGTTTCCAGGGGAGGTATGCAGTCACAAGATAATTGCAGATGCAGTGGCCATGTTGAAGCATTTAAGACAATCAAGTGTATAGTAATATGAGAGGTACAAAAGGTGTGCCAATGATATATGCAGGCCATAAGATAAAGATCACAAAGTGCATTAGTTATTGTTTTTACAAAGTCCTTGTAAAATAGACCATATACAAATTATGGGGCAGAACAATAAAATACCCCTGAATCCTGACCACAATTTTCACCAGTGTTTTTAGAATCTATCCTGTACTTTACATATGTCTGAACTGGTGAATACCTGTGACTACTGTGCAAGACAACTGTGTTCATGACCTGGACACATGCCATACACAGACCCCCAAACAAAAAAGGACCTTAGACATATACTTACAAAATGTCACATATGCAAAATGCTTATTGTACCATGTAAACATTAAAGTAAAATGCCATCGAAAACCTTTTATTTCCACGTGGCATTAAGGCCTTTTGAATGTAAAGTATCAAATGTTCTCTTCCAAAAGATTTCACTTTGTAAAGGTTTCTTGCTGGGGTCCATGCCTGGAGTACTATCCAAATACCAGAATGTCTAATTGTAATTATGAAACGTTAGTTTGGAAATAAAGAAATGAATGAACACTGCAGCTGTTTTTTTCTGAATATACCTTTTGTGATTTGTAATACACAAGTTAATTTTTCTCTCTTTTACCTTTATAAAGAAAACTACAAGGATGCTTCAATGAGTAAATGCAATTCCTGGTATTACAACCCCCTCTGTGTTTCAATACATTGTAAAACCCTTGTGACGGTGCCTCAGGATCATGTAACAGTGCATGTAACTGTAGCAGGGAATGATACCTACACAATAATTTTTAGTATCTTGGGTTGTTTGTTTCCTTACATGTATTTTATCATATTTCCGATTGCAATGCTGGTGGATTAAAAATTAAAACCTTGATACAAATGTACATTGTGGCTCTGAAGATGCTACTTGTTTGGTCAGTAGTTTTTATTTATCTTATTTTTTGACACAATGTACAGCTTCAGATGACACATTCTGGATATCCACTTCTTAAGATTCCTTCTTGGTTTTCACTTCCGACTTGATCAAAACTTCAAGGTTTAGATGGAATTCTTTTTAAGGCATGCACATTGAAAATTTTTTAAATGTTTTTTAAAGTGCTGCTGTGTGAAAACTCTGAAAGTGTAACATGCTATTCATCCATGGCCCTGCATACATCCAGGAATGTTACTCTTTCACTTTTGATATTTTGACTGAATTTTATAGATAATTTTGGTATAAAATTTTGAGTGAAGTGGTCCTAGGTGGCATGCCAAATTATCTATGTACTGTAGGTACATGATCAAACCATTAATCCAGTATATGTCATTGAATGTGTAATCATCTTCAAATTTGGCCATAATTGTGTAGCTGAGATACAGAAAAGTTATTGAATATACAATTTCCAAGTAGAATTTTTTTTTTCTCTCATTTGAAAGAACTGATGCAGTACAAAATGTAATAATGCAAACAGAAAAATCGTATTTACTCTGATTTGTCAAGCCTTCAAAGAAGACCGTTCAACTTCTTAAATTCCTTCTTAGCCCGGGTATGGAGGCATATAGTGTATTCACATCAACAGTGGATAATCACAGATCTTCCAATGAGGACAGCTCAATCGATCCAATTTTATTCAAAACGTCGGTGGGGTGTTTCAAATATGACCTGTTAGAAATGGGGTCTTTGGTTGGCAGCCAGGTTCCCCCCTGTCCAAGCAAGGACCCTTACTCTAGTCAGGGTAAAAGAGATTCACTCTCAGCAAACCCCTGCTTACCCCCTTGGTAGCGCGGCATGAGCAGTAGGCTTAACTTCAGAGTGCTAGATGTAAAGTATTTGTACCAACACACACAGTAACTTAATGAAAACACTACAAAATGACACAACACAGGTTTAATAAAATAGGAAATATTTATCTAAACAGAACAAGACCACATGACAAAAATCCACATTATACCAGTCAAGTTATCAATTAAAAAGCAAAAAGAGTCTTCATGTAGTTTTAAACACACACTAATACTGTTAGCGTGAAAATGTACCTTGGGTGCGTCAAAAATAACCCCACACGGGCGAGTGTGCGTCAAAAAGGGCTTGCGATGCGTCGATTTCACTAATGGTCAAGACCTTGCATCGCTTCTCCTTTCGTCGGTTGAGGGCGCGTTGTTTCTTCTCTCCGCAGGGGATCTATGCGTTGATCCGGTCAACTCTCTCAAGTCCGGGTAGGCAATCCAGCCGCACGATGATCTGAAAACCATGCAGCGCGGGTTGCGATCTTACCAGCCTCCGTCAGTGATGGGGTGCATCGTTTCTACAGCTCTCTGCATCGATTCTTCAGTCACGTTACAGGTGAGCAGCGATTTTCAGCAGCAAAGCCGGCGGCATGTCGATTTCCCAGCCACAGATCGGAGTTGCATCGATATTTTCCCCGCACGGCAGTCTGTGCGTGGATTTCTTCCTCTTAGGATGCCAGCTTCTCCAATCAGGGTCAGAGGAACTGGATGGGCCCCAAAGGGCAGAGTAGGAGTCTCTCCAGAGACTCCAGGTGCTGACAGAGAGAAGTCTTTGCTGTTCCTGAGACTTCAAACAACAGGAGGCAAGCTCTAAATCAAGCCCTTGGAGATCTTTACAAGATGGAAGGCACACAAAGTCCAGTCTTTGCCCTCTTACTCTGGCAGAAGCAGCAAGTGCAGGATAGTTCTACAAAGCACAGTCACAGGCAGGGCGGCTCTTCTTCCTCAGCTCTTCAGCTCTTTTCCAGGCAGAGGTTCCTCTTGGTTTCCAGAAGTGTTCTAAAATCTGTGGTTTTGGGTGCCCTTCTTATACCCGTTTTCTCCTTTGAAGTAGGCCTACTTCAAAGCAAAGTCTCTTTTGAATGTGAAATCCTACCTTGCCCAGGCGAGGCCCAAGACACTCACCAGGGGATTGGAGACTGCGTAGTGTGAGGACAGCCATAGCCCTAACCCTATCAGGTGTGGGTGACCACTCCTCCACTCCCTCCTAGCACAGATGGCTCATCAGGAAATACAGACTACATGTCAACACCAGGGCAGTGCGCGCTCTATTGGCGACTAGAATGCAAAAACCCAGCACTCTCAAAACAACGTAATTTATGCATTGTGCTGATATGTTGTTGCTTAACCTTTTGATTTGCAGAGCTCAATCCTGAAGACTTAATTTTAATGTGCTTACAAATGCTGTTCATTTGAAATGTTTTGCTGCAGGCTTTCAGAGTGTGTTAGGGTGTGGTCCCTTTCCAGGGCCTTCTAGAGACTTTCCCTGCAACATGACTGGGTGTGGTTGTGGGCTGGGCCAAGACTCTATAAAAAGGAGCCAGCCCAGGTCCAAGTGCTCACTATTCAGAGGTCCCGGTGCAGAGCAGCAGCTACTTCCTGAGCTCCTGTCCCGGTGGCCTATTTGATCTTCCAGACATCTGACTTTCATTCTTCATTTGGAGATCCTTGTTCTGGGTGGTAAGATGGTGGTTGGACTGGCCTGCCGACACCGTTATCGAGAACTCTCATGTTCTTGGGCCTAATTCTTTTATGATTTGACAGAGTACTTTGTGCGTGTGAAAAATGCGCTTGAGTGTTTGTGACATTTGCAGGGTGACTTGCGAATCGGCAAGACGCGCAATTCGTTTCATGATAATTAAATCTTGTTATTCATTGCACGCTACCATTTCTTGACATTTGCATGGTGGCTTAAGAATCAGCAAGATGCGCGATTCGTTTTATGGTGTTTTAACTTTGTTGTTTATTGCTCGCTACCATTGCTTAACATTTACATGGTGGCTTAAGAATAGGCAAGACGCGCAATTAATTTTATGGTGTTTTAACTTTGTTGTTCATTGCACGCTACCATTTCTTGACATTTACATGGTGGCTTAAGAATCGGCAAAAGACGCGCAATTAGTTTCATTGTACTTTGATCTTGTTATTCATTGTGAGCTGTTATTTCTTGGCATTTACATTGTGGTTTACAACTCGGCAAGACGCGAGATTCTCTCCTCGAGTTTAATTCATGTTGTTTATTGTATGCCTCTATTCTAAGATATTTATCATGTAATATTCGAGTTGACAAGTTATGTGATTTGTTTTCCTGAATCCATATTGTGTTATTCATGGTGCACAATCCTTTTAAGGTGTTTACTATAAACATATATATATATAAATCTACAATATGCGCAATTTGTATTGAAACATTTTAAGAGTACACAGAAGATCAGAGTTTCTAGATGCAATATTGTATGGTCCTAGTATGCATTCTCAAAAAAGGATTTATATGACTGGTTTAAAATGTAGTCAGAATGTTTTTCTGATTCTCATGTAAAGGAAAGTACTTGAATAAGAAAGTTTTCATTTAAACCATCTTGATTCCCTTACAGGTATCCGGTCCTCTTGAAACTTAGTCATTTTAAACGTAATTCTTAGATTGTTTATGTTTTCAGAATGACTATGGTTAGAATCATAGTCTAGTATTTATTTCAGGAGATATAATTGTCATATTGTGTGTTCTAACATTTTTCTTACTACAGGTCTCCTTCCCAGCAGTTTCCCTTCCTAATCCCCTCTTCCCCTCTTGAACTCTCTTAGCCTCTGTGCTTTATCTATCAGAGACTTGGAGCTGTTCAGTGGTGGACGTGTTGGGAACATGCACAGACCCAGAGGATCTGGTGACTCTGACACTACACCCCAGCTCCCTTTGTGTCACTGTCTAGTGTGAGGTGCAACCAGCCCAACTGTCAAACTGACTCAGACAGGGAATCCACAAACAGGCAGTGTCACAGAAATGGTATAAGCAAGAAAATGCTCACTTTCTAAAAGTGGCATTTTCCAACACACAATCTTAAAATCAACTTTACTAAAAAATTTATTTTTAAATTGTGAGCTCAGAGACCCCAAACTCCACATGTCCATCCGCTCCCAAAGGGAATCTACACTTTAATCAGATTTAAGGTAGCCCCCATGTTAACCTATGAGAGGGACAGGCCTTGCAACAGTGAAAAAAGAATTTAGAAATATTTCACTGTCAGGACATGTAAAATACATTACTATATGTCCTACCTTAACCATACACTGCACCCTGCCCTTGGGGCTAACTAGGGCCTACCTTATGGGTGCCGTACATGTAGGAAAAGGGAAGGTGGAAGTGGGTCCACTTGTCAAGTCGGAATTTACAGTTACAAACTGCACACACAGACACTGCTGTGGCAGGTCTGAGACATGATTACAGAGCTACTTATGTGGGTGGCACAACCAGTGCTGCAGGCCCACTAGTAGCATTTGATGTACAGGCTCTGGGCACCTCTTGTGCACTGTACTAGGGACTTACTAATAAATCAAATATGCCAATCAGTGATAAACCAACTATATACACATTTTGTAAAGGAGCAATTGCACTTTAGCACTGGTTAGCAGTGGTAAAGTGCCCAGAGTAACAAAAAGAGCACACATCAACAACCTGGGAAACAGAGGCAAAAAGTTAAGGAAGAACACGCCAAGGGTGAAAAGTCTAACACCACCTGTCACCCTGAACTATTGGTTGTCAAAATTGTCAATATATCTGTCTGTCGGCTCATGGATGAGACCACAACCCAAGGCTACTGGATGAAAAGGTGAATCATTGAAAACCTTGTGCACATACTGTGATCTATATTGTTTCTGCTGTCTCTGAAAGGAAATCTGTAGAAATTGTTTATTTTTGTACTGATCCATTCCAACTCCCCTGTTTTCTTTAAAATAACATTCAAGGTAGTTTGAAATTCTGCTGTTGGGTCTCTCATTTGAATGTAGACATCAGTGTCATAGATATGTTAATTCACGTTTTTTCTAATAGTATTTCATGTTCATTACCACCAGGCCACCATCATTCACAGCTAATTCACATGTGATCTTTGTATTTGTAGCTAATGTTAGAAGCATGCTTCTTTCCTTTTGACTGAGGTTTTTTGTCACTTTTCTTTTAGTTCCAATTCAGTTTCATCAGATCATTGACCAGAAGTTCCAAAGTGTCTAAGGTCTTGAGTGATATGGATGACATGAAAGTGCTCTTGGGTTCAAACTCCTCATGTTTGTTCTCATTGGAGTCCTCATTCAGAATCTAAATCTTAATAAACACTTTAGATTAACATTTCTCATAAGTTTAAATTGTGCAATATCTTATTCCACTTTGAGAGTTGTGTGTGCAGGAACAAGTTATGTTTTTCTTTTACATTTACGGACTCCAGTAGGTAAGTTGCACATGGAAAATTTTGTATGATTGTTTATCTCATGACCCTATATATTTGGGTTTTCTGTGTATCCACATGCCTGTGTCAATGTTGTGAACTTTAGAATAATTGATTATACACCCACAAGAACAACATTTGGTAATATCAAGTTTGTTTATCAGGACAAAGTTTTCTTGCTAGTAGCCATAATGTTGGTACTACGATTCACTAGTTAAGACATTTATAAATTTCAGGACAGATTGTATAAATGTGTGTGAAATTTGTGAGAAGGACTGCTTTTTATTTGTGATCTATAGTTTGTACTTGTTCTTTGTAGATACAATACATCATGCACCTTTTGATCTTTATCCTATGAAAAGCATATACCATTTGCATACATTTTATACTACTCTTATTATTCTATTTTATTATCTTATGATTCTTTTTGCAATGTGCACTTTAAGTTTAGTGCTGCAACTCCGATTACCTTGTGACTGCAATCCTCTCTTCGAACTCTATCACATGCTTCAAATTGCATCTTCTGCATAATTGGCTTCTTGGAACTGTATTGTTTTAATTGAGTGAAATTCCAGTCACATTGAAAACATACTGTCTACACATCTGTTTTGTTCCCATTGTACATCAATGTATTGGTTCTTTGGTTTATTATTTGATTGTTCCTTTTATCAACACAATGAACCTTTTAGGTATCGGTCTTGTTAGTCTTCTGTTGCAGTATGTATTGTATAAAGAGATGATTGTTTATGCAACCTCTAAGTTTTGTTGAACTGGCATATCAAATCTTTCATCATTGAACATTCCAACATGACTGCCATTATTGCAATACAATTCACATGACATTAAATTATTTTGTTACTAGATTTATACATTCTAATATGCTAATCTGTTCATATGCCAGCTTGATCTGGATGTTACTTGTCCTGTGGTCAGATTGGGTACAGTTTTTGTATTACAGATGCTGATTTTGGCATGCTACGTTTCAGCAGTTTTGGTGACATTTCATTCTAAGCACAACATTGTTGAATATTTAATCTTGGCTGCCATCATGCCAGCATCTGTATCATGACATTTGATAGTTTATGGATCTATGTGATACAACATTTTGTGATATGGATGCCACATCCCACATTTGTGGCATGCAGTTTTGATTTTGCATATGTGTGATGTTTTTTAATCTGACTATAGGTGTGAGAATTTTTACACCTATTGAGATTGCACCTGATATTTTTAAACTGTGGAACGTTTTTGTGGTCTTGTCCTGGCTAGCATTTATAGAGATGGTCAGTATTCCTGTTGGCTACATTTTAGACAACACGGCTTGTGTGATATCAATGCAGATTTTTGTCACAATGTTGCCACTGGGCAGATATGACAGTAAGGATTCCATACTCCAGCTCTAAGCTTCATTATGATCTTTCTAATTAGTTTTTTCAGCATCTACTATATGCGATTTGTTGATATTATCTGTGAAGGTGTTGATTGTGTTAAATGAGAATTAACAACTTAGTATAGTTCACATAGATATAGCAACAATTAATCATGCAGCTGCACAATCAACATTGGGGCTTTGTCCTTAGTTCAGTTCATTAGTTATGGCAAGCTATATTGAAAATGGGTAATATGCTTTGTGAGTCCTGCAGCATACATTGTGCATTTTGAACTGTGACTCTTACAGTTTTTGGTGAACATGCCTGTTGGAAACTATGGGCCAGATGTAGCAAAAATTTGCGAGTCGCAAATGGCCCTAATCGCAATTTCCGACCCCGTAAAATCGGAAATGGGATGCAGAAATCCCATTTCCAAAGTGCAAATTGCGATGCTAGCCATTACTGACTCGCAAAAATTGCGACCCCATTGTGCGACCCGCAAATAGGTAGACGCAATTTGCGAGTCGCAAACCATATGAAAAAGCCAGTCACAAATTGCGACTAGTCGCAAAAAGCCCATTTTGCACACCCAAATTACCACTAAGTCAGAGCAGGTGGTAACCATAACCAAGGTATAAAAGGAGACCCAGAAGGCATCTGGGTTACTCAAAATGGCTGAAATATGTGTGATAGCAAGGAGGAGGAGAGTCCACGCTGCACAGCAGAGGAGGAGGAGGAGCCAGAGACAGGAGAGGATATACAGAACCAGGCAGACACGTTTCCAACAAATTGAGCAGGAGATATATGACAAATACAGACTCAGCAGTGCAGCAATATTATAATTAATTGATCTACTCAATCTGCAGCTTCAACGACAGACTGCGCGGCAGCGCCATCCCCACACATGTGCAAGTGCTATGCTCACTGCACCTCCTGGCCTCGGGTAGCTATCAGGGGGTGATTGCAGTGGCAGGTGGGGTATCCCAAAGTGCACTTTCACGGTTGTTCAGATGTTTCCTATATGCCATACTCACACACATGTCCAGATATATATACCTACCCAGGAATGAGGCAGAAATCAACAGCACCAAGTTGGAATTCTACAGAATTGTCAACTTCCCACATGTAATAGGGTGTGTAGACGGGACACATATACAAATATGCCCTCCTGCAAATCCGGAATATCTGTTCCGCAATTGGAAGTGTACACACTCACTGAACATCCAGGTGGTATGTGACGCCCATTATGTCATCACTGACATGGTAGCCAAATTTCCAGGGAGTACACATGACTCTTACATTTTCAGGCACAGTGGGATACACCAACGCCTAGAACGTGGGGAGTTTGGAGATGGATATCTGTTAGGTATTGCTGAAGACACCCTGAAGCCATACACACAGGTCACTGTAGAAACCATCCATGCCCTGCTAACATTGTTAATTTTTGCCAAACAGGTGACAGTGCATATGCGCTACGACCATGTATACTTACCCCATACCTAACACCCAGCAATGAGAATGAGAGGTGATTTAACAGTGCACATAGGCGGACCAGAAATTTCATAGAGAGGACCTTTGGACTGTTAAAGGCAAGATTCTGATGCCTCCACAAAGTGGAGGTGCTCTCCAGTATGCCCCAATAACAGCTTTAAAGCTGGTTGGCGCATGCGCCATACTTCACAACATTGCCACCAGACGTGGGCTACATCTCACCCCTGAAGAGCCAGATTCGGAGGATGATGAGGAAGGGCTACCACATTGCCAGCCTGGGGATAGAAGCATTGCAAATCAAGGCAGACAGAGACGGGACCACATTACAAACCAATACTTTGGAAGGTACGTGGTAACTGTCACCACACACACTAATGTCACACACAAAGAGCCCAATGTGAAGGGGATCAAAAAAACATTTTAATAAGTGAACCTAATAACGAGATAACTGAACTGTTGGTAAGGGGCTGCACATGTCCACCATCAATGAGGACACATTAACTCCATGTGCCTCATGAGTCCTGCAGTGTCTGGGGCTAACACTTCCTCCTTGTACGCCCAGCATGGCTCGTGCTAGGTGGGCCAGCAGACCCCTGACGTGCACTGCCGCTCCGCAAGACACGTGTGTCTGTGGCAGATGCGCTGCTGATGGTGGACCCCTCCTCACTGTCCTGGGGTGTCTCAGCCGTGCCCCTTGCCACCTGCCTGCCCTCCAGCATGTCCACAGTGTGGCCAATGCGGCCTAGTCCCCGCGCCACATCCCCTGCAAAGTGGCCCAGGTCCACCTGCAGGCTCACGGTACGTCGTGACAGCCCTGTGGTGTTCACTGCAAGACGGACAATGGATGCTGCCATGCGGTCCAGTCTCTGCACTAGTTGGCGCTCACGGCGCCTTGCACTTTGTCTCTCTGCCACTAGTTCCGTCACCAGTTGGCGTATCGATAGTGCTAGGTCACTGACATTGTCACTCAGTCTTGTGAACTGTGTGTTCACTTCTGCCAGCCCATGTGTAAAATTGTGCTCCATCCTCTGCATTGCCCCAGAAATAATCCTCAACTGCCTTGTTTGCAGGCGCTGACCAGATAGGAGGGATGCCTCAACCGCAGACATGGTTGCGTCCCCTATGTCCTCCTGGGACACTGCCTGGACCTGGAGTCTGTGTCTGCGATGCAGTGGTGCTTCTGGCTCTTGCTGTCTCACACTGTGGCTGGGACCAGGTGTTGTGTCTCTTTCCTCCATGTCCACTTCTTCATCTGGAGGGCACTGTGGTGGTGTGGTGCTGGGCCCTGTAGTGGCTGCTGCAGCCTCCTGCCCTGCCTGTGGCCTGCTTTCTTCACCCTGGATGGTGTGGCTCGTGGGGGTGTCTTGTGGGAGACCTGTGGGACATAGGGAACACACTGTCAGTATCTAACATCTGTTGTATGCCTCCTAATAAACATTTGCCTATATGCTGCCTACTGTACTACATTGCCCATAATGCACCATTCTGGTGGTTGCTAGTCTGGAATGGAGCTAGTCTGGTTGTGCATGCTGCTGTGTACTGGGTGAGTGCGGCTATAGCATTTATAGGTGTACATGCATGTTTCATGGTACTCACTTTTTGATGTCCCTTGCGCTGATGTGTCCAGTGCTCCCATTCCTGACATTGCGTCAGGCTCCAGGGTCTGCTCAACCAATTCCTCCATGGCTGTGGGTGGTGGGATGGTGGATGGGCCTCCTCCTGTGCCCCTCATCTCCCTGCGGTGCTCTGCCACCCTCTCCTTTGTCCTGGAGCGCAGGTCATACCACCGTTTTTTTATTTCGTAGATGCTTCTGTGGCTCACCCCTATGGCACTGATCCTCTCCTGGATGTCCTGCCAGATCCTCCTCTTTTCAGTGTCTGGGACACTCATGGATGCCTTTCCAAAAAGCTGGTCATGGTGCTGGCAGCATTCCTCTGTCAGCACCTCAAGTTCCTTTTTTAGAGAATTTCAATTTCCTCTTCCTTCCTGCACTGCCTTTGTCTTCCATTGTTGCAGCTGTTCCTCCAGGTAGTTGCTCAGCAGTTTGAAAAGGGTGTGGTCCTGCCTCCTCCCAGGTGTATTTGATGTCTTCCTGGCTCTGATGTCATCAGCAAGAGCCAGGAAGTGTTTTTCCAACTGTTTTGCTGCACCTGCATGCAATTTGCGGCACAGTTGCAATTTGCGATACCCGACTCGCAAATTGCGAGTTTGTTTTTAACGAGGTCGCAAAAACCAACCTCGCTAACAGCGGACTCGCAATCTGTGGTGTGACATCATTTGCAAGTCGCAAATTGATATCGCTTTTTTTTGTTAGATCCCATTTTGCGAGTCAGAAATTGCGAGTCGCAATGACTCACAATTTCCGACTCGCAATTTTTTTCCTTCCTACATCTGGCCCTATGTTACTAGTTGAAGTGAGTGATACCCTTAAGAAAAAAAAACGACAAGGCACATTATTTGCAATGACAAAATGGTTGATCATATTCCCGAACATTACCACCATTTCTTGCTTTTTGCCTAAATAAAACTGGAATGGCAACAAGGACAGTCACATAACTTCCTGAGATATCTTCCCCAGTGAGGGCAATTTCAGAGGCCAGAATCTGTCAGGGTGAAATACAGCACATCCCATATTAACCTGTGCTCCATACTCTGGTAGCCTGGCACAAAAGCAGTCAACCCTAATTTAGAAGCAATGTGTAAAGTATTTATGCATCACTTCAAACAATAATAAAGTGAAAACACTGTGATTATCTGGTTGTGTCGGACTGAGACAAAGTCACAAGTTCAGGCTGACCACAAAGGAGTCCGAGCCTGATAGGTCAGCTAAACAAAGTACCTTAAATCTGGATTGTGAAGTGTTGCAGGGTCCTGTGTTGAGGATTCGTCTTGCTGCAGTGGTTTTTCTTGGACCCCAGGTTGGGCTAGGAGAGCACGTTTAGCTTGACATTCAAGTGTCCAGAAGTAGGGTGACACCACTTGGGGGGATAGGACTAACAGCTTTGAATAGATATTATAGCAGTGTACTCGCAGCACATGGACATTTAGGGCCATATGTACGAACACATTTTCCCATAGACACAGAATGCGCAAAACTGCTTGCTACATTTGGCCCTTACTTCCCTCAGGAGTGCTGATACTAAGTTACTTTAGACTTTTGAAGAGTTGAAGGACTCAGAATCAGAAGAGACTGGACACATATACTCTATTGTGATTTCATTGTTTACCAGCCCAGACACGGTTGGTGGGATATTTCCCAGGACGAAACACGTGGCTGATCTGTGGCTGATTTGAAACCAATTAAAATCGGCTGAACTACACTGAAGGACTGGAGTTTCAATTTGTGATAAGCCGAATTGAATCGAGCCAATTGGAGTTTGGATCTGGAGCTTAAGTGTCATCTCATGAATGAACATTACTTTACATATGGACTATCCACAACATAAGTGAATAATGTCTTGGAACTGCTTTTAGGCGTGTGCCTTAAATGTAGGCTTCTTCTTCGTTTGTTCAAATATGGAGGTTGTGGGTGTGTTTTTCCCCCCTTTAAGTGCACTGCCTTCTTGGAGATTTGGATCAAGAGAGATTTTAAGGATTGGGTGTTTGTGAGCGCCAATTCCCTTAAAAACACCACTCTTGTATCTAACAGCAAACATAGTCAAGGTGCTGGGCTCAAGGTGGTTGGAGCCTTTTCTGTCCCTGAGGATCTCCTCAAGAGGCCAGTCAACTAGCCATTGAAGTTACTCCGGTGGTCATGGGATCAAGACACAGATACAGTCCTTCGTTAGGGCAGCAGAGCAACAGAGTAGCAGTCCTCCTTGTAGAGTAGCACAGCAGTCCTTCTGAGTCTTCGACAGGCCCAGAAATGTAAGAAGAGTGGGGTCTGAGGGGCCAATGTTTATACTTAGTCACCACTTTGAGGTAGGAGAAGTTTCTAAAGAATTTCCTTTGAAGTTCTGGAAGTTTCCTGCTTCCCCTGCCCTGGTGCCAAGCTCGCTTCATGAACAGTGCAGTTACTATAGGCAACATGCTCCCTGTTTGTAAGTGGCACAGCTAAGCGGCTTGCTATATACATCTGAATATAGTATGCAATTTGGGGTTTGAGCTGTACGACCCTGCACCCAGATCTCTTCTTGAGGGGTTCATCATCATCCACCACCCTATAGAAGTCACTGTGGGAGCGTGAGCATAAATTTACTGGACAGTGGACACAAATTAAATTGTTAGGTAAGACAAATTGTTTAACCTCTTGTGTGCCGGGGACGAGCTGGTTACATCCTCTGCCACGCCGCTTGTGTGCCGAAGACGTAACCAGCTCGCCTGCACCCGTCCCACAGGGCAAGCGCTGGTGCTCCCCGTGGGCCTCCCATCCCCCTGCCCTGTGCAGGGATGGAAGGGGAATTGCTTCCCCTACCACCACCGAGCCCCCCTGCCCGAGACCCCCCCCAGTGACGTCTGATGACGTCAGCACACAACAGTTTGCTGACCTCATCAGAGGTCGCCTCCATTGCACTGGATGCATGGCTTCCAGTGTGACCAAGGATAAACTGATTAGTTTCTCCCCGGGATGGGGGCATGGGGGCAGGTCAGGGAGGCTTTGCAGCTGAGGTAAGATAAAAATGGCTTTTAAATGGATTTTGTGTGCGTGCTTGCCGGTGAGAGTGGGTCTATGTGAGAGAGATTGTGTGAATGTGTGTATGTGTAAGCATCTGAGTGCATGAGTGAAAGGGAAGGTAAGGGCTTATGATGTTAATTTCGTCTACCCCTGGCATTTTGGGGAATTGACGTCCATGGTTAAATGCCGTACTTGCATTTTGTGAAAAACGAGAACACTTTCACTTTTTTATGGATGCTTCCACTTGGTCGAATCTGACAGCCAGTTTATCCTAGTCCCTCATTAGTGAATATTTAAATATAAATGCGGTCGGTAAGCTCAACTAGCTTATGTATGTGTGAAAAAAGCTCTGAATGAAACTGGTCGACCTGGGCTGTTTAACTGCCCTGGGAATATATGTAAAGCAGAGAGAACGTGCGTTAAGAAATCTTTTCTCGAGTAAAAGACGGCGTTTATGGAAGAAAAAGAACTTCTGAAATACTCTGTGAAATGTCACTATCTAACCTTTAACAGAAATGGTGTCTAACCCTATTTGCTCACAATTTTGAACGTCTGAGCGAAATCTAATTAAATTTAGAGAGAGTATACTGCATCTCTGCTTACTTTCCCCTCAAGGGTTGAATATTGAGTTGAGTTTTAAGCTCTTGTCCCTATGACAACCAATCGAATCGAATCAAACAATTAAGCATATTGTTTCTTACAATGTATAGAATAGAAACCTTTGTAAGAAAATGCTCTTTCTGCTTGTTCATCCCCATTTTTTCAACTGAATGTTATTTTTTGGGCTTTCCACTAATTGTCTAAATATCTGATTGGCACCCTTAACATACCGAAAGGCCCTTACTATGCAGTGCTTTATTTGTAAAATTATACGTGCTGGTGCCCAAAGTGCTGCACAGACACCTTCGGATTACGCTATGACAAGTCAGAGCGTGCATAGCAAGGGTGTGCAGGCCAGAATCCACCTTAGGCCTCATTATTTCACTGCCAGTCACTCCGTGCCCGTTATCTCACACTTACAGGTGTCTACTTTTCCCTTGGTGGCGAATTTTCAGTGTTTATTTTCTTCTGTCTTTTCGTTTCACTTGTTTTTCCCTCTGTAGACCTCGGGGAAATGTCAGATGTGGAAAAATAAGCGCTGGTTTTCAAAAATAAGTGCTGGTGCCCCCACCAGCAACCACCGGCTCAAATTAGGCACTGCTGTTATACCGTACTCTATGTATCCAGAGCTTGCAAGGTAACTGTAACCAGTGGACTGCATAACTTATTGTTCCACAACTAAAGTGAAAAACTAAAACGCCTCCAGCCTGACAGAACAGCCTGGTGCTGCAGTTTTAAAAGTGCTATTTCAAATCAGATGACCAACTGTCTAACACTGAGCAGTTTACAAGTTCTAAAAATGCTAATAGAAGCAAGTTTAAAATTGCCATTTTGACCTCTCAAAATACACCTTTTCACAGGAAGCTCTAAACCTTCCTTTTTAGTGCTTATAAATCACTCCTCAGATAAGTATTAAATGCCAAAAGGCAGGGTGCATGGTATTTAAAAAGTAGGACAAGGTTGTTTACAGCAATGTATGCCGTAACAATTGCCATGTTACATTTGATGTACCTAAAGCTGTTCAACAAAACAACTATTCTTTCATATAAAATATCAATACCTTTCACAATATAGATCTCTTTATGACATTATCTAAAACAACATAACTTTAAAGTAAATGAGCTATATATGTGGTCGCACTCTGGTGTCAAATACGTTTAAAAGTATAAATAAGCTTATGAAGGTACAACATACTGCATACAAAAAAAATATAATGTTTCAACGATATTTACATGATTATTCTTTAAAGATTTAAAGGAATAGCAGGGTTTTAAACTGTGCAAAACACATAGCGATGATAAAACTACTGTCTCACTTAGTAGACCAACAACTATTGAAAGAGTCGAGACTAACGGCTAGCTATTCCTGTCATGCCATCCCAGCTGTTTGGGTCCTAGAACAATCAATGTTGTATATTGTCGCTATTCTATTATCATGAGTGGGAGACCATAAGACAGACACCTTTCAGTAGAAAACTAAAATAATTCTTAAGGCTGAGACAGATACTCGATCAAAATATGTACAATGATCCACTAAGATGATGTAAAACGTTGTTGCAAAATATAAAACCTATGTAGGCAGGGCAAACATGTATAACAATAATAACGTGCCGCTCCCCCACCCTCTTTGACATTTTACATCTGGAAGTAATTTGTCAGTTCATCTCACTATTGACTACTGGAAGTTAAAATGCTTTTATGACATGAGTAGAAAGAATAGCGTACTTGAGATATCAAAGAATATGCAGAGGCACATTAAAGGCTGGATTACCATGAAATGCCTAGCTAGCATGTTTCTTTGCCCACCCTGCCCACGTTTCATCTTAAAATGCATACAGCTGTGATCGAAATACACCCTTGTGTAAATCTAGATCAGATCGCTCTGGTGTTCTTTTTTGAAGTTCTTGTGATTTCCCAGATTAAACAGATGTATGATGCTGCTGCCAGGTTGAACCCAAGCGTGTCCCTACGCCACACTGTATGTTGTATTTTGAGGGGTCCTGTGGAGAGCAGACATAGTCTAGTCTCTTCACGGGGATGTTTGGGAGGGAAGTGACGAAGGGAGGGCAGCATTGGTCAAGGAGTGTGTGGGGGTGTGATATGGGTGGGATATGGGAGGGGTATTCAAGCCAGGGCTGCATGGGGACCGGCCTCTTCTGCCCTAACCGTCCTCACAGTGTGGAAGCGTTGGGCCAGTACCCTGGGGATAGATTAGTAGTGGCGTGTGATTTATCCCTAGTCAGAGTTATCTTAAAATTATATGACTCAACATTTTTTTGATGGTGCCCAGAAAAATACGCACATTTTTCAAAATAAGTTTTGGAACTCCCTTGCGGGGGAGTTGGGCAATGTCCCCATTGTGTATAATCAATTAGTAGTTTTCGGACTGCTCGCTTTATGTATGAAGTGGTGCCCATAATAATTATAGCAAAAAATATCACCATAATTGCCTTTCAACTGGTAAACATCTTCATTTTCATAGACAGTATAATATTGCAATTCTGTCCTCATTGAATCAACTGTTTTCACATCCCAATCATCAGATACAATGCCTGGTATAACGATATCGTTCATGGATAACTTTAACACATACAGTATATATCAAACATTACTTTATCCCACACAATTCCATCCGGAATTGGCACTGCAGAAATGTTCACAAAGGACAAGTCTCTTTGAACCTTATGTGATGAAAAATGTGGTTTCAATACCTCCTCCACCTGTTCAACCGCTGATCTCTCGGGAAGAAAATGACCATGTATTAACAGGAAAAAGGTAATGACAAACTCAATCCTAAGAAAAAAGGCTAGGACAGTCAAGGAAAGCCAAACATAGTTCCATGGAAAAATGAAGTACGTATCTTTAAGCAAATGTATCAGCTTACGTGCACCTGACAGGTCAGCAGTTGAAGAGGCAAACAAGTCTGATAGACCGTCGTTGTAGTCGTCAAAGTAACCAGAGGCTTTTCGTGCAAAAGGCGTTGCAGTAATCAATGGAGGAGTTGGTGTTTCCTGTGGTGGTACACAGTAGAGAGCACCATCTGTCTCATTTGTAGTCATAGTGACTTGATCAAATGTTTCTAAGTTGCTTTTTGTTAGTGGAACCAATGCAAGATCATCATCCTCCACCCTCCCCAAGCTCGTAGAGGCATCAGTGTTGGTACAGACAACTTGAAGCGGAACTTCTTCTCCAGTAGTTAGAGGGATTCGGGAACTACTAGACGTTCCTCTTGGTTGGCTGTGTAGAATCGAACACATGTTGTAACTTGACATTGTCAATCGAAACAAAGCGTTTTTCATTGGCACCTGGCAACGGTGGTAGAATAACAGTTCTTTTACCGTGTATCCCCAACACAGGGACTGGTACTCGATAAGAAGGGCCAAATTATTTTTTCACTGCAACCTTTTCACGCACAAGATCCCCAACTCAGGGAATCCATCCGGTAGGTGTTACTGGCACATCCGTAAAGCCTGTGGAGGCAGCACTTTTAGAAGAGTTATCTTCACGGAACTGCTGTAATTCCTGTAAAACTGTGACACGATCATTTATGTCAAAAGGTGTTTTTCGCGACCTCCACACCAGGACCATCAAGATCTGGAACAAACATTCGTGTTCTGAACAGGCACTCATATGAAGTACGACCCCCCCAGGGACCTTCTAGGCAGGTTATTTAGTGCTCTCTGAACTCCATACAGGTGGGTTAGCCAACTGCGACCCGTACCTAAGACTCTGGCAGCTAAGGATTGCTTTAAATCGCGGTTTAATCGTTCCACGACAGAATTTCACTCGGTGTGAAATGGAGACGAGTACTGGAGCTGGAGCCCCAACGAAGCCATGGTGTCCCTGAATGCCCTTGAGGCAAAAGCAGGGCCCTGGTCCGAATGGAATGGAATGGATGGAATTACATCTTAGCATTTCCCAGGGAAGTCGTGGTCACTCAGGTCACAACCGGTTCTCCCATACACAGTACGGTCCCATATATAAATGACAAAGGCAGTTTAAGTTTTAAAGATTGGTTTAATAAAACGACTGCATCCTAGGTAGCAAAGCGTGAGCTGCAATGACCAGAACCACACAACACAGTAGGATTAAAATAGTAACGATGAGAGTGAAGCACAAGAATAAGGCTATCATAGTGCCGTTAGATTATTTTCTCTCTGAGTTACATTTCAAGCACAACTTGTGAAGCTCTAAGCCTGCGTTTTAGGTTCCCCCGGGAGGACATCAACCCTCATACCTGAGCAAAGGCCTGTAATCTGCATCAGCATCTGCAACGGGGCATTCAGCATCTAGTTGTAGGTTCTTGGCCGGAATCTCTCTCTTGACATGTACTAGGACTAGGAAGTGTTTTTATAACTAACACGCAGATGTTCTAAGAAAATGTCCCTACGTAAGGATGTGTATTTTTCTACACAAACTGGAGACTAAACTTCTACCACGTTTACCGGCAATGTACCAGACTATAGCCTTGACTGAAGCACAGGGAGATCAAGAATACATTATTTGAGAACACAGTGCTGAACTAAGCTAAACAGTGTGATAGAAGAAATTAATACAAGACCATAAAACTGTTTACTGTAAAATAACAATGCAAAGCTGAATAAAATATATCTAGGACAAAGTGCACAGCGGCCTAATATAATTAACTAACGTGCATGAAGCTATATTAAAAATGGCTACACTACAGCAGTAGTGAAAAAAAACATTTAAGAAGGCATGAATGTATGTAAATATTTATTTGTTTCAGTTAATTAAAACCTTTACAAATTAGATAAAATAAAATATTAAGAGAAAGGATGCTAAAAACAGAAGACAATGATAAGTTATCATATTTCCGCATGTAAGATCTAGTACACAGATATTTAAGCAGTGAATAACGTAGCCAAATCACAGCTGATAACATGATGCTCAGTTTTAGGGTACGGGTATCTCTAAAATGACTAAGTGCATGAACGAATTACACAATTCCATCAAATTAATACATTAAGAAATTATTATTTTATGCTTGGCTCCATAGTAAGGTGCTTTCTCTCATTTCAAAGCATTGGCGGGAAGACATGGCAGTTCAATGGAAGTGATTGTCTGTAGCTTAAATTTCTAGCAATATACCTAAAACTCAATAAATATAGTACGTTTCTAAAAATACTGGTCTTTCTAACACATGTGGTACAGTCATTAGCAAGTTAAAATTTTTGTCATTGATCGTTTCATTAGTGCTCCCAATGTCCATACATATCCTAAGTCTCGAGATGGGCATTTCTGCATATAGAGATTTGCCAGACGAACAAATTTCAAATGCCAGTTTGACAGTTGTGGAAATTTCCTAGCTTGACAAGCGGCAACTGCATCTTTACGATTTCTCAAATTTAGTTGCAAGAAGTCTGGCCACAGCCAGTATTATCGAAATGGAATTAGAGGGACACAGATACAAATTATGTGCATTAGAGACTCTGACTGCACTCCACAAAGTCGACATGACCGCTCAGTTGTACCTTTAATTTGCCCAAAGGGATATTCTTTCCATGGAATCAGTCCACATCTTAGGCGTAATAAAGTCTGCTTCATTGACATTTTCCAGGGCAAGTCCAGAAACTCTGAGGCTCCTGTTTTATTGTATTGGGAGATTAGGATTCCTGGTCTTGTCATAGCAGAATTGCTTCAGTGTTCATTGATCTAGCTTGCTTGCTTGGACAAAATTCTGGACATGAGTTTTGGAGGTATATTACTGGCCCAAGTTTCATCTCCTGCTAGGGCATTTACTCCTGATACAAGATAATGGTGCCACTTCAAATCCTTGCTTGAAATTGACTGCTAGATCAAGTGTCTTTGTGTGCCAGTCTCAGCACTCCTTGCCTTTGCACAGTAGGCAATAGAGTGAGATTTTAATACTAGGCTCTGTCTGGGCAGGTTGAATTCAATACGCAGGCACGCTGTAGGTGCACAGTTAGGCAGTGAGAATGTAGCATGATAACATAGGTTCTGGGCACGATTTAGCCAAACCTCTAAATGATCTTTAAAGGTGAAAGCTCCATATTTTACAGTTGGCATTAGCTTGGAGTTTATCACGTAACATATCACTGTTACTTGTGGTCCGTTCATCTTGCCTATTCATACGCAAAAACAAGACAGTTAATGCTAAGGCAACTTATTTCCAAGACGCTAGATGGTCTTTATGGCTGCCTCAACTGTTGAAATATACTCCCAAGTATTTAGTCATTGGGATTGTCTCTAAACTTTTAGTGCCCATGTGCCATGATCCTGTTTTGATGTTGTCCCTATGAATCACTAAGGGGCATATTTATACTCTGTTTGCACCAAATGTGCGTCAAACATTTTGACGCACATTCGGCACAAACCTTGCCCAATATTTAAACACTGACGCCCGTCCCTGCGGACTTCAAAATTCCACCGTGTGCGGCATTTTTTGGGAGCGGGAAACTGCCTTGCGTTAATGATATGCAAGGTAGACGTTCCAGCCCCAAAAATGACTTTAAGGCCTGTGCGCCTTATTTATACCCCAGCGTCATTTTGAAGCACAGGAGGGGGTGGGCCTTAAAAAACAGCGCACAGCCTGTTGTGCGCCGTTTTTTAACGCCTGGGTCAGGGCAGGCGTTAAGGGCCCCCCTACATGCCACTATGCCAAATGACCATGCCCAGGGGACAGAAGTCCCCTGGGCATGGCCATTGGGCAAGAGGGCATGACTCCTGCCTTTGCTAAGACAGGAGTCATGTCAATGGGGAATTGTGCATCAAAAAAAATGGCGCAAATCCGGTTTGAGGCATGATTTTTGCCTCAGACCTGACTAGCACCATTTTTTGACGCTCAACCCCCATTTTCCCCTACGCCGGCGCTGCCTGGTGTGAGTCTTTTTTTTTTTACTCAGACCAGTCCGCAGTGCCGGCTAACGTCATTCCTTAAATAAGGTGCCCGCATGGCGTGTTGGAATGGCGTTAGCCGTCGGTAAAATTTTTGACGCACACCTGCGTCCAAAAGTATAAATATGCCCCTAAGATTTTAGTTTTCCCACTGTTGATTTCAATATTGCTCTTTTGACAATACTTATACAGAGCCTTCAAAGAGCACTGTAAGCCTATTTGGGTTTGATAAAAAACAATAGTATAATTAGCCTATTGAAAGTGAATCGTATTCCATGCTAGTTTTGGTGTCCACCTTTTTTCTTCTTGCAAATGGTCAGATTCCCATCTCTTTTTTCTATACTCCCTCTGTGCAGACCTTAGTGCAATCCGTGTGGACTCTTTCTCTCTATTTGTCATGACAAACCTGGCACACCTATTCATTCTTTGCCTTAATATAGTGATTTTCATGTTGTCATTGTGGTAGAGTTCCGTTTCCAGCATGATTGTGTCACTTGGTGTATCTGGCCTTTCAAACCTTTTTCATATACTTTTTATGGTAATGGGCCAGGTTTTTGTCAAGACTCCTTTTTCCTTGCTAGCCAGGTCAAGGGCTTTGACATGTTGGTAATATCTTCTTCCAGAGCTCTTGTCGCCATCTGTTTTTCTTTATAGTTGTGATGTCAGTTTGATAGAGCAGCAGGGAAATTGGGTCCCTCAGACATGGGCTCACCAATAATTGGCACCAAAACGTTGAATGCTCATTGTCACAGGTTTAATCAACATGAACCTTTTTTATTCCCTAAAAGTGAACAGATGTAACCTGAATGAAGAAAAATATTAAGTCTTTGGCTCCCAAAATGCAAGTATATGAAGTCAGCCGATCAGCTGTAAATCTGGCCATCAAAGCTCAGAAGCCTAAGTTGTTCAAAGTGCTGGCTAAAGTCATTCTGAATTTCCCTACTATTGTTCTGGACTATGGGGGGAATCCCCATCTCAGAGTCCTCAACTTGTTGTCACACCAATGTGTTTGCACAAGAAGTTGCAATTGAAGTCCCCTGTAAGGAGCCAGGGTACATCAGGATAGGACAAATAAGTTCTTTGTAAAATCTTATCTAGAGACTTTTGTCACACTTTTTTATTTGCAGGGTGTAGATTTATATAAACATTTCTAATGATTGTTGTTGCTGATCAGAGGACCACTGACAGAGGGTGTAGTTTGTTGATGATAAGATCACTCTGCCCTCTATGTAATATTGTGACTCCTACTCACAAGTTCTTATGTATCTATATAGCCACTTGTCTAGTTTGATGGCCTCTTGTTTCCGATGACTCGGCTGGGGCATAATATTCATTATGACTTTGCCACGTGAATGATGATTGCTGCCGGGTCTCTTGAAGACATACTATTTTAGGTCTTTAAGCAAGTTCTTTAAGTCTTTGATGTTCCAAGATACAATAATTAAAGACAAGCCTACGTTTTGGTTTTGGTCCCCAGTACAAATGGAACTTTCTGTGTTAGGAACACTGATCATTTTTACGTTGCACAGGACTAGTATTATTATTAAACTTTGGATTCACTACACATCTCGAGATCGATACCCCTTGGAAGGGATTGCCAAATTATTCAGGGCCTTTGGCATTATGAAGGAAGGAGCTCATGTGAATTTTGTTATCTAGCACGTTCTTGTGGCCCTTTTGCATGGATAACAGCCCTTTCTGGGCCAATCGAGAAAATTGGATAGCCGGAGTGATCCTTATCTGGCTACCTCATGCTTCAAGGATTCCTTTGTGAGATAATATTTTAGCTTTAATCTCACTACTAGACAGTATCAGACTAGTAGTTTTGCTGTTGTCTCCCATTCCCCCCCTTTAAAAGCCACTGTGAGAATGTAAAAAGAGGAGATTTCTTCCATGCCAGGTAATGCACAGAATAGTTGAAGCAGATTCCCTCTATTTGATATGTCATGTTTCCCTTGAGCTGGGTACTTGGGGTGCAAGACGAATACGGTGGGCTCTTCTTTCAGAAACTGACGAGCTTTTTGATAATGCTCAAATGGCTGTGACAAGCCTGAGCCTCATTGTGTTATCACTGTGCTTTGTGGTCACAGTTTCCTTTGTATTGCTTCCTGTTTCTCTTTCTTGTTTTCCATCTGTTGCCTTCTCATTAGTTGGACTCCCATTGAGCAGTTGTGCCCCAGTCACTATAGGAGTTAAACATGTTGTTGGCTCCAAGGGACGAAATTTATTTGTTGACTTTGGTCTACATTCTATATATTAATATTACATGTATTTCCTTCACTAGCTGATGTCAAATCTTCAGTCTGAATTAATACTGAATTACTGTGTTGCATACCTTTTAATTTCTTTGTGCTTTCCTTTCAGTGCTCTGTCTGTGTCAGAGTTTTCTCTGTATAAGGCTTAATCAATTCTATGGGACCCTCAGGTGGTGTCGAAGATCCCTCCGAATGGGGCCTACTTGGTTTGTCCATGGGACATTTGGATGTAGTTCCAGCTACCTTAGTGTCCTTAAGTTAACAGTATTGCGTCCTGATCCTGTTCCAATGCATCAGATGAAGCCCTCTGAGGGTCTGGATGTTTAAAAGGGGGAAATAAACCACTTACTAAATTGTGGGGGTTCCCCCTTTTATTAAGTTTTTGTCAATCCTTTTTTATTTTTTCTAGAGAGTAGGGTGAGGGAGAGGGGCTTTAGAACCCTATAAAGGCTTGCCTTCTTTCTTTTGAGGATCAATGTTTAATAGACTTGGGACTACCTCTATGACAGTTTCTGCCCTAATGTTCTGATTCAGATACAAATATTTTTTTGCCACTGGAATCTTTAATTCTAGACTCATACATACAGGATTTAACTCTTTTTGCCATGCAGAATTGATCTTTAAATCTTGGATTACATTTTACATAATTTCCAGGAGACTGACTAGTTTGTCCATTAAGTGCATGCAATGGCATGATGGTTCAGATACCTGACTTTTCGACTGAGCTTTGACGATTAGATTTAATTTTTCTAGTTTCAAGTCTATTACTCTGATGTAAGTAGCCAGCGCTTGCAGTCCCAAAATTGGGATGTCAAGAATATCGGCATGCATTATTGATGCTTGTCCTATATTCAGTATGCTGGTAGAGGCCATCTTGGTATGCTGAAGAAGATGATAAGTTAGAAAGAGAGGGCAGTGATTCCTAGGAATTGCGACTTGATTTTTCAAACAAAGGGCAACATTGAAGATCAAATAATTTCAAGGCTAGGGAGAACTCTGGATTTGTTATAGATGTAAATAAAGCGTCAACTTTTGAAAGATTTGCTGTGTTTTGCGGAGTCATTGATATTGCTCTTGCATCGATTTTTTTGTGTTTGACTCCTTTGCTGGTGGCGGTTTTACAGGATCCCTTGCTTCCATTCCCAGACTGCCTCTCTTGTCTTCTATTTCTGTTGTACAAACACCATTGATCTTCTTATTGTCTACTACTATGGTGGACATAAGTGGTATACTTTAGCTTATCTGTTCACCGAATGTTATCTTTCTCACTAGATGTTGCAGATGACATTAGCAAGGAAGTTTCTAGAGCTTTATTTCCTTCTAAGGTTACAGGGTTCTCCTTCAGTTCCTGCAGAGCATGATTTGTTTCATACTCTTCTTTGCTCTTGTGAATATTTATCTCAAGCTGGGGGTGCCTGTGAGCACCCTTAATGTAGGACCTAATATCTTTGTCATGGGAAAAGGGATCCAACTGCACTGGCCCTAAATCAAAGATGGGCAGCATCTGAGGGGCAGTGGTTAAAATGCCATATGGAAAGCAACCAGCTTTATTCAATTACATAGCAGGAGGGACAGTGCTCCTCAGTGCACAATTTTCTGCATTTTCCCCTTTTTTCCTTGTTGCAGCCTTTAACAGGTGTGAGCTGGATGTCCTCATTACCACTCCTGGTTTCTGTTCCTAGCTTGCAGTGTTAGTCTAATGAGATGGGATGTAGTGGAATGAAGCAGGCCGGGGGCGAAGAAGTGACAACTAGGAGGAGGTGGCTGGCTAGGTGGTTGTCTGCTGAAGCCTAGACCTATTGTGTAGAACCGAAGGGGGATTTGTGTACAGGGGATGCAAGTCACACTCCCTCTCCCAGCAAGATCACTTACAATAACTCAAAACAGCAAATGGCAATCAATGAGGAACAATAATTATTGTAGACAGAAATAGTGACCTGTTTTCAATATTGATACATTCATGACATGTGATTGTGGAGAGCATTTTGTTCGACTTGGTTCATCTAAATACAAATCTGACTTTTAAAGCCACTATAAATTATTAAGGTATTGAACATTGATGCTGATTTACATTGTTATTAATGGGCGACGGGGTGGGATCCTATAAAGTCTCAAAAGGAGAGGGACCATTCAATAGAAATCCACACTGAAAACCCCCCCACTGGCTATTGATAAATGATTTCACAAAAAGGCACAAGCCAGTACATCAATCTGTGGGTCAATGTATAGTTCATTTTACATCCATGTCCATCTTTTTTTAGGTTTTTACAAAAACTCCTCAAATATTACCAACAGACATTATTCCTTATTCATCTGGACAAAGAATCAAAAGTGTTATCTTACTCATCTGGACATAAAAGGAAAAGTGTTATGTACTGTGAGAAACTGGGGCTGATTGCAGAGGCCCCATAACTTTTTGCCCCCATTTTCCACTTTATGCTGGTGTTTTCCTGACTCTGATGGTGCCCTGGGTACTGCTAACCAGTCCCAGGGCCTGTGCTCTGTGTAAAATGGATATGCAAATTAGGCTAATTATAATTGGCTAAGTTAACCTACCTATAAGTCCCTAGTATATGGTAGGGCATGTAGGTTTAGGGACCACAGCATAGGTGGTGCACACCTAGGTGCATTGCTGAGGTGCCCAGTGTCATTTTAAAAGCAAGCCTGCCTTGCTGGCTGCTTTTAAATTAAAGTTATATGCAAATTCGACTTTGGAATTAAAGTTACTTCCAAAGTCTTAAACTACCTTATTTTTACATATAAGTCACCCCTAAGGTGTGCCCTATGTGCCCCTAGGGCTGGGTGCCATGTAACTATAAGCAGGGACTTTATAAAAATAGATTTATAAGCCCTGGTGAGGTAAAAACAGCCAAATTCGTTTTTCCCTCATTGAAGTAAATGGCCTTCATAGGCTAGAATGGGCAGACTTTATTTTAAATTTTAAAGTCTCCTTAAATGTTACATACCAAGAATTTGGTATCAAATTGATTGTTATAATAAATCCCACAACTTTCAGTTGTTGGATTTAATATAACTAGTCCAGGTAAAAAGTTTAGACTTTACCTAAAAAGTTGGCAATTTCAGCTCTGCATTGTTTTTGCTGCTATGCTCTGATTGGCCAGCCTGCAGCAGCTTCTGCCAGGTTACTTTAATGAGGTGTGAAGTGGCCTGACTTCACACAAAGGAATGTGCTTGGGGGAGAGAATCTCCCCTCAGCAGATGGTGAGGCAGGAAGGGGGAGGGCTGCCAAACTGGTCTTCAAAGGCAGAGAAGGACATTTGCAGCACCCAGCAACACCCCCATATCCTGCAACCCCAGACAGCTAGGTGCCCCCTTGATTAGATTAGGAGAGGGCAGGAGAGGGGTGTGTTTATGATTTTTAGCCACACCAGTGGGTGGGCTCAGCCAGATCTCTCCTCCAAAAATCAGATTCATCCATTTTGGATTTTTGGAGACTGTTGCCTTCTGGGATGGATTTTTGCCACACTTCCCAGGAAGTGGTCATCACAGGGGGACGACCCTGTCCCTGATTGGAGAACCAGGGCCCCCCTGCTTTTCACCCAGGAGCAAGGATAAAACTGGCAGACCTGCACCCACGCCTCAGATCCCCACCAAATTTCAAGAAGAAGGAACTACAAGAAGAAGAAGGACTGCCCTGCTGGACCCCTGGCCTGCACCTGGACCCTGCACTCAGAAAGACTGCACCAGCTGCACACTTGGGCTTCACCACAAGAAGGACTTTGCCTGGCTTCCACTGGTTCAAGGAGGGACTCCCTGTTTGCTACAGGTGAAAAATTGCTAACCAGAGTCCCCTGCACCAACTCCTGAAAAAGTGACCAGCTGACCACTGTCCAGTGGCCAAAAAGGAGTTTGCGCCAGGTGCATTCTGGGAGTTGAAGTCCGCACTTCCCAAGGACCATCACAGAACTTCTGGACCCTTGGGGTGAGCTGTGGACCCCAAAAGAACCTTAAAAGAACATCTGGGTGAAGCCCCAGAAGTTTGGAAAAGATTGGAGAATTTTTGAAAAAAAGCTCCATAAAGTGACCGACCCGACGCGGAAATTCTAGCCGGCTTGCCTCAACCGCGACCCGGCCTGACTTCGTGGTTCGTCCCGGTAAAGAAAAACATCCCAAAAAGAGACTAAGTCCGAACGTAAAAAGTTGACCGGGACCTTCCAGCCATCGTATCCGAGAAGGGCTCCACGGACGTCGGATCAAGATCCAGGTTTACCCCGGTCGAAGGATTTTCATCTCGAAAAAACGACTAAGTCCGAAGGTAAAAATCTCCACCGAGGAAACCGACTTCGCGTATCCGGACAAGGGCTCCAGGAGGTCGGATCCAACTGGCAGGTTCGTCCCGGGGAAGAAAAACATCAAAAAAGAGACTAAGTCAGAAGGTAACTTTTTAACCGAGGCCTCCCGCGACTTGTAGCCGAGCAGGGCTCCATCGCGGTCGGCCTGAAAGTTTGACTTTGCCCCGGTCCTGGTGCAACCAGATGACCCGATTGGCGCTTTTTGTTTCTAAGCGCTAGAAAATAATAATACTTTAAAAATTCATATCTCCGGTTCCCCTGAACCGATTTTAATCGTTTTTGTGTCATTTTAAAGATAAAAATATAAGCTATTTTTATAAATTGGTTTTGGATTTTTAAACTGTTTCCTGTGCTTTATTTAATTACTGTTTTGTGATATTTGAATGCTTTACACTTTGTCTCCTAAGTTAAGCCTTGACGCTCGATGCCAAGCTACCAAGGGTAGAGCTGGGATTAATTTACTGAGACCTAACTGTACTTTTGTGGAGGTTTGTGGCTTGTTGCTAGGTGTAGGTACCTACCTGCCCTACCAATAACCCATTTTCCAACATAATTGGAAGCAGCGACGGGATCCTGTACTTGTGTTCAATATCACGTTACAGTTTTAGGTAAAACAAATTAAAAATCCTTTAAATTGTCCTAGTGCAAAAATTGTTTTTAATTTTTAATTTTAATTTTTTTTATTAATTGGGATTAATTTCAATTATTGAATTTTTGTAATTTTTCTAAATTCTTGTTACCAATTTTTGCAAAAAGTTTTTGTTGACACAAAACTAGGGAACCATGGAGCTTGATCTGGCTAGCCTACCCACACTGACAGTAGTCCAGCTTAGGGGGTTGTGTATTGAGAGAGGGTTGCCTGCAACCCCTGATCTCAGGAAGCAAATCCTGATTAAATCCCTGACAGCATGGGCTGAGGCCCAAGAGGTAGAGACAGAGGAAGCTCCAGAGGGAGAAGAAAAAGGGGAAGATGCTAACTCTAACCACTCAGGGGAGGGAAGGCATCCGAGCCTAAGTGAGGAAGAGGAAGAACGGTCCTCAGTAAACACAGTCACTAGGGGCAGATCCAAAGCTAGTGGTGGGAAGGGGGTCCTTTCAGGAGGAGAGAACCCATCCATCAGAGAAAGAGAGCTGGAGGCCCAGCTAGCATACATAGCTTTGGAAGCAGAGAAGCTGGCCCTAGAAAAGAAAAAGTGGGCATACAAAGAGAAAAGAGATGGAAGCAGCGATAAAGAAGCTGAGGTGTCCATGGGTGGGGGAGTTTGCCCCAGATTACCCAAGGGGGTGGTTCCTGCTTATGTAGAGGGGGATGACATAGATAAGTGGCTGGGGGCATTTGAGAGGGCACTCCAAATGAGAAGGGTTAGGCCTCAATACTGGGGTTCCCTTTTGTGGGAGTTGGTCCCCAACTCAGGGAGGGATAGGCTTCTGACCTTAAGGGGGGAGGAGGCAGATTCATACCCTAGTATGAAGAGGTGCTTAGCCAAGAAGTTTGGTCTGACCCCAGAGCAATATAGAATGAAGTTCAGGGACACCCAGAAGGTCAGTACCCAGTCTTGGGTTGACTTTGTGGACATTTCACTAAAGGCACTAGAGGGCTGGATTATTGGTAACAAAGTAGATACTTATGAGGGGTTATACAATCTGATCATGAGAGAGCACATCTTGACCAATTGTACCCAAGAAAGGTTACGCCAGCATCTAGTGGACTCTAAGCAGACCAACCCTAGAGAGCTAGGGGAGGCAGCTGATGAGTGGTTGAGAACCAGGGTGGTTGTCAAGTCCCAGGGGGGAGACTCCAAGACGGGGGGGACAGGTCCCCAAAAACCTAAGGAGGGAGGTGGTAAGCCCACCACAGAGACTCCCTCTGTACCCCAGAACCCTAAGAAGGAGGAGAGTAAATCCCACTCTGACCAGCAGAGACAGTTAGACCCAGGGTTAAAAAAGCTCTTGGACAGTAGGGCTTGCTTTGACTGTCAGCAGACAGGTCACTTCAGAGGAGATGCAGCCTGTCCAAAGAAGGTGGTTAGCACTGGGCTGTCCAGTGTAGCCATAGAGGAGGATTCCTCAGATGATGAAGTCCTCCTAGCATTGTGCTGGGAGACAGGACCAGATGGTAAGCTGGTGATCCATGAGGGTGGGAGTAGGCACTTCCACCACATTCAAGTGAATGGGATCCCTACCACTGGCCTGAGAGACACCTGTGCCAGTCACACTGTAGTGAGTGACCGGTTAGTGACCCCAGACATGTATGTCCCAGGAAAGACAAAGAAAGTCAGGATAGCCACAGGGGAGGTCACCTCCAAACCTGTAGCCATAGTGCCCCTAGAGAGGGAGGGTATCCTTGACTGGATTAGGGTGGTAGTCAGTGCTGACCTCCCCCTAGATTGTATCCTGGGTAATGACCTCCCAGAGGTGAGTCTGGTCACAGATGGGGTGGTCGCCCAGGGCGCCCCCCCAACCCAAAGTCCTGGGGAGTCAGTCCCTACAGTTAGGAGACAGGGGTCCCCAAGAAAAGGAAAGAAGAAAAGGAAGGGTAGGCCACTCTTAAAGAGAGTTTCAGGGAGGCAAGGGCCTTCTGCCCCAGTAAGGGGGGAGCCCAGAGTTGGCACTGGTGAGGCCTCACCTGACCCCAAGGAAGTCCTGAGTAGTCAGGCAGCTGTCCAGATGCAAGGTGTTGCCCCTGCACTGACAGAAGGGAGAGTGGAAGGAGGGTGTCTGCCACAGGAGGTGGTAGCCCCCCACTCTAGACAGCAAGAGGGGTACCAGGACCCCAAAGTTGCCCTTAAAGCAGCTCAGCCACCTGTCAGTGGAGAGCTTAGGGTGTGGTTCTGGGTACTGACAGCTGTCAGTAGCCTCTGCTGGGTGCTAGCCTTCCTGGCAGCACTGTACTTGGCCTGGGAGGCAGACCACAAGGCCAATAGCAAAATAGGCCCCCTGACCCTGTTGGTCATGGTGGGGTTGCTCAAGTGTTGGGTGACCTCTTTGGGTAAGCTAGGTGTTGCCCTAGCAAAGTTAGGAGTAGGGGAGGTGGGCACCTCACTACCCAAGTTGGCAGAGAGAGAGGAGGAAGACCCCCTAGAGGGAAGTTTCAGTTTGAGTTGGGTCCTTTTACTGTTGGGATGGCTTCACTACCCAGAGGGAGTGACCCTGACAGGAGGATATAAGGCAGAGTAGGCCCTGCAAAGGGACAGCCAGTTTTCTTCACTGTCTTCCTCGCCTAACAAGCCAGGAAGACTCTCCCAGGGTTGGGCTGAGTCTCCTGGGCGTGTGGGCTGGGGGGGGGTTTTGTGAGAAACTGGGGCTGATTGCAGAGGCCCCATAACTTTTTGCCCCCATTTTCCACTTTATGCTGGTGTTTTCCTGACTCTGATGGTGCCCTGGGTACTGCTAACCAGTCCCAGGGCCTGTGCTCTGTGTAAAATGGATATGCAAATTAGGCTAATTATAATTGGCTAAGTTAACCTACCTATAAGTCCCTAGTATATGGTAGGGCATGTAGGTTTAGGGACCACAGCATAGGTGGTGCACACCTAGGTGCATTGCTGAGGTGCCCAGTGTCATTTTAAAAGCAAGCCTGCCTTGCTGGCTGCTTTTAAATTAAAGTTATATGCAAATTCGACTTTGGAATTAAAGTTACTTCCAAAGTCTTAAACTACCTTATTTTTACATATAAGTCACCCCTAAGGTGTGCCCTATGTGCCCCTAGGGCTGGGTGCCATGTAACTATAAGCAGGGACTTTATAAAAATAGATTTATAAGCCCTGGTGAGGTAAAAACAGCCAAATTCGTTTTTCCCTCATTGAAGTAAATGGCCTTCATAGGCTAGAATGGGCAGACTTTATTTTAAATTTTAAAGTCTCCTTAAATGTTACATACCAAGAATTTGGTATCAAATTGATTGTTATAATAAATCCCACAACTTCCAGTTGTTGGATTTAATATAACTAGTCCAGGTAAAAAGTTTAGACTTTACCTAAAAAGTTGCCAATTTCAGCTCTGCATTGTTTTTGCTGCTATGCTCTGATTGGCCAGCCTGCAGCAGCTTCTGCCAGGTTACTTTAATGAGGTGTGAAGTGGCCTGACTTCACACAAAGGAATGTGCTTGGGGGAGAGAATCTCCCCTCAGCAGATGGTGAGGCAGGAAGGGGGAGGGCTGCCAAACTGGTCTTCAAAGGCAGAGAAGGACATTTGCAGCACCCAGCAACACCCCCATATCCTGCAACCCCAGACAGCTAGGTGCCCCCTTGATTAGATTAGGAGAGGGCAGGAGAGGGGTGTGTTTATGATTTTTAGCCACACCAGTGGGTGGGCTCAGCCAGATCTCTCCTCCAAAAATCAGATTCATCCATTTTGGATTTTTGGAGACTGTTGCCTTCTGGGATGGATTTTTGCCACACTTCCCAGGAAGTGGTCATCACAGGGGGACGACCCTGTCCCTGATTGGAGAACCAGGGCCCCCCTGCTTTTCACCCAGGAGCAAGGATAAAACTGGCAGACCTGCACCCACGCCTCAGATCCCCACCAAATTTCAAGAAGAAGGAACTGCAAGAAGAAGAAGGACTGCCCTGCTGGACCCCTGGCCTGCACCTGGACCCTGCACTCAGAAAGACTGCACCAGCTGCACACTTGGGCTTCACCACAAGAAGGACTTTGCCTGGCTTCCACTGGTTCAAGGAGGGACTCCCTGTTTGCTACAGGTGAAAAATTGCTAACCAGAGTCCCCTGCACCAACTCCTGAAAAAGTGACCAGCTGACCACTGTCCAGTGGCCAAAAAGGAGTTTCCGCCAGGTGCATTCTGGGAGTTGAAGTCCGCACTTCCCAAGGACCATCACAGAACTTCTGGACTCTTGGGGTGAGCTGTGGACCCCAAAAGAACCTTAAAAGAACATCTGGGTGAAGCCCCAGAAGTTTGGAAAAGATTGGAGAATTTTTGAAAAAAAGCTCCATAAAGTGACCGACCCGACGCGGAAATTCTAGCCGGCTTGCCTCAACCGCGACCCGGCCTGACTTCGTGGTTCGTCCCGGTAAAGAAAAACATCCAAAAAAGAGACTAAGTCCGAACGTAAAAAGTTGACCGGGACCTTCCAGCCATCGTATCCGAGAAGGGCTCCACGGACGTCGGATCAAGATCCAGGTTTACCCCGGTCGAAGGATTTTCATCTCGAAAAAACGACTAAGTCCGAAGGTAAAAATCTCCACCGAGGAAACCGACTTCGCGTATCCGGACAAGGGCTCCAGGAGGTCGGATCCAACTGGCAGGTTCGTCCCAGGGAAGAAAAACATCAAAAAAGAGACTAAGTCAGAAGGTAACTTTTTAACCGAGGCCTCCCGCGACTTGTAGCCGAGCAGGGCTCCATCGCGGTCGGCCTGAAAGTTTGACTTTGCCCCGGTCCTGGTGCAACCAGATGACCCGATTGGCGCTTTTTGTTTCTAAGCGCTAGAAAATAATAATACTTTAAAAATTCATATCTCCGGTTCCCCTGAACCGATTTTAATCGTTTTTGTGTCATTTTAAAGATAAAAATATAAGCTATTTTTATAAATTGGTTTTGGATTTTTAAACTGTTTCCTGTGCTTTATTTAATTACTGTTTTGTGATATTTGAATGCTTTACACTTTGTCTCCTAAGTTAAGCCTTGACGCTCGATGCCAAGCTACCAAGGGTAGAGCTGGGATTAATTTACTGAGACCTAACTGTACTTTTGTGGAGGTTTGTGGCTTGTTGCTAGGTGTAGGTACCTACCTGCCCTACCAATAACCCATTTTCCAACATAATTGGAAGCAGCGACGGGATCCTGTACTTGTGTTCAATATCACGTTACAGTTTTAGGTAAAACAAATTAAAAATCCTTTAAATTGTCCTAGTGCAAAAATTGTTTTTAATTTTTAATTTTAATTTTTTTTATTAATTGGGATTAATTTCAATTATTGAATTTTTGTAATTTTTCTAAATTCTTGTTACCAATTTTTGCAAAAAGTTTTTGTTGACACAAAACTAGGGAACCATGGAGCTTGATCTGGCTAGCCTACCCACACTGACAGTAGTCCAGCTTAGGGGGTTGTGTATTGAGAGAGGGTTGCCTGCAACCCCTGATCTCAGGAAGCAAATCCTGATTAAATCCCTGACAGCATGGGCTGAGGCCCAAGAGGTAGAGACAGAGGAAGCTCCAGAGGGAGAAGAAAAAGGGGAAGATGCTAACTCTAACCACTCAGGGGAGGGAAGGCATCCGAGCCTAAGTGAGGAAGAGGAAGAACGGTCCTCAGTAAACACAGTCACTAGGGGCAGATCCAAAGCTAGTGGTGGGAAGGGGGTCCTTTCAGGAGGAGAGAACCCATCCATCAGAGAAAGAGAGCTGGAGGCCCAGCTAGCATACATAGCTTTGGAAGCAGAGAAGCTGGCCCTAGAAAAGAAAAAGTGGGCATACAAAGAGAAAAGAGATGGAAGCAGCGATAAAGAAGCTGAGGTGTCCATGGGTGGGGGAGTTTGCCCCAGATTACCCAAGGGGGTGGTTCCTGCTTATGTAGAGGGGGATGACATAGATAAGTGGCTGGGGGCATTTGAGAGGGCACTCCAAATGAGAAGGGTTAGGCCTCAATACTGGGGTTCCCTTTTGTGGGAGTTGGTCCCCAACTCAGGGAGGGATAGGCTTCTGACCTTAAGGGGGGAGGAGGCAGATTCATACCCTAGTATGAAGAGGTGCTTAGCCAAGAAGTTTGGTCTGACCCCAGAGCAATATAGAATGAAGTTCAGGGACACCCAGAAGGTCAGTACCCAGTCTTGGGTTGACTTTGTGGACATTTCACTAAAGGCACTAGAGGGCTGGATTATTGGTAACAAAGTAGATACTTATGAGGGGTTATACAATCTGATCATGAGAGAGCACATCTTGACCAATTGTACCCAAGAAAGGTTACGCCAGCATCTAGTGGACTCTAAGCAGACCAACCCTAGAGAGCTAGGGGAGGCAGCTGATGAGTGGTTGAGAACCAGGGTGGTTGTCAAGTCCCAGGGGGGAGACTCCAAGACGGGGGGGACAGGTCCCCAAAAACATAAGGAGGGAGGTGGTAAGCCCACCACAGAGACTCCCTCTGTACCCCAGAACCCTAAGAAGGAGGAGAGTAAATCCCACTCTGACCAGCAGAGACAGTTAGACCCAGGGTTAAAAAAGCTCTTGGACAGTAGGGCTTGCTTTGACTGTCAGCAGACAGGTCACTTCAGAGGAGATGCAGCCTGTCCAAAGAAGGTGGTTAGCACTGGGCTGTCCAGTGTAGCCATAGAGGAGGATTCCTCAGATGATGAAGTCCTCCTAGCATTGTGCTGGGAGACAGGACCAGATGGTAAGCTGGTGATCCCTGAGGGTGGGAGTAGGCACTTCCACCACATTCAAGTAAATGGGATCCCTACCACTGGCCTGAGAGACACCTGTGCCAGTCACACTGTAGTGAGTGACCGGTTAGTGACCCCAGACATGTATGTCCCAGGAAAGACAAAGAAAGTCAGGATAGCCACAGGGGAGGTCACCTCCAAACCTGTAGCCATAGTGCCCCTAGAGAGGGAGGGTATCCTTGACTGGATTAGGGTGGTAGTCAGTGCTGACCTCCCCCTAGATTGTATCCTGGGTAATGACCTCCCAGAGGTGAGTCTGGTCACAGATGGGGTGGTCGCCCAGGGCGCCCCCCCAACCCAAAGTCCTGGGGAGTCAGTCCCTACAGTTAGGAGACAGGGGTCCCCAAGAAAAGGAAAGAAGAAAAGGAAGGGTAGGCCACTCTTAAAGAGAGTTTCAGGGAGGCAAGGGCCTTCTGCCCCAGTAAGGGGGGAGCCCAGAGTTGGCACTGGTGAGGCCTCACCTGACCCCAAGGAAGTCCTGAGTAGTCAGGCAGCTGTCCAGATGCAAGGTGTTGCCCCTGCACTGACAGAAGGGAGAGTGGAAGGAGGGTGTCTGCCACAGGAGGTGGTAGCCCCCCACTCTAGACAGCAAGAGGGGTACCAGGACCCCAAAGTTGCCCTTAAAGCAGCTCAGCCACCTGTCAGTGGAGAGCTTAGGGTGTGGTTCTGGGTACTGACAGCTGTCAGTAGCCTCTGCTGGGTGCTAGCCTTCCTGGCAGCACTGTACTTGGCCTGGGAGGCAGACCACAAGGCCAATAGCAAAATAGGCCCCCTGACCCTGTTGGTCATGGTGGGGTTGCTCAAGTGTTGGGTGACCTCTTTGGGTAAGCTAGGTGTTGCCCTAGCAAAGTTAGGAGTAGGGGAGGTGGGCACCTCACTACCCAAGTTGGCAGAGAGAGAGGAGGAAGACCCCCCTAGAGGGAAGTTTCAGTTTGAGTTGGGTCCTTTTACTGTTGGGATGGCTTCACTACCCAGAGGGAGTGACCCTGACAGGAGGATATAAGGCAGAGTAGGCCCTGCAAAGGGACAGCCAGTTTTCTTCACTGTCTTCCTCGCCTAACAAGCCAGGAAGACTCTCCCAGGGTTGGGCTGAGTCTCCTGGGCGTGTGGGCTGGGGGGGGGGTTGTGTGAGAAACTGGGGCTGATTGCAGAGGCCCCATAACTTTTTGCCCCCATTTTCCACTTTATGCTGGTGTTTTCCTGACTCTGATGGTGCCCTGGGTACTGCTAACCAGTCCCAGGGCCTGTGCTCTGTGTAAAATGGATATGCAAATTAGGCTAATTATAATTGGCTAAGTTAACCTACCTATAAGTCCCTAGTATATGGTAGGGCATGTAGGTTTAGGGACCACAGCATAGGTGGTGCACACCTAGGTGCATTGCTGAGGTGCCCAGTGTCATTTTAAAAGCAAGCCTGCCTTGCTGGCTGCTTTTAAATTAAAGTTATATGCAAATTCGACTTTGGAATTAAAGTTACTTCCAAAGTCTTAAACTACCTTATTTTTACATATAAGTCACCCCTAAGGTGTGCCCTATGTGCCCCTAGGGCTGGGTGCCATGTAACTATAAGCAGGGACTTTATAAAAATAGATTTATAAGCCCTGGTGAGGTAAAAACAGCCAAATTCGTTTTTCCCTCATTGAAGTAAATGGCCTTCATAGGCTAGAATGGGCAGACTTTATTTTAAATTTTAAAGTCTCCTTAAATGTTACATACCAAGAATTTGGTATCAAATTGATTGTTATAATAAATCCCACAACTTCCAGTTGTTGGATTTAATATAACTAGTCCAGGTAAAAAGTTTAGACTTTACCTAAAAAGTTGCCAATTTCAGCTCTGCATTGTTTTTGCTGCTATGCTCTGATTGGCCAGCCTGCAGCAGCTTCTGCCAGGTTACTTTAATGAGGTGTGAAGTGGCCTGACTTCACACAAAGGAATGTGCTTGGGGGAGAGAATCTCCCCTCAGCAGATGGTGAGGCAGGAAGGGGGAGGGCTGCCAAACTGGTCTTCAAAGGCAGAGAAGGACATTTGCAGCACCCAGCAACACCCCCATATCCTGCAACCCCAGACAGCTAGGTGCCCCCTTGATTAGATTAGGAGAGGGCAGGAGAGGGGTGTGTTTATGATTTTTAGCCACACCAGTGGGTGGGCTCAGCCAGATCTCTCCTCCAAAAATCAGATTCATCCATTTTGGATTTTTGGAGACTGTTGCCTTCTGGGATGGATTTTTGCCACACTTCCCAGGAAGTGGTCATCACAGGGGGACGACCCTGTCCCTGATTGGAGAACCAGGGCCCCCCTGCTTTTCACCCAGGAGCAAGGATAAAACTGGCAGACCTGCATCCACGCCTCAGATCCCCACCAAATTTCAAGAAGAAGGAACTACAAGAAGAAGAAGGACTGCCCTGCTGGACCCCTGGCCTGCACCTGGACCCTGCACTCAGAAAGACTGCACCAGCTGCACACTTGGGCTTCACCACAAGAAGGACTTTGCCTGGCTTCCACTGGTTCAAGGAGGGACTCCCTGTTTGCTACAGGTGAAAAATTGCTAACCAGAGTCCCCTGCACCAACTCCTGAAAAAGTGACCAGCTGACCACTGTCCAGTGGCCAAAAAGGAGTTTCCGCCAGGTGCATTCTGGGAGTTGAAGTCCGCACTTCCCAAGGACCATCACAGAACTTCTGGACCCTTGGGGTGAGCTGTGGACCCCAAAAGAACCTTAAAAGAACATCTGGGTGAAGCCCCAGAAGTTAGGAAAAGATTGGAGAATTTTTGAAAAAAAGCTCCATAAAGTGACCGACCCGACGCGGAAATTCTAGCCGGCTTGCCTCAACCGCGACCCGGCCTGACTTCGTGGTTCGTCCCGGTAAAGAAAAACATCCAAAAAAGAGACTAAGTCCGAACGTAAAAAGTTGACCGGGACCTTCCAGCCATCGTATCCGAGAAGGGCTCCACGGACGTCGGATCAAGATCCAGGTTTACCCCGGTCGAAGGATTTTCATCTCGAAAAAACGACTAAGTCCGAAGGTAAAAATCTCCACCGAGGAAACCGACTTCGCGTATCCGGACAAGGGCTCCAGGAGGTCGGATCCAACTGGCAGGTTCGTCCCGGGGAAGAAAAACATCAAAAAAGAGACTAAGTCAGAAGGTAACTTTTTAACCGAGGCCTCCCGCGACTTGTAGCCGAGCAGGGCTCCATCGCGGTCGGCCTGAAAGTTTGACTTTGCCCCGGTCCTGGTGCAACCAGATGACCCGATTGGCGCTTTTTGTTTCTAAGCGCTAGAAAATAATAATACTTTAAAAATTCATATCTCCGGTTCCCCTGAACCGATTTTAATCGTTTTTGTGTCATTTTAAAGATAAAAATATAAGCTATTTTTATAAATTGGTTTTGGATTTTTAAACTGTTTCCTGTGTTTTATTTAATTACTGTTTTGTGATATTTGAATGCTTTACACTTTGTCTCCTAAGTTAAGCCTTGACGCTCGATGCCAAGCTACCAAGGGTAGAGCTGGGATTAATTTACTGAGACCTAACTGTACTTTTGTGGAGGTTTGTGGCTTGTTGCTAGGTGTAGGTACCTACCTGCCCTACCAATAACCCATTTTCCAACATGTACAACAACATGTATCCCCCAACAATCAAGAAACAAACCTTTTTGCATCTATATATTGTATGGAAAAACTGCTGAATAAGTCCACTAAAGATTAAATGGCCCATCAATTACTATCCGTGCCCCAGTCCTTGGATTAGCCTCTGTCTCTCATGCCCATCAGAACAAGGGGAATCCAGTTCCAAACGCATGTAAGTCCCCTGTTGCAGATGTCAAATGGTTTCTGTATACTTTATTTAAAATGCATCTAATGCTGAACAGGAAAATCATTAGGCAATCCTCTTGTATACTGGGTAGTTGCATTCAAATGAGGTAATCATCAGAGCTTCTCTTTTATCGTTATGATGCAGACTCTAATATTAAAGAATACACAAGGAAGGGGGGCAAAACAACATTATCTCCACATTGTTTACTAAAGAAACGTGTAGAAACACATTCCTGCACTACTCAAATCGCCATCAGAGAAAATTAAAAGATAATTTACCACATAGCCAATTCCTAAGACTTAGGAGGAACTGTCCACAGAGAGAGGACTTTTTCAGGAATGACAATCAACTTGTTAAAAAATTACAGCAAAGCGGATATCCAAATAAACTCTTAAAAAAGAGCAATGAAGTGGGCATGGTACACCCCCTGAGAAAGCTTGTTACAGCATCATAACAAAGAAACTTCAAATGGATTGGTTTGTGTCACTACATTCAACTGCAAAACAAATGAAATTTTGAAACAATTGTGCAAAAACACTGGGCTATAGTCTCTACATTAAAACCCTTAAAGGAACCACCAATAACAACATATTAACAACCCAACAACTATTCCAACCCAGCTCTGCACCATCCCTCAACCCCCCATCCCACAGGCTGATCTCATCCCTGGGGATCCCATCCCCCAGGGCCCAACCAAAACATTTATTGTTTTGGGGGATGGGGGGCCTAACAGCCCCCACTCCTCATGCTGATCTTGGCCCCAGGGACCCCATGCCGAGCGGCCCAGCCATGTGACCTGGGAGCCCCTCAGGGGTACATGTAGTACCACTATACTGGGGACATACAAGTAAATAAAATGTGTAAAATGCCAATATCACTATGTTTCAAGAGATAGCACAAGCACTATAGCACCGGTTAGCAGAGTTGTCAAGCACCTGTGTGCTACCTTCTGCAATTTAAAATTGTGCATTTATGAAAGAGGTGCAAATTTTCTCACATTAATTCAGCAAAGGATTTTATGAGGAGTCTGGAACAGGATGCAGGGTGACTGTATCAGTGGTTTCCTGGGTCCACCTGGTTCGGACCAAGGTGTGGGGCAAATATCTATTCCGCGTTCAGTGTGGGGCTGGTACTGTCTCCCCAGGGACACAGAACTGCTTTTTTCTTTTACATGTTGATTCTTACTCTTATTCTTACTATGCTCTCCTCATATCTTTGTTTGGCTCATCTAGAGCCACTATTTCAATGACGTTATTTTTTTTTGTTTTATGTTGAAAAGCATACTTTGGTTTTTATGGGAGAGATCCACCATTTATTTCTGATTTATGTAGCTGGAGATTATGAAGCCTTATCCCTTAATTTGGTGTTTGAATGCAAGGCTCAGTACTATTGTCTCTGCCAACATATACATTTAAAATATATTTCTATTTCGTCCAAATTGACTCTGAGTCATAGGGATAACCCAAGCCTTGTACCATGGGCGGGTCTTTGTTTGGATAAGTGACAAGTAATAAGGCATTTCCAAAATAAAGAGACTCGGTAGCAGCCCCATCACAATAGCAAAGAGCAGAAAATTGCGGAATTTTAAATCTAAAATCATAGTAGTATATTTTCCTTTTGGTTTGCAGTAATTGCTAATATTCTAATCTCTTCGCTGGTGTTGGTACTGGCATATAGAAATAACACTTTGGGTCTTATATTTCACGTTCTAGTATGAGGATTCTGAATGTTACATGTGGATCCCAGATTCACACTTTAGGCAATGACCATTCAAAAGGTAGCATTTCAGGCCTCTAATGTCATTGCCCTTGGGGGTGAATACATTTGATTTAACCCAAACCATTCCTAAATAGGTTTGAGCATATATTATCTGTGAACAAATGCTGTCAGCGGGGGGGCACAGAGATCCAATTTAGCCCACTATTGTCTCTCACAAGCTCTTTACATTTGAAACTGATCATAGATATGCTCACTGCTTGCACACATTTTATCCAATCTAGACAAGAAGTGCCCAAAGGAGTTTGAAGTAGTCTTTACTCAAGAGGCTTTCATTTACGGCTTTCATTTACTCTTAAAACAATAATGTTACTCATTGGTATGGATTATTATCCAGTGCTCATGCCACAGTGAGGGCCAATTGTATGAATTTGGAAACCAGGATTTATGGTAGGGAATGCAGAACTATCTGTCAATTATTGATCGAAAGGACTTTTAAATTTCTGCCCCGTATCCTGTACTGTCTCAGATGGTCAGAGTATTAGGCTATATGTTTCTAGAAAAGAGTAACATCTGTATGAGGATGATGTAATTAAAGTACATAAACACCTGAGAAACACAGTTTTCCTGCATATTGACCACACCAACTAAGCAGATCACTGTGAAGGTATTCTAAGATATAAGAGGTTCTTCTCACTGGTTTCCCACCAAAACAGTAGTCACCTAAGGGTCACTGCAGCACAGACGCGCAACAGGCATGCCAAAGGTGCACCAAAGTAAAGCCCATTGCACCAATCCGTGTGCTGTGCTAGGACCCATGGTTCTCCTCCCACTGCCCCTCGTCACTTCTCCACTGTCACTCTCTTCACCCCGAACCCTTGGTCAAATCTAGCAGTGGTTCTGCAAGGCCTCGCTGCCCCACACTAAAGAAGCATTGTCCTTCACCACCTGCCATTTCACATGCACACTTTCGGGACCCGCTACTTGCATCCCATGCAATTAAAACTCCCAACAAATTCAGCACACACAGCTACACACATCAGACCCCTTCCCACACTACACCACGCCTCTCCCTGTCCTGCATACTCCTAAACACTTGCTCCCACACAAAAACAAAAAAGGACCTGCTGTTCCTGACAGAAACCTGGATGGCTCTTTCATTGGCCACCCAGGATTGTCACTTTGACCCGGAAGTGTAATCAGTATCATCTTAAAAGAATCCATCCAATGCTCCACCACATCGAAAGCACCACCAGCAACATTGAGCACTTGACCTTGAAACTCGTCGCTGCCAAAGATACCCTGAGTGGCAGGTTTGTCTACCACTCTCCCAGACCTTGCACCAACTTTGGCAGCACCATTGTGTTATTTCCTCAACTCCAACACCTTCATCATTCTCTGTCACTTCAACTTCCACCTGGAGGAACACACTGATCCCAACAAGAGTAATCTCCTACGTGGACTCACCCAGCCAGTAGAAGGCTCCACACACACCCCTGGATACCTACCAAAATAAATCTTCACCATCTTCAGGAAATCACTGTAGACGATTGAGCACTGATCACCTGGTCTGACCACACCCGAACTTCATCATACCCATCCAACACCACCATGGAAACACCATCACCAAATCTTCACAGCAGATCTGAAACAATGTCTCAGAAACATACCGGTCTTCTCAAATCCTACACTGCCAGCCTTGATACAACCATCTCCCTGAATCATCTCCAATGACAGGATCACTGCCTGCACAAATACCATGACTCCTCTTAAAAGAATGCAAGCCACAGCAACCAGACTGCCAATAAGACGGTACATGGTAGAGCTCAGGCTCATTAAACGTCACTTCAAGCAACTTGAACACATATGGAGACTAACTTAGGACACCAACAGGAAAACCTTCAAATTCACCGTAAGATGCTATCATCAGCAAATCAAAGCCACCAAACCCTTCACACTCAGTGACCCTCCCCTCCACCCCCATCCCCTCCCCTCAAAAAATCCCCAGCAGATCTGAAGACATTAGCCCACTACTTCCCTTCTTCCCAGTCACCCTACCAAGCAAAGTACTGGAAAATACTAATAATAATAACGTTTATCAGGACATCTGCATAAAAGATAAATATCAACATCATTAAAAACATACAGCAATCACCTAAATCTTCATCTGAACAAGAACATTAAAGCTGAGCATTGATATGCAATAAACATTAAAAATGAGCAATACCAACAGCAACATCAACAAAATACATATGCCCCAAAAAAGTAATCGCCTCGGACCTTGACTAAATCTAATTTTTTTAAAGAGCTGTTTTCAAGTTTATATTACTAGCGAGTTAATAAGGACAATCAATAAGAACATGACTAATAGAATATTTTATTTTTAAAAAACATTTTCATATTCCAAATTAATCCCTCTATCATTGTACAAATCAGATTGAGAAAAAATTGAATTACAGCCAAGCCATATTGCAAGTAGATATAAGTGCATTTTGAGGTTTGGAAGATCTGTCAGGTAGGAGAAATCCTTTGCCTGACCAAGAGTGTTAACTGTGAGCATTATACAGAGTTTCTTTGAAAGATATTCCATATCCAGTGCTTGGAAGGCAATAAAGGAGAATTGTCTCAAAGTATGTTTATTAGGAAATGCCACCCATGTATTTGTTGCACCAAAAGTAATATAAATAGTTAATTTCATTAACTTTTAATGAGGCCCATGGCCCATTTCCTATCACTTAAATGAGAAAATTCCCAAACTAATTTTGAGATTTTTGGAGCATCTTCACATGAGGACAACTCATTAAAGAAGCTTAAGAGACGTGACACTGTCATAATGTGCCAAGATGTGAGACTAAATATCTTCCTATACCTTGAACCATGGTACTATTAGGCAAGCCCTACATATGTTTTAACACTATACTCACTACAGCCTCCTATATATTCTGAGCTTCTAAAGCAAAACCTCTGTTCCATACAAGGCTAAAGGTGAGATTTTACTTGCTAAGGCTTCCATAATAGGGGTCCGTAAAAATCCTCTGCGTATGTATGGGTACATTTTTCTAAACATCCTTTTAATAACAGGGCTCTTACCTTTGTTATTTTCATATGGTTGACCCATTACAGGTTATTTGAAAATAACAACCATGGGAATTTATATGAATTGACTACCTCACTTAGCTTTTCATCCAAGAACCATTATGGTTTAATTAAAAGCTGCCCTCTTTCCACTGCATCAAAGCATGTGGGGAGGTCTACAAAACAGTAAGCCTCCAAGTTATTTCAAGAGATTTCTTAATGATAGCCCAAAGGGCCTAGCAGTGATCAGTGGTGGAATGCCCTCCTGAAATCCTCCCTGTTCAATTGATAGAAGGTTATTTGCCAACAACCATTCTTTCAAGTGTGATAATAAGTTTTTTTTTTTTTTAAACCTTTTTGGGAATATCCAAAAGACTAATAAAGCTGTAATTAGATGTCAGGCTTCGATCACTTTTCTTCAACATTGGTTTGACTGTAGTCCTTTCAAGTATCAGGGAGTAGACCAAATTTAACAATTAATTTGAAATAAATACAAGAATAAATCTGCCTACCATTCACTGTTAGATTTGCTAATAACAGCAGTGACATTGTCTGGGCTGGAAGTTCTGTTCAAGTTCAGGGATAAGATTGTAGATAAAATTGTTTCCTGAAAGAATCAGTTATATGGGATGGCATCTGTTATAACATTTGGTGGGAGAATCTGTACAACCAGAGAGTCATATAATCCTCAAGATAGGCCATCCATGTATCTTCTACAACTATACATGGCAATGATTCTGGGCTATCATTTACACTGGTAAATACTTTCCAGAACTACCTCTGATCACCGAATAAGAATATCTCAGTCATTTTGTCACAACAATTATTAAAAAGCAAATATCTTTTGCTGTATATGAGATTTGTAATAATTTCTTAAACTGCAGACTTCTTTTGTATTATGAGGGGAGTCATGTTTATATTTCTGCTGTATCCTACACAATCAGATTTCAACTTTTTACAAGAATGTTCAAACCACGGTTAAGCTGTAGCCCTTGCTTCCTTTTCAATTTGTAAATTATCATGATTTACATTAGTTAGGATGAAATGAAGTACATTTCTCATATAATTCATATTCCAGGCTACGTTATCCTCAGACAGCTGATAACCAACATTCATAGTTCCAGTAACCTGATAGGTGGCAATATGCTGAAGATGCAAAGGGTCAAGAAGAGTGGTGAGCCTTAGAGAGAAGTTCATAACCTGGAGAATAACTTTTTCAGATAGAGATGTTTTGGTAAAACACAAACCTGCTCCAGTTGCCAGATAATCACAACCTTTGGAATCTAATCCCTTAAAATCTTTAAAATAACCAATTCACCAAACAAATATATAAATGAAGTCTATAGCACAACCATGGAAACCTGATTAAAAGGTTTGTACAGCGATGATATCATGAAAGTGGCCATTATAGCACATCAGTCCATTTATTGCTAACCAATTACCCTACACCTTACACTTATTTGATTCAACGCCCACTAGGAAGGTTACCCAGGCACCCTATAAACTACAAATAGCTCTAGCAAGAGATCAGCAGTTCAAGGGAACAATTTTATATTAAAAGCACCTACTTTAACCAAAATGGTCTTTGTATATCTATAGAAAACATCAAGTGTGGGATCAAGGTCATACAGCCATTTCCCTATCCCTAGCAGTCTTACTTTAAAGATGTAAATATTATTACAATTTGATTCTTCCTTTTTACATCCAATTTCACTATTATTTGTAGTCTTTCCATAATTCCCCTAATTATTTTGGTGGATACTAGAGCCAAAAGACCCACTAAAAATCTTCTCTGTCCACATTTCGTCCTCGGTTATCAATAGCAACCAAGCCATTTGTACCTGGGTTCTCTTGTTACCAGGTTTCCTGAAAAAAATAACAATATGTACATTCTTTAATAATACACCTAGGTAACCTTTTTTTATTTCTGTCATGTGCATGAATATTCCAAAATGCTATTTTTCAGTTACAAGAGAATAAAGTAATCTATGGATCAACAACCCAGCAAGCCCATGCCTCATCATCCCGTAGACCTATGAGTCGAGAGTACTTATTACAATCTTCATATCTAACAGCTGGCCTTTAGTAATTTGTTTTCATTGGTAATAACAGTCCTCAAGTTACCATTTCTCATAGGACTGATCCTATTCTTGGTCCGTGTATTGAGCCAGGATCTGAGCCTCGCGGGCCTCTTTGTCTGTTTTTCAGGGTACAGACATAGGGAGAGAATTGTAACCTCAGGTAGCCTTTTTTTTTTTTGAAGAACTTTTTAATCTATCTGTGAGAGACAGTGTCAACCGATGGAAATCCTTCTGCAGAAACACCATCAAAATTAGCACATGAGTCACTGGCGTCACCTTGTGGCCTCCTTATAGATCTTATTTGTTTATTAGCCAGCTTGTAAATCCATCCTCGAATGATCTCAACACAAACCAGACAGAAGTAGTTATGTTTGTCAAAGATACCTCACTCTGGGACTACACATGCTGGTCTAACAAAGTCTGATCCACTCCCCTCCCATCAACAAAGTACCTTGTAATAGTAATCAACAACCTCCCAATGACTGGCCAAGTTAAAGTTGTCTCAGTCTCCTGCTTCCACACACTTGAGATGTTCAAGATTATCTTTAAATGGCTATCCTCATTTGCAGACCAAGCTGTCACGGAAGCCCTCATCACCAGTAAGCTGGCCTATGCAATGCACTCTATGCTAGAAGCAGCTCTCCACTGACCAGAAGACTCCAAACCATATCAAACTTGAATGCCAGCCTCATTCTTACCCTCCCACCGTGCACTCACATCACCCCGCACCTCAAAGAGCTTAACTGGCTTCCAAACCAAAAACTAACACTTAAAACACCTCATAACATAACGTGTATTTGTAAAGCACACGTTCATCCAGAAGGATATCTTGGTGCTGAATAACGATGTTTATTGTTAACCAACTCAATGGCACTCATTTTATCGACCTCAGAAGGATGAAAAACTGAGTGGACGTGCCGGGATTTAAACCTGTGACCATGAGGTCAAACACAGGCCCTTACAGTGGACACATTAGTCTACGAAGCCACCAGACCCAGCCTCAAGTATGCACAACATTGCCACCATGTACCTTAGCAGCTGAATAATCTTCCACAAACCTACCAGACACCTCAGCTCACCCAGACTACTACTCGCACAATCTCAATCCTCCCCCCTCCCTGCAGATCCTTATCCGACAGTTATGCCTTCTCCTAGCTCACTTCCAAATCCTTGGAAAACCAGCCTCTCCACATTGAAGAAAATCAAGATCTGGCTCTTCACCTAGCCCTGATCCTGGCTCAGCCCTGCCTTTGCCCCCTACAGCTCCTGCGTTGCCCCAGGATGCCCTCTCAGATGAGTTGTACACTATACAAATTCAAACAGCATAACATATGAATTAGTGTCAACTGGCTCTGGAATTAGATGTGAATGAGTAGTAATATAGCTTAGCACCCATCTATCGGATAGCTTGTCACATTCTGATGACACCAGATACATTTGCTGCATGCATACAGACTTGGCCTTATTGACACTACAGAAGGAGAGGAATCACCACTGCATTGACATAGGCAATTAACTCCTCCTTATGTTCCAAGTGAGATATTTGATTAGGGACATTGGTAAACTGCTTGAAGTGAGAAGCAACGGTATTGGGGACACATCAATTGTGTAACATGTGCTCAGATCATTTGCGGCATGAAGAGTGCTACGACTAAGTCAACTGTGCAAAATGTGAAATCATGAACAAACTATCCCTTCCAGTGAACGAACACTCATCCACAAGAAGAAGAAGAAGCTAAAAGTACAGCTAAGTGTCGAGATAACACGCACCAGGTTGAAAGGACAAAAATAAAGTACATCTTAATGATAACCTGGAAAGCTGCAGCCCTACTCTGGGTTCAGAGGTAGGGTCGGACTGTGACAGAAAAAAAGTCTGGGCGCTAAAATAAGTGGCCCCCAAATAGTAAATCAGATAATTAAAAAAGTGGCCCATGTTTTTCAAATTGGGGTATTTTTGAAGTTGCGATGACATGCTGTATAAGTGTTTTGCTAAATAAGGGAGACTGCATGTATTTGTGTTTTCTGTAGGCAATGCTTGTTTTAATATCGAGGAAATCAACAGCAACAACTGGTCCAGAAGACTATAAAACAGGCCCACAAACAGCCAATAAATGACCAACACACTAACCACATCAGAACAAGCCCTCGGGCACTGCTGATAGCTCTGTGGGCCAGTCTAACCCTGTTCAGAGATTCCCTCTTTGTGGGTAAGGTGGGGGAGGCTGAGCATAGAACCCATCTTGCAAGCACTAATTTGTTTTCTTACACTTTTATGCTTGATGATGTGAGTGATTGCTTACATTTGGGTCTCTGTCATATTGGAAAAAGTAGTTAGATGAAGGAGTTAGCATCTGCTGTCGGCAACACTTGTCATGCATCTGTGAAAGTTGGTTTTGGTGATGGTGGAGTTGTCGGTGAGTGAGGAGATGAGTTGGGTGTCATCTGCATAGGAGACTATGTTGAGGCATTGGCCTGGGCCAATGTAGGCTAGTGGGGTCATATTTGCATTAAAAAGCATGAGGCTAAGGGATGATCCTTGGGGGACCATGCAGATGATGGCCCTCATTATGTCAATGGTGGTAATGACCGCCTACCGCTGCGGCGATGGCTGCCAAAACACCGTTGCCCTGGCCACCTACAGTCCCCCATATTATGACCGTAGCCGGAATTTCACCAGAAGGCTGGTGGAATTCCGGCTGCTGCCATGGCGGCAGACGGCGGTAAGGTCAGCGCCACGCCAGTAGACTACCGCAGACTGTATCATGACCCATGATACGGCCTGGAGGTGTTCTGCTGGTGGACGCTGCTGCTGGCGGAGGACCCCCTGCAAGCAGGTAAGTCAGGTGCTCCGACAGGGGAGGGGTTAGGGGGTTGTGTGTGTGTGTGAGTGTGCGTGTATGCTGTGTTGTGTGAATGCATGCGAGGTGGTCAGGAAGCCACAAAAACCATGGCTGCAGGCAGGGTCATAATCCCGCGGGTGGGACAGTGATGGTACGCTAAAGTCTCCAGCCCGCAGCTGTTACCCCCCTGACAGACGGAAGTCGTGCATTGACGGTTTGGCTTTAGCCAAACCGCCAATGTCATATTTTGGGGAAGAATACCGCCAGCCTGTTGGCAGTACTTTTCTCCAAAATACCACCATCCACCAGGGTCATAATGAGGGCCGATAACTTTTGGTTCAGAGATGAGAAGAGGTAGGTGAATCATCTGTGTTCTTTCAGTAAGGAAGGAGGTGATCCGTCTGAGTGCGTCCTCTTCGATGCCGATGTGGTGGAGTGTTTTGATAAGCGTGTGGTTGGATATTATTGAAGGCTTTTGAGGTTCAAGAAGATCAGGGCCGCTGTTTCTTCTTGGGCATGGAGAGTATAGATGTCATCTGTGGCTGCGATCAGGGTGGTCTCTGTCCTGTGATTGCTGGTGAAGACAGATTGAGAGGCAATGAGTAGCTGGTCCTGATCCAGAAAGATCACGAGTTGCTTTTTGATGCTTTTTTTTCAGTAACGTATATGAGAAAGGGAGTAGGGAGATTGGCTGGTAGTTTTTGAGCATGCTGGGGTCTGTTGTGGATGTTTGAATAGTGGTTTGACTTTGGTGTGTTTCAAAGCATATGGGAAGGTTGTGGTGGTGATGGGGGTGTTGAGTAGAGTGGTGAGTTCCTGGCCGATCCTCTGGTTTCCGAGATTGAAGATGTGGTGCGGGCAGGGGTTTGTGGGGGCTCCTGAGTGGATGGATTTCATGGTGGAGGTATTGTCCTCGGTGTAGAGAAGGTTGCAGGTGGTTAGTCAGTGATTGGTGTTGATTGTGGTGGTGGCGACTCTGTCGATTAAGTCCTTAGGTGTAGGTTGGGATTCGAAGTTCCTGTACATGGTTCCAATCTTGTTGTGAAAGAATCAGGGAGGTTGGTGCACAGCTCCTGTGAGGGTGTGATGTTGTTTTCACTAGCCGCAAGGCTGGGGAATTCTTTAGTTATGCTAAATGTTAGTCTCCAAAAATTATTTTTGCTGCATGGAATTACTAGAAAGACATTTTAATAACATCTTTTTAGGTTCCTATCATACAATAATTTGTGTAAATAGTGCATACTTACAATGAGTAAAAACAACACCACATATGAATGTCTCTTGTACTAAAAGATACACCACTTGTAATTTGGCTATTACAACTAAGGGGCATATTTACAAGCCCCTTGCACCCCTCAGTGCTGCTGTAGCATCATTTTTTGATGCTATGGTGGGGCTAAACAAGCACTCATCTTGCGGCATATATACAAAGTGGCACAATGCTAGCATTGTGCCACTTTGTAAACTCTTGCACTAAATTGTACCTGAACCAGGTATAATGTATGCAAGGGCGGGCGTTCCCCCGCAAGTAGGCCCACAAAAATGGCCCAGTGATAATTACCAGATTTCACTGCACCATTCTAGCGCAACTTTTTAATGGCATGGCAGGCATTAAAGTGATGCTAGGCTGTGTCCTATGGACCTCCCCGAGCTTTTCTGACTAGTGTAAAAAAATGTAACACTGTGGTGCTAACACGCGCCATGGTGTGCTGTATTGTAAATACAGTGCTAACATGGTGTCATTAGGAGTGCACAGAGTAACGCAAGGAAACTGGCGCATCAGAGCTGTTTCTCCAGTCTCTTGTAAATATCCCCCTAAGTTTGAAAACCTGGTGTCTGGGGCAGAGGTTTACATGTATTTTGTGTTGAGATACATTCCAACAGAAAGCAAGCTTGCAGTATTCCAATTACCTCACCAGGATTTACATAAACATTCACAACATCAGACCTTAACAAGAACTGCAATATGTTTGACTTTATTCAAAATCCAACCAGTGCCATTAAAGCAGCCACTTCTTTGAGAGTAAAACAACTTAAACAATTGTTTTCATCAATAGTGAAACAAAATATTTTATTTACAAGATGGAGGGCCTTATTCACAAATGTAAACTTAGACGCTTGGTCTAAACTTAGACCAAACGTCTACGTTTACAACTTTGGGAATTCACAAAGAGCATTTACGAGTACTATCTTTAAGTCGGCACTCGGGGCATTAGAATAAGGTGTGTTAAAACCAAAGTTTGCATTTTAGGTCTATAAGCTAAGCTTCAGATGTTGAATTATGCAGCATGTTTATAATAGTGGGAAAACTGAGGTAGCCAGAGAATCACATTTAATTGACTTTTTCTATATGAAATATGTATTTAGTGTTTCTATTTTGAGTCGTTACATGTGTCAGTTAACACATGTGAAGTTACAAATACCACACTAAACACACCCTGCCAAAACTCTTATCTAAAACCAAAAACTTTGGGCCTTATGATTTTTGATGATCTCAAATAATATCCACTGATAAAGCAAGGATTTCTACACCTCTATTGGTTAGTACAATCATTAAGTAATATCTCCAGATGGTCCTATGGATATTTGATTGTTGACTTGAAGCATTTGGGGGAGCTAACATTGAAAATATATTTCAGTGCCATGAAATCAATGAGGCTTCAAAGTAAGTTGTTGAACCTGGGTCATCCCCAAACGTTTTGCATTTTCCCTCCACTGTTTGCTGTATTCATTTTTGTTGGCCTTATGACTGTGCACTTTACCACTGCTAACCAGTGCTAAACTGCCTGTGCTCAGTCTCCTAAACATGGTAGGATTGGCCTACACCTAATTGGCAAATGTAATTTACTTGCAAATCCCTTGTAGAGTGGCTTACCATATATCCAGGGTGTGAGCATTTGGGTGTACTATGTGATATGGCTGTGGGCCTTATTGTGCAGTACACTCACAAATACCATCTTGGGTCGAGCCAGGATTGTGTACATAACCTTAACTGCAACCCTGGGTGGCTGTGACTGTGAGCAGTAAGGCTCTGAAAACTAAATATGTGTAGAGCATTTAACAGCATCAAACAACAAAACGAAGAATGTCACACAAAGAAGAAATACAACACCAATTAATAAAATACAACATATTTTTATAATTTTTAAAGAGTTCTGGAGATGTGAATTTTTAAAACACTTAGGGCCAGAGGTAGCAAAAATGTGCGAGTCGCAAATGGCCTGAATCGCTATTTGCGACCCCGCAAAATCGGAAACGGGATGCAAAAACCCAATTTCCGAATCGCAAATTGCGACGTGAGCCATTACCGACTCGCAAATTAGGCGACCCCATTGTGCGACTCGCAAATAGGGAGATGCAATTTGCGAGTCGCAAACCATATGAAAAAGCCACTCGCAAATTGTGACTAGTCGCAAAAAGCCAATTTTGCACACCCAAATTACCACTAACTCAGAGCAGGTGGTAACCATAACCAAAGTATAAAAGGAGACCCAGAAGGCATCTGGGTTACTCAAGATGCTGAAATATATGTGATAGCAAGGAGGAGGAGAGTCCACGCCGCACAGCAGAGGAGGAGGAGGAGCCAGAGACAGGAGAGGATATACAGAACCAGGCCGACACTTTTCCAACAAACTGAGGAGGAGATTTATGATAAATACAGACTCAGCAGTGCAGCAATATTAGAATTAATAGAACTACTCAATCCGCAGCTTCAACAACAGACTGTGCGCGGCAGCGCCATCCCCACACATGTGCAAGTGCTATGCTCACTGCACCTCTTAGCCTCGGGTAGCTATCAGGGGGTGATTGCAGTGGCAGGTGGGGTATCTCAAAGTGCACTCTCACTGTTGTTCAGATGTTTCTTAGATGCCATACTCACACACATGTCCATATACATATACCTACCCAGGAATGAGGCAGAAATCAACAGCACCAAGTTGGAATTCTACAGAATTGCCAACTTCCCTCATGCAACAGGGTGTATAGACGGGACACATATACAAATATGCCCTCCTGCAAATATGGAATATCTGTTCCGCAAGCGAAAGTGTACCCACTCACTAAACATCCAGGTGGTATATGACGCCCATTATGTCATCACTGACATGGTAGACAAATTTCCAGGGAGTACACATGACTTCTACATTTTCAGGCACAGTGGGATACACCAACGCCTAGAACATGGGGAGTTTGGAAACGCATATTGTAAGGAAATGCCTCCTTGGCATGGTTGCCCCCTGACTTTTTGCCTTTGCTGATGCTATGTTTACAATTGAAAGTGTGCTGAGGCCTGCTAACCAGGCCCCAGCACCAGTGTTCTTTCCCTAACCTGTACTTTTGTATCCACAATTGGCAGACCCTGGCATCCAGATAAGTCCCTTGTAACTGGTACTTCTAGTACCAAGGGCCCTGATGCCAAGGAAGGTCTCTAAGGGCTGCAGCATGTCTTATGCCACCCTGGAGACCTCTCACTCAGCACAGACACACTGCTTACCAGCTTGTGTGTGCTAGTGAGGACAAAACGAGTAAGTCGACATGGCACTCCCCTCAGGGTGCCATGCCAGCCTCTCACTGCCTATGCAGTATAGGTAAGACACCCCTCTAGCAGGCCTTACAGCCCTAAGGCAGGGTGCACTATACCATAGGTGAGGGTACCAGTGCATGAGCATGGTACCCCTACAGTGTCTAAACAAAACCTTAGACATTGTAAGTGCAGGGTAGCCATAAGAGTATATGGTCTGGGAGTTTGTCAAACACGAACTCCACAGCACCATAATGGCTACACTGAAAACTGGGAAGTTTGGTATCAAACTTCTCAGCACAATAAATGCACACTGATGCCAGTGTACATTTTATTGTAAAATACACCCCAGAGGGCACCTTAGAGGTGCCCCCTGAAACTTAACCGACTATCTGTGTAGGCTGACTAGTTTTAGCAGCCTGCCACAAACCGAGACATGTTGCTGGCCCCATGGGGAGAGTGCCTTTGTCACTCTGAGGCCAGTAACAAAGCCTGCACTGGGTGGAGATGCTAACACCTCCCCCAGGCAGGAATTGTCACACCTGGCGGTGAGCCTCAAAGGCTCACCTCCTTTGTGCCAACCCGGCAGGACACTCCAGCTAGTGGAGTTGCCCGCCCCCTCCGACCAGGCCCCACTTTTGGCGGCAAGGCCGGAGAAGATAATGAGAAAAACAAGGAGGAGTCACTGGCCAGTCAGGACAGCCCCTAGGGTGTCCTGAGCTGAAGTGACTCCAACTTTTAGAAATCCTCCATCTTGCAGATGGAGGATTCCCCCAATAGGGTTAGGATTGTGACCCCCTCCCCTTGGGAGGAGGCACAAAGAGGGTGTACCCACCCTCAGGGCTAGTAGCCATTGGCTACTAACCCCCCAGACCTAAACACGCCCTTAAATTTAGTATTTAAGGGCTACCCTGAACCCTAGAAGATTAGATTCCTGCAACTACAAGAAGAAGGACTGCCCAGCTGAAAACCCCTGCAGCGGAAGACCAGAAGACGACAACTGCCTTGGCTCCAGAAACTCACCGGCCTGTCTCCTGCCTTCCAAAGATCCTGCTCCAGCGACGCCTTCCAAAGGGACCAGCGACCTCGACATCCTCTGAGGACTGCCCCTGCTTCGAAAAGACAAGAAACTCCCGAGGACAGCGGACCTGCTCCCAGAAAAGCTGCAACTTTGTTTCCAGCAGCTTTAAAGAACCCTGCAAGCTCCCCGCAAGAAGCGTGAGACTTGCAACACTGCACCCGGCGACCCCGACTCGGCTGGTGGCGATCCAACACCTCAGGAGGGACCCCAGGACTACTCTGATACTGTGAGTACCAAAACCTGTCCCCCCTGAGCCCCCACAGCGCCGCCTGCAGAGGGAATCCCGAGGCTTCCCCTGACCGCGACTCTTTGAATCCAAAGTCCCGACGCCTGGGAGAGACCCTGCACCCGCAGCCCCCAGGACCTGAAGGACCGGACTTTCACTGGAGAAGTGACCCCCAGGAGTCCCTCTCCCTTGCCCAAGTGGAGGTTTCCCCGAGGAACCCCCCCCTTGCCTGCCTGCAGCGCTGAAGAGATCCCGAGATCTCTCATAGACTAACATTGCGAACCCGACGCCTGTTTCTACACTGCACCCGGCCGCCCCCGCGCTGCTGAGGGTGAAATTTCTGTGTGGGCTTGTGTCCCCCCTGGTGCCCTACAAAACCCCCCTGGTCTGCCCTCCGAAGACGCGGGTACTTACCTGCAAGCAGACCGGAACCGGGGCACCCCCTTCTCTCCATTCTAGCCTATGTGTTTTGGGCACCACTTTGAACTCTGCACCTGACCGGCCCTGAGCTGCTGGTGTGGTGACTTTGGGGTTGCTCTGAACCCCCAACGGTGGGCTACCTTGGACCAAGAACTAAGCCCTGTAAGTGTCTTACTTACCTGGTTAACCTAACAAATACTTACCTCCCCTAGGAACTGTGAAATTGCACTGTGTCCACTTTTAAAACAGCTATTTGTGAATAACTTGAAAAGTATACATGCAATTTTGATGATTTGAAGTTCCTATAGTACTTACCTGCAATACCTTTCGAATGAGATATTACATGTAGAATTTGAACCTGTGGTTCTTAAAATAAACTAAGAAAAGATATTTTTCTATACAAAAACCTATTGGCTGGATTTGTCTCTGAGTGTGTGTACCTCATTTATTGTCTATGTGTATGTACAACAAATGCTTAACACTACTCCTTGGATAAGCCTACTGCTCGACCACACTACCACAAAATAGAGCAGTAGTATTATCTCTTTTTGCCACTATCTTACCTCTAAGGGGAACCCTTGGATTCTGTGCATGCTATTCCTTACTTTGAAATAGCACATACAGAGCCAACTTCCTACATTGGTGGATCAGCGGTGGGGTACAAGACTTTGCATTTGCTGGACTACTCAGCCAATACCTGATCACACGACAAATTCCAAAATTGTCATTAGAAATTCATTTTTGCAATTTGAAATTTTTCTAAATTCTTAAAAGTCCTGCTAGGGCCTTGTGTGTTAAGTCCCTGTTTAGCATTGTCTTTTAGAGGTTAAAAGTTTGTTAAAAGTTTGAAATTAGATTCTAGAAACAGTTTTAGATTCTTTAAAAAGTCTTCCAACTCTTAGCAAAATAATGTCTGATACAGAGATGAATGTGGTGGAACTCGACACCACACCTTACCTCCATCTTAAGATGAGGGAGCTAAGGTCTCTCTGTAATATCAAAAAAATAACCATTGGCTCCAGACCTACCAAAATTCAGCTCCAGGAGCTGTTGGCAGAGTTTGAAAAAGCCAACCCCTCTGATGATGACATCACAGAGGAAGAAATTAGTGACTTGGAGGCCAATGTCCCTCCTCCAGTCCTAAATAGGGAGAACAGGACCCCTCAAGTCCTGTCTCCAACTGTGTTAGTCAGAAATAGTGAGTCCCTCACAGGAGGGTCCCACATTTCTGAAATCACTGAGGATGCTCTCAGTGAAGATGACCTCCTGTTAGCCAGGATGGCCAAAAGATTGGCTTTAGAGAGACAGCTCCTAGCCATAGAAAGGGAAAGACAAGAGATGGGCCTAGGACCCATCAATGGTGGCAGCAATATAAATAGGGTCAGAGATTCTCCTGACATGTTAAAAATCCCCAAAGGGATTGTGACAAAATTTGAAGATGGTGATGACATCACCAAGTGGTTCACAGCTTTTGAGAGAGCTTGTGTAACCAGAAAAGTGAACAGATCTCACTGGGGTGCTCTCCTTTGGGAAATGTTCACTGGAAAGTGTAGGGATAGACTCCTCACACTCTCTGGAAAAGATGCAGAATCTTATGACCTCATGAAGGGTACCCTGATTGAGGGCTTTGGATTCTCCACTGAGGAGTACAGGATTAGGTTCAGGGGGGCTCAAAAATCCTCGAGCCACACCTGGGTTGACTTTGTTGACTACTCAGTGAAAACACTAGATGGTTGGATTCAAGGCAGTGGTGTAAGTAATTATGATGGGCTGTACAATTTATTTGTGAAAGAACACCTGTTAAGTAATTGTTTCAATGATAAACTGCATCAGCATCTGGTAGACCTAGGACCAATTTCTCCCCAAGAATTGGGAAAGAAGGCGGACCATTGGGTCAAGACAAGGGTGTCCAAGACTTCAACAGGGGGTGACCAAAAGAAAGGGGTCACAAAGACTCCCCAGGGGAAGGGTGATGAGACAACCAAAACTAAAAATAGTAAAGAGTCTTCTACAGGCCCCCAAAAACCTGCACAGGAGGGTGGGCCCAGAGCCTCTTCACAAAACAATGGGTACAAGGGTAAAAACTTTGATCCCAAAAAGGCCTGGTGTCATAGCTGTAAACAGCATGGACACCAAACTGGAGACAAGGCCTGTCCCAAGAAAGGTTCCACTCCAAACTCCCATCCAGGTAACACTGGTATGGCTAGTCTCCAAGTGGGATCAACAGTGTGCCCAGAGCAAATCAGGGTCCACACTGAAGCTATTCTAGTTTCTGAGGGTGGGGTGGATTTAGCCACACTAGCTGTCTGGCCGCCTAACATGCAAAAATACAGACAGCAACTCTTAATTAATGGGACTAGAATAGAGGGCCTGAGGGATACAGGTGCCAGTGTCACCATGGTGACAGAGAAACTGGTTTCCCCTGGCCACTACCTGACTGGAAAAACTTACACAGTCACCAACGCTGACAATCAGAAAAAAGTACATCCCATGGCAATGGTTACTTTAGAATGGGGAGGGGTCAATGGCCTGAAACAGGTGGTGGTCTCCTCAAATATCCCAGTGGACTGTCTGCTTGGAAATGACCTGGAGTCCTCAGCCTGGGCTGAGGTAGAACTAAAAACCCATGCAGCAATGCTGGGTATCCCTGAACTGGTGTGTGTGAAAACAAGAGCGCAATGCAAGGCACAGGGTGAACAAGTAGAGCTGGAGTCTGGAAGAATGGCCCAGCCTACCAAGAGAACAGGAAAGTCAGTTGGGAAACCAACTGCAACACAGCAAAAGAAAGGGAACCTCTCTTCTCAGGAAGAAGTTCTGCCCTCTGAGGGAACTGAGCCTTTGGAGCTTGAACCTTATCAGGTTGAGCTCTTAGGCCCAGGGGGACCCTCCAGGGAGGAGCTGTGTAAGGGACAAGAAACCTGTCCCTCTCTTGAAGGCCTTAGGCAGCAAGCTGCTGAAGAGTCCAAAGGCAAGAAAAATGGAACACATAGGGTCTATTGGGAAGATGGACTCCTGTACACTGAGGCCAGAGACCCCAAACCTGGTGCCACTAGGAGAGTGATAGTGCCTCAGCTGTTCAGGAAGTTCATCCTAACATTGGCCCATGACATTCCCCTTGCTGGACATTTGGGACAAACCAAGACGTGGGAGAGGTTAGTCAACCACTTCTACTGGCCCAATATGTCCAACATGGTTAAGGAGTTTTGCCTCTCCTGCCCCACCTGTCAAGCCAGTGGTAAGACAGGTGGACATCCAAAGGCCCCCCTCATTCCACTTCCAGTGGTGGGGGTTCCCTTTGAAAGAGTGGGTGTGGACATAGTTGGTCCACTAGAACCTCCCACAGCCTCAGGAAATATGTATATCCTGGTAGTAGTGGATCATGCTACCAGGTATCCTGAAGCTATTCCCCTTAGGTCGACTACTGCCCCTGCAGTAGCCAAGGCCCTCATTGGTATCTTTACCAGAGTGGGTTTCCCTAAGGAGGTGGTGTCTGACAGAGGTACCAACTTCATGTCAGCATACCTAAAGCACATGTGGAATGAGTGTGGAGTGACTTATAAATTCACTACACCCTACCATCCACAAACTAATGGCTTGGTTGAGAGATTCAACAAGACATTAAAAGGCATGATCATGGGGCTCCCAGAAAAACTCAAAAGGAGATGGGATGTCCTCTTGCCATGTCTGCTTTTCGCTTACAGAGAGGTGCCACAGAAGGGAGTAGGATTCTCACCCTTTGAACTTCTGTTTGGTCATCCTGTAAGGGGACCACTTGCCCTTGTTAAAGAAGGCTGGGAGAGACCTCTCCATGAGCCTAAACAGGACATAGTGGACTATGTACTTGGCCTTCGCTCTAGAATGGCAGAGTACATGGAAAAGGCAACCAAAAACCTTGAGGCCAGCCAACAGCTCCAGAAGTTTTGGTATGACCAAAAGGCTGCACTGGTTGAGTTCCAACCAGGGCAGAAAGTCTGGGTTCTGGAGCCTATGGCTCCCAGGGCACTCCAGGACAAATGGAGTGGCCCTTACCCAGTACTAGAAAGGAAGAGTCAGGTCACCTACCTGGTGGACCTGGGCACAAGCAGGAGCCCCAAGAGGGTGATCCATGTGAACCGCCTTAAGCTCTTCCATGACAGGGCTGATGTGAATCTGTTGATGGTAACAGATGAGGATCAGGAGGCAGAGAGTGAACCTCTCCCTGATCTTCTGTCATCAGACCCAAAAGATGGCACAGTAGATGGAGTGATCTACTCAGACACCCTCTCTGGCCAACAGCAAGCTGATTGTAGGAGAGTCCTACAACAGTTTCCTGAACTCTTCTCCTTAACCCCTGGTCAGACACACCTGTGTACCCATGATGTGGACACAGGAGACAGCATGCCTGTCAAGAACAAAATCTTTAGACAATCTGACCATGTTAAAGAAAGCATCAAGGTGGAAGTCCACAAGATGCTGGAATTGGGAGTAATTGAGCGCTCTGACAGCCCCTGGGCTAGCCCAGTGGTCTTAGTCCCCAAACCTCACACCAAAGATGGAAAGAAAGAGATGAGGTTTTGTGTGGACTACAGAGGGCTCAATTCTGTCACCAAGACAGATGCCCATCCAATTCCAAGAGCCGATGAGCTCATTGATAAATTAGGTGCTGCCAAATTTCTAAGTACCTTTGACTTGACAGCAGGGTACTGGCAAATAAAAATGGCACCTGGAGCAAAAGAAAAGACAGCATTCTCCACACCTGATGGGCATTATCAGTTTACTGTTATGCCCTTTGGTTTAAAGAATGCCCCTGCCACCTTCCAAAGGTTGGTGAATCAAGTCCTTGCTGGCTTGGAGTCCTTTAGCACAGCTTATCTTGATGATATTGCTGTCTTTAGCTCCACCTGGCAGGATCACCTGGTCCACCTGAGGAAGGTTTTGAAGGCTCTGCAATCTGCAGGCCTCTCTATCAAGGCATCCAAATGCCAGATAGGGCAGGGAACTGTGGTTTACTTGGGACACCTTGTAGGTGGAGGCCAAGTTCAGCCACTCCAACCCAAGATCCAGACTATTCTGGACTGGGTAGCTCCAAAAACCCAGACTCAAGTCAGGGCATTCCTTGGCTTGACTGGGTATTACAGGAGGTTTGTGAAGGGATATGGATCAATAGTGACAGCCCTCACTGAACTCACCTCCAAGAAAATGCCCAAGAAAGTGAACTGGACTGTAGAATGCCAACAGGCCTTTGACACCCTGAAACAAGCAATGTGCTCAGCACCAGTTCTAAAAGCTCCAGATTATTCTAAGCAGTTCATTGTGCAGACTGATGCCTCTGAACATGGGATAGGGGCAGTTTTGTCCCAAACAAATGATGATGGCCTTGACCAGCCTGTTGCTTTCATTAGCAGGAGGTTACTCCCCAGGGAGCAGCGTTGGAGTGCCATTGAGAGGGAGGCCTTTGCTGTGGTTTGGTCCCTGAAGAAGCTGAGACCATACCTCTTTAGGACTCACTTCCTAGTTCAAACTGACCACAGACCTCTCAAATGGCTGATGCAAATGAAAGGTGAAAATCCTAAACTGTTGAGGTGGTCCATCTCCCTACAGGGAATGGACTTTATAGTGGAACACAGACCTGGGACTGCCCATGCCAATGCAGATGGCCTTTCCAGGTTCTTCCACTTAGAAAATGAAGACTCTCTTGGGAAAGGTTAGTCTCATCCTCTTTCGTTTGTGGGGGTTGTGTAAGGAAATGCCTCCTTGGCATGGTTGCCCCCTGACTTTTTGCCTTTGCTGATGCTATGTTTACAATTGAAAGTGTGCTGAGGCCTGCTAACCAGGCCCCAGCACCAGTGTTCTTTCCCTAACCTGTACTTTTGTATCCACAATTGGCAGACCCTGGCATCCAGATAAGTCCCTTGTAACTGGTACTTCTAGTACCAAGGGCCCTGATGCCAAGGAAGGTCTCTAAGGGCTGCAGCATGTCTTATGCCACCCTGGAGACCTCTCACTCAGCACAGACACACTGCTTACCAGCTTGTGTGTGCTAGTGAGGACAAAACGAGTAAGTCGACATGGCACTCCCCTCAGGGTGCCATGCCAGCCTCTCACTGCCTATGCAGTATAGGTAAGACACCCCTCTAGCAGGCCTTACAGCCCTAAGGCAGGGTGCACTATACCATAGGTGAGGGTACCAGTGCATGAGCATGGTACCCCTACAGTGTCTAAACAAAACCTTAGACATTGTAAGTGCAGGGTAGCCATAAGAGTATATGGTCTGGGAGTTTGTCAAACACGAACTCCACAGCACCATAATGGCTACACTGAAAACTGGGAAGTTTGGTATCAAACTTCTCAGCACAATAAATGCACACTGATGCCAGTGTACATTTTATTGTAAAATACACCCCAGAGGGCACCTTAGAGGTGCCCCCTGAAACTTAACCGACTATCTGTGTAGGCTGACTAGTTTTAGCAGCCTGCCACAAACCGAGACATGTTGCTGGCCCCATGGGGAGAGTGCCTTTGTCACTCTGAGGCCAGTAACAAAGCCTGCACTGGGTGGAGATGCTAACACCTCCCCCAGGCAGGAATTGTCACACCTGGCGGTGAGCCTCAAAGGCTCACCTCCTTTGTGCCAACCCGGCAGGACACTCCAGCTAGTGGAGTTGCCCGCCCCCTCCGACCAGGCCCCACTTTTGGCGGCAAGGCCGGAGAAGATAATGAGAAAAACAAGGAGGTGTCACTGGCCAGTCAGGACAGCCCCTAGGGTGTCCTGAGCTGAAGTGACTCCAACTTTTAGAAATCCTCCATCTTGCAGATGGAGGATTCCCCCAATAGGGTTAGGATTGTGACCCCCTCCCCTTGGGAGGAGGCACAAAGAGGGTGTACCCACCCTCAGGGCTAGTAGCCATTGGCTACTAACCCCCCAGACCTAAACACGCACTTAAATTTAGTATTTAAGGGCTACCCTGAACCCTAGAAGATTAGATTCCTGCAACTACAAGAAGAAGGACTGCCCAGCTGAAAACCCCTGCAGCGGAAGACCAGAAGACGACAACTGCCTTGGCTCCAGAAACTCACCGGCCTGTCTCCTGCCTTCCAAAGATCCTGCTCCAGCGACGCCTTCCAAAGGGACCAGCGACCTCGACATCCTCTGAGGACTGCCCCTGCTTCGAAAAGACAAGAAACTCCCGAGGACAGCGGACCTGCTCCAAGAAAAGCTGCAACTTTGTTTCCAGCAGCTTTAAAGAACCCTGCAAGCTCCCCGCAAGAAGCGTGAGACTTGCAACACTGCACCCGGCGACCCCGACTCGGCTGGTGGCGATCCAACACCTCAGGAGGGACCCCAGGACTACTCTGATACTGTGAGTACCAAAACCTGTCCCCCCTGGGCCCCCACAGCGCCGCCTGCAGAGGGAATCCCGAGGCTTCCCCTGACCGCGACTCTTTGAATCCAAAGTCCCGACGCCTGGGAGAGACCCTGCACCCGCAGCCCCCAGGACCTGAAGGACCGGACTTTCACTGGAGAAGTGACCCCCAGGAGTCCCTCTCCCTTGCCCAAGTGGAGGTTTCCCCGAGGAACCCCCCCCTTGCCTGCCTGCAGCGCTGAAGAGATCCCGAGATCTCTCATAGACTATCATTGCGAACCCGACGCCTGTTTCTACACTGCACCCGGCCGCCCCCGCGCTGCTGAGGGTGAAATTTCTGTGTGGGCTTGTGTCCCCCCCGGTGCCCTACAAAACCCCCCTGGTCTGCCCTCCGAAGACGCGGGTACTTACCTGCAAGCAGACCGGAACCGGGGCACCCCCTTCTCTCCATTCTAGCCTATGTGTTTTGGGCACCACTTTGAACTCTGCACCTGACCGGCCCTGAGCTGCTGGTGTGGTGACTTTGGGGTTGCTCTGAACCCCCAACGGTGGGCTACCTTGGACCAAGAACTAAGCCCTGTAAGTGTCTTACTTACCTGGTTAACCTAACAAATACTTACCTCCCCTTGGAACTGTGAAAATTGCACTAAGTGTCCACTTTTAAAACAGCTATTTGTGAATAACTTGAAAAGTATACATGCAATTTTGATGATTTGAAGTTCCTAAAGTACTTACCTGCAATACCTTTCGAATGAGATATTACATGTAGAATTTGAACCTGTGGTTCTTAAAATAAACTAAGAAAAGATATTTTTCTATACAAAAACCTATTGGCTGGATTTGTCTCTGAGTGTGTGTACCTCATTTATTGTCTATGTGTATGTACAACAAATGCTTAACACTACTCCTTGGATAAGCCTACTGCTCGACCACACTACCACAAAATAGAGCAGTAGTATTATCTCTTTTTGCCACTATCTTACATGCTATTCCTTACTTTGAAATAGCACATACAGAGCCAACTTCCTACACATATCTATTAGGTATTGCTGCAGACACCCTGAAGACATGCACACAGCTCACTGTAGAAACCATCCATGCCCTGCTAACATTGTTCATTTTTGCCAAACAGGTGACAGTGCATATGTGCTAAGGCCATGTATACTTACCCCGTACCTAACACCCAGCAATGAAAATGAGAGGCGATATAACAGTGCACATAGGAGGACCAGAAATGTCATAGAGAGGACTTTTAGACTGTTAAAGGCAAGATTCCGATGCCTCCACAGAAGTGGAGGTGCGCTCCAGTATGCCCCAATAACAGCATTCAAGATAGTTGGCGCATGCGCTATACTGCACAACATTGCCACCAGACGTGGGCTACATCTCACCCCTGAAGACCCAGATTCGGAGGATGACGAGAAAGAGCTACCACATCGCCATCCTGGGGATAGAAGCAATGCAAATCAAGGCAAACAGAGTCGGGACCACATTGCAAACCAATACTTTGGAAGGTACGTGGTAACTGTCACCACACACACTTATGTCCCACACAAAGAGCCCAGTTGTGAAGTGTTGAGCTAACTGACAGGGTGTACAATGAGGGAAAATGGCGCTCTGGATACACGTCAGCCAAAATTCATTAAACTACGAGGCACCCTCACAAGGGAAAACACCCAGTTGTGAAGTGGATCAAGCAAAACGTTTTATTACGTGAACCTAATAAGTGAAGAACTGAACTTTTGTTAAGGGGCTGTAAATGTCCACCTGCAATGAGGACACATTCACTTCATGTGCCTCATGTTCCTGCAGTGCATTGGCCTAACACCTCCGCCTGGGACGCCCAGCATGGCTAGTGCTAGGTGTGTCAGCAGACCCCTGACGTGCACTGCCACTCCTCAAGACATGTGTGTCTGTGGCAGATGCGCTGCTGATGGTGGACCCCTCCTTACTATCCTGAGGTGTCTCTGCCGTGCCTCTAGCAACCTGTCCAGCCTCCAGCATGTCCACAGCGTGGCTAATGCGACCCAGTCCCTGAGCCACATCCCCTGCATAGTGGCCCAAGTCCACCTGCAAGCTCACAGAACGGCGTGACAGCCCTGTGGTGTTGACTGCAAGACGGACGAAGGATGCAGCCATGCGGTCCAATCTGTGTACCAGTTGCCGCTCGCGGCGCCTTGCACTCTGTCTCTCTGACGCTAGTTCTGTCACCAGTTGCCGTATGGAGAGAGCAAGGTCACCGACATTATCGTTCAAACATGTGAACTGTGTGTTCACTTGTGCCAGCCCATTGGTGAAATTATGCTCCATCCGTTGCATTGCCCCAGAAATTATTCTCATCTGCCTTGTTTTCAGGCGCTGACCAGATATGAGGGCTGCCTCAGCTGCAGATATGGATGAGTCACCTACATCCTCCTGGGACACTGCTTGGACATGGAGTCTGCGATGCGGTGGTGCTTCAGGGTCCTGCTGTCTGACACTGTGGCTGGGACCAGGTGCTGTGTCTATTTCCACCATGTCCATTTGTTCAGCTGGAGGGAACTGTGGTGGTGTGGTGCTGGGCCCTGTAGTGGCTGCTTCAGACTCCTGCGCTGCCTGTTGGCTGCTTTCTGCACGCTGGACGGTGTGGCTGGTGGGGGTGTCTTGTGGGAGACATTGCCCATAATGCACCATTCTGGTGGTTGCAAGTCTGGAATGGAGCTAGTTTGGTTTTGCATGCTGCAGTGTACTGGGTGGGTGGGCGTATGGCATATATGGGTGTACATGCATGTTTCATGGTACTCACTTTTTGATGTCCCTGGCGCTGACGTGTCCAGTACTCCCATTCCTGACACTGCCTCAGGCTCAAGGGTCTGTTCTACCAGTTCCTCCATGGGTGTGGGTGGTGAGATGGTGGATGGGCCTCCTCCTGTGCCCCTCATCTCCCTGAGGCGCTCTGCCACCCTCTCCTTTGTCCTGGAGCGCAGGTCATACCACCGTTTTTTGATTTCATCTATACTTCTGTGGCTCACCCCTATGGCGTTGACCCTCTCCTGGATGTCTTACTAGATTCTCCTCTTTTCCGTGTCTGGAACACTCAGGGCAGCCCTTCCAGACAGCTGGTCATGGTGCTGGCAGCATTCCTCTGTCAGCACCTCAAGTTCCTTTTCAGAGAACTTCAGTTTTCTCTTCCTGCCTGCACTGCCTGAGTCTTCCATTGTTGCTGCTGTTCCTCCAGGTGGTTGCTCAGCAGTTAGAAAAGGGTGTGGTCCTCCCTCCTCCCAGGTGTATTTGATATCTTCCTGGCTGTGATGTCATCAGCAAGAGCCAGGAAGTGTTTTTCCAACTGTTTTGCTGCACCTGCATACAATTTGCGGCACAGTGCAATTTGCGACACCCACTCGCAGTTTGCGAGTCCGTTTTTAGCAAGGTCGCAAAAAGTGACCTCGCTAACAGCAGACTCACAATCTGCAGTGCGACTTCATTTGCGAGGCGCAAAATGAAGTTGCTTTTTCTTGTTGGTTACCATTTTGCAAGTCGGAAATTGCGAGTCGCAATGACTCGCAATTTCCGACTCGCCATTTTTTGGCTTCCTACATCTGGCCCTAAATAACTTTTTTATCAACCGTAAACAAGCATTGGCTAACAAAAAGTTTGTAATCTTTTAGAGAAGCTCTTACAACAGGACAGAGGTCTAGGAGGCCAATAAGGATACTTTAGACAGTTACCTGATGACCAGAGCCCTTTCCAGTCCAGGTCCAGCTTTTAGGGAATGACCACCATAGATGACATTGGAGTGGTCCTATTGCTGGTGATGCTGGAGGACAAGATGCTCAAAGGTGCACCTGATGCTGTGTGGTTGATGGGGGTAAGTTCCGGATGAGCTCTTGGTACATGGGTGAGGTGAGGTATGTTTGGCCAGTGAACCTGGCATCCCACAAAGTCCTCTTTGCAATGGTAGAAGGGCAGCTATGGCAGACCTTCGGTTCTTGTGTCACAGCTGTCAGGGTGCAAATCTTTGGTAGAGACTAATGACCCACTTGGATGATGAATCTGAGAAAAGACAACATCCACAGGTTCAGCAGACAGGGGTCCAACATTGGCTACCCTGATTTAGTCTACTCAAGTGCCCTGCGTCTGGTAGTGTCAACAAGTCTCTGGTGCTACCAACTTGGAGATTTGAGTTTGTCCAGCTTTGATGTCCCGGTTACTGTTCCAAAGGGTCAGCTGACTTGGAGTCCCTGCTTTGATCTTGGGCTGGGACTCAAGTTTTCCCCAAGCCGGGAGCCACGGACATGATCCAAACTTTACTAGCCCGAAGTGCAGTAGGTGCAGTCCTTCCAACGGTGCAGCCTCTCTTTGTGTGATTTGAACGCCAGCAGGACATTTCCCCAAATCTGTATACTGAGGGTCAGGGTGCCAAGGGTACCATATTTATCTCAGAAAAGAGACTTGAATGGACAATGGAGTTACTAACCATTGGGCTATTACGTTCCCAACTCTTGGGTGTCGAAGTTCCTGTCATGTGTGGCATCTGCCTATACAATAGTGCAACACTCTTGCCCCTTTCCAGATGGCACAACCCTTCCTTGGTCATCAGGAGCTTACTGGCTGACTCCAGAGATGTGGTTGCCTAAGGGCCACAGACCCACTGGAAAATTGGTTCTGGCACTGGTTTTCCCTTTCTGTCCCCGTCTCCAACTTGTCTACAGGAAAAAAAGGCAGTTTGCTCAGGAGTGTTATCACCATTTGACCTACAAAGGCGGCTTCCTCTTTGAAGCTTGCTTTTGGGCTAACACCATGAGTGGCCGTCCTGGGGAAGGAGGTCACACCTACCTCTGCAGCAACTGCCTATGTTCCTGAGCCTGAGATCCATTCCCACGTCTGCCAAGGCAGGGAGAAAGCTGTCTATGTGCCTGGGCCTTTGTGGGGCCACTGAATTAGCTGGAGCAGAGAGTCGCAACTTTCTAAAAGTTGCCTAACTTTAAAAGTGATGTAAATGTCAAACAGACCATGAAGTTGCATTTAATGTCATGACTGATTTGATACCTTACAGTACCCAGTTAGGTAATCCCATTCAGAAGTTAGCCAGGCTGGGATGCCAGCTGTTAACTCTGTGTTAGGAAATGAGGCTAGTAACTTTACTCAGCAAAACAACAACAGTTAGGTTGTTGCTGCTAAGGCATGTATGACACTATGGGGGTCATTCTGACTTTCCCGCTGGGCGGGCGGGCGACCGCCAAAAGGCCGCCCGCCCAGCGGGAAAGCCCCAGCAACGATGAAGCGGGCAGAGTTGCTGGTGTGCGACGGGTGCATTGGCACCCGTCGTGATTTTCAGTGTCTGCTTTGCAGACACTGAAAATCTGAATGGGGCCCTGTTAGGGGGCCCCTGCAGTGCCCATGCCAGTGGCATGGGCACTGCAGGGGCCCCCAGGGGCCCCACGACACCCATCAGGCTGGCGGGAAGGGGGTCGGAATCCCCATGGCGGCGCTGCTTGCAGGCCGCCGTGGAGGATTCCCTGGGGCAGGGGAAAACCGGCGGGAAACCGCCAGTTCCCCATTTCTGACCGCGGCTTTACCGCCGCGGTCAGAATTGCCCCAGAAGCACCGCCAGCCTGTTGGCGGTGCTTCCTCCGTCCCCGGCCCTGGCGGTCCATGACCGCCAGGGTCGGAATGAGGCCCTATGTATCTTGTCTAATAGCATACAGTTCCATGCCCTAGGGCTTACTAAGGCCTTCCTTGGAGGAGACTTACATATATTATCAAGGGTCTTGGGACGTTGTCATTAATTTTAAATGGCAAAGTTGAACTGACAGAGTGACACTGCCCGTCCAGTCTGCAGTGGCAGGTTGGTAGCCATGTTTTCAATTTTTCCCACAAAGGATGGCACAACTAGTGCTGCAGCCTTGTGCAGACATTCTACATGCACAAGGTACCATATACTAGGGACTTTTAAGTAAGCCAGTACTTGCCAATTGGGGGCACCCGTTTCAACATAACTTTTGCAAAGGGACTGAATTCTGTCTCTGAGGTCTGGACAGTAGGACAGTAGGTTTCAGAGTAAAAAAAAAACAACATCTAATAGTCCAAATGGGAACAAAAAGTGGGAGGAAACCTGCAAAAGCCTGTTTCCTTGCACAGGGCCTGTAAATTAAATGCTACAAGTGGGCCTACAACACTTATTGTCCCCCCTTACGTAGCATATTAAAACATGTGGCCTGCCATTGCAGCATGAATACAGTTTTAAACTACCATGGTGACTTGACATTAAAAAATCTCCTTGCCAAGCCTTACACTTTCCTTTTATGACATATAAGACAACCCTAAGGTAGCCCCTAGGTACTCTATAGGGCAGGGTGTTGTGTAATTAGAAGGTTGGACATGTACTTTTGAGTTTTGCGTGTCTTGTAGTGAAAGACTCCTAAATTTATTTTTTCAGTACTGTGAGGCCTACCCCTCCCACAGGTTAGCATTGTGGATTCCTTATTATATTTAATAAGCTGTAATTTCAAAATGGGACATGACAGCAATCCCATGTTTGCTGTCTATGAAATTGTAATGATAAATACTATTTAATGGTAAGGTCTGCTTTTTCATTACAATTCTGAAAATGCCACTTAGAGAAAGTTTCCTTTTTCCTGCCCTTAGCCCTTTTTGCCTGCAGCTTGTCTTGGGTCACATGACTGGGTGTAGCTGGCAGACCTTATGTTCAGAAAAATAGGGAAATAAAAGGCTTCTACCATCCCGCATCTGGACCCACCCTGAGTGAGTCCTGAACCCAAGAGGTATACCACTAGACCTGGACCTTTGGTCATGGTGCTAAAGTTGCCCTGATTGCCAAATCCCAAACCTGAGGACATAGAAAAGTGGTGGCCAAAAACTACTCTAACTGCCAGGAGGAGACCCGGACCACGTGCACTACCGGTTGGATTAACTATGTGTCTTCTCTAACTAGGTTCTTCTCCACAACAACATACATCAAAAATACTCCGTAGAGGTGTATGGCCTTGTAGCAGTGGCAAAATAACACCCAGAAGCTCTTACGAAGAGGTAGCAGCCGGCATGCCATATAGGTGGACTCAGGTGTGGTACATGTGTTCAACGAATGGCTTTTTAGGAAAGTAATTCCTCGGAACTCACCCTAGGAAAACTACAATAATTCCTCAAAGGGAGTCAGAGATTGGGTCTTCCCTCCTGCTGTTGATGTGGCTGTAAATTGGTATTGCACACTGGGGGGCATATTTATACTTCGTTTGCGCCAAATTTGCGTCGTTTTTTTGACGCAAATTCGACGCAAAACTACCTCCATATTTATACTTTGGCGTTAGACGCGTCTAGCGCCAAAGTTCCTGGAATTAGCGTCATTTTTTTGCGTGAACACCTTCCTTGCGTTAATGATATGCAAGGTAGGCGTTCCCGTCTTAAAAAATGACTCCGATGCTATTGCGTCGGATTTATACTCCCGGGCAAAAATGACGCCCGGGAGTGGGCGGGTCTAAAAAACCCGCATTTGTGCCGGATTTTAGCGCCTGGGTCAGGGCAGGCGTTAAGGGACCTGTGGCCTCAGAATGAGCCCAGAGGTGCCCTCCCCTGCCCCCAGGGACACCCCCTGCCACCCTTGCCCACCCCAGGAGGACACTCAAGGATGGAGGGACCCACCCCAGGGACATTAAGGTAAGTCCAGGTAAGTATTTTTTTGTTTTCTTTTTGTGGCATAGGGGGGCCTGATTTGTGCCCCCCTACATGCCACTATGCCCAATGACCATGCCCAGGGGACAGAAGTCCCCTGGGCATGGCCATTGGGCAAGGGGGCATGACTCCTGTCTTTGCTAAGACAGGAGTCATTTCAATGGGGGATGGGCGTCGTAAAAAAATGGCGCAAATCGGGTTAAGACGATTTTTTTGCCTCAGCCTGACTTGCCCCATTTTTAGACGCCCAAACGCCATTTTTCCCTACGCCGGCGCTGCCTGGTGTACGTGGTTTTTTTTCACGCACACCAGGCAGCGCCGGTCGGCTAACGCCGGCTAACGCCGGCTAACGCCATTCAATAAATACGGCGCCCGCATGGCGCTTCAGAATGGTGTTAGCCGGCGCTAATTTTTTGGGCGCAAAACTGCGTTAGCGCAGTTTTGCGTCAAAAAGTATAAATATGGGCCTGGATGTTGTATTTTGCCTCTACCTCAAGGCCATACACCTCTACAAAGTATTTTAATGGCATGAGCCACTTACCAGGGTGTGTCCTTCTAATTAATCTTGTCCTGATGATATGACCCTTACCTTTGGGGTTGAAACATAGACATTTGATAGAGTGGACAGGTTGTCTGATGGAATTGAACCAAAGGATTTCATCACTTTCATGTCTGACAAAATAGGGCCTGTGTTTTGGAGTGATTTATGAAGAATGCCTAAAGCCTTAAACTGGATGTGTTGCTCAACAGGAATCCAATGAAGAACCTTCATTGCTTTTCTTGCTGACTGATGCCCAGGAAGGTTCTTCAGTCGCCGAATGGAGGCATTCTGTATATTCTGTAGCCTTCTCCTAACATATTGCGGGTAGACGTGATAGAGGGCATTGCCATAATCAAGGCATGAAATAATAAGGCAACATTAGCAACACAAAAGGATGATGGACGGAGTGCTGACAATGCAAACCCTCACCCCCCAGTCACAGATCTGGGTTTAATCCATCATTCTTCTGCTCACCATGCCACCCCAGTTTGGACCCAGCCATATGCAAATCAGTCTTGACCCTGTTCCTCATGGGAACAGTCCAGCCCAAACTGCTAGGCCAGGTCCTCCCTGGACAGGAAACAAGCATCCTGGGACCGGTTTCAGGGTATCACCCTTCTTCAGCCAGGCTAGCTTGATTCCAGTGGCACAGTGAGCAAGAGACCCACGTCTGGGCATACCCTTCCCACTTAGGGCAACATTAGCAACACAAAAGGATGATGGATGGAGTGCTGACAATGCAAACACTCACCCCCAGTCACAGATCTGGGTTTAAACCATCGTTCTTCTGCTCACCATGCCAACCCATTTTGGACCCAGCCATATGCAAAGCAGTATTGACCCTGTTCCTCATGGGAATAGTCCAGCCCGAACTGCCAGGCCAGGTCCTCGCTGGACCGGAAACAAGCATCCTGGGACTGGTTTCAGGGTTTCACCCTTCTTCAGCCAGGCTAGCTTGATTCCAGTGGCACAGTGAGCAAGGGACCCACGTCTGGGCATACCCTTCTCACTTAGGGCAACATTAGCAACACAAAAGGATGATGGACGGAGTGCTGACAAATAATAAGGGCCTGGACAGGTAGTCTCATTGCTAGGAAGGGGAGAAGGTTTAATAATTTTCTTAAGAGTCAGAGAATGCCAAAACAGTTGACGGAACGTTTTTTTGCTCTGTGGTCCATAATGTGATTGGAATCTAGTCACATTCCAAGGCTTTTTATAATGCCTTTGTAAGGTTAGGGAGTACTTCAAGACAAGCGGGTAGTGGATTTGGGACTTCCTTCCTGAGATTATTACCTAGTATCATAACCTCAGTTTTATCAGCATTCAGCCTGAGCTTACAGCTTGCAAACCAGCTGAAAACTGCTGGGAGACAAGGAGCCAAATTAGGGCGGTTAGAACTGGGGTCAGGGGAGTTGGATATCACTATGTGGGTGTCATTGTCATAGGAAACCAATAACAACCCGAAGGAGCGTACTGTCAGGTAGGGGATGCATATATAGGTTAAAAAGGGTGGCATATTAATGCATAATATTGAAGCAGGCACTGTATATAGGAATGGTTTTAATCTTTAGTAGAAGTTCAAAGAGAATGAGTATCAGCATAAAGCTTTCCATTCAGGGTAACCTAGTAGTGAGAGAGATCTGCTCTCTCTGTCATGATAAAGTTTGAACTAACTTACTATGAAACACCAATTAAAAATAGAACTGAAGGTTCCAGGACATCTATCTCTCACTCCCACCATCAGTAGCCATTCATATAACACCATCTGAGGGGAGTACGCATCTGCCATACGTGAAAGCTGCATCCCCCTAGTAACCGAGTACAGAAGTCCCTTTTCACTTCCTTCTCCTCATCTACCGACAATTCAAATTATCCTGTGCCCACTCTCTGGTGGCTTGGCACTGAGCAGTCAGGTTTAAAATAGAAGGCAATGTGTAAAGTAATTGTGTAATAAATCATGCAATAACACAGTAGAACACCACAAAAATACACCGCACAGTGCTTAGAAAAATATATATTTATCTGATATGATGCAGGTCAAAACAATTAAAATGCAATAAGTATATTTTGAGACATCACTGTAAAAGCGATATAAAGGCCCTAATTTCAAAATTGACCAAGTTGAAACTGCTGGCGGGCGCCAATGCGGGCACACTCCCGCAGGGTCTATTTGGAGATCCCCACTGGGCCGGGGGGCGGAAACCTGGTTTCTGCCTGCCGGGACAGCGGGGATCTCAGCCGCAACACGGGAGCTGGCTCCAAATGGAGCCGGCGGTGTTGTGGCCGTGCGACAGGTGCAGTTGCACCTGTCGCTATGCAGACAGTGATAAGCTCCATGGGGCCCTCAGGGGCCCCGCGACTCCCCTTTCCGCCAGCCTTTTCATGGCGGTTCATACCGCCATGAAAAGGCTGGCGGGAGAGGGACTCGTAATCCCCTGGGCAGCGCTGAAGCAGCGCTGCCCTGGGGGATTACAACCGCCGGGACAAAAGTGGCGGGAAACCGCTGGGACAAAAGTGGCGGGAAACCGCCGGTCCCGGCAGTGCGACCGCGGCGCCCCAGTGATGATGCGTTGAAATCCGAAGCTGACAGGATGAAGTCGAAGGGGCTGCGTCGATCTGGTGGATGTTGCGTGGAAATTTCCAGTCGCTACGCTGGTGCTGCGTCGATCTTCTCGTTGCAAAGTCAGGCTGCGTCGTTCCAGTTCAGCGTGCAGTGAATTTTTCACTGCGATGCAGGCTATGTGTCATTTCTGGCAGGCTGTGCATCGATTTTCGCCGCACAAGGAGTTCTTCTTGCAGAGATGAAGTCTTTTTGGTCCTGAGACTTCAGGGAACAGGAGGCAAGCTCTATCCAAGCCCTTGGAGAGACCTTCTCAGCAAAGCCAGAGAGCAGCAAGGCATCAGGGCAACAGCAAGGCAGCAATGCTTCACAGAAAGCAGCCAGGTGAGTCCTTTGGGCAGCCAGACAGTTCTTCTTGGCAGGTTGCAGGTTCTGATTCAGGTTCTCTTCACCATGAAGTGTCTGAGTTTGTAGGGGCAGAGGCCCTGTTTAAATACCCAAATGTGCCTTTGAAGTGGGGGAGACTTCAAAGAGTGGTTTAGAAGTGCACAAGGTCCCCTTTCATGTCAGTCCTGTCTGCCAGGGTCCCAGTAGGGGGTGTGGCAGTCCTTTGTGTGAGGGCAGGCTACTTTCCTTTGACATGTAAGTGTCTCGCCGTCCACCCTCCCAGCCCAGGAAGACCCATTCAAAATGCAGAGGTATGCAAGTGAGGTTGAGCATCCTGTGTTTGGGGTTTGTCTGAGTGAATGCACAAGGGAGCTGTCAACTGAACATAGCCAGATGTGGATTGTAAGGCACAGAAGGATTTAAGTGCAGAGAAATGCTCACTTTCTAAAAGTGGCATTTCTAAAATAGTAATATTAAATCCAACTTCACCAGTCACCAGGATTTTGTATTAACGTTCTGGCCATACTAAATATGACCTTGTTACGCCTTTCAGATCAGGAGCTCTCAAGCAGTATATGAGGGTAGCCCTAATGTTAGCCTATGAAAGGACCAGGCCTCACAGCAGTGTAAAACGAATTTAGGAGTTGTACACTACCAGGACATGTAAACTACACAGGTACGTGTCCTGTCTTTTGTCTACACAGCACCCTGCCTTTTGGGTTACCTAGGGCCTACCTTAGGGGTTACGTATATGTAGAAAAAGGGGGTGTTTTAGGCTTGGCAAGTACATTTAAATGTCAAGTCGGATTGGCAGTGAAACTGCACACACAGGCCTTGCAATGGCAGGCCTGAGACATGGTTAAGGGGCTACTTAAGTGGGTGGCACCATCAGTGCTGCAGGCCCACAGGTAGCATTTAATATACAGGCCCTGGGCACATATAGTGCACTCTACTAGGGACTTATTAGTAAATTACATAATCCAATTGGGTATGATCTAATGTTATCATGTTTAAAGGGAAAGAGCATATGCACTTTAGCACTGGTTTGTAGTGGTAAAGTGCACAGAGTTTCAAAACCAGCAAAAACAGTATCCAAAAAGTGGAGGGAGGCAGACAAAAAGTTAGGGTTGACCACCCTAAGGCTGTCAGGTCTAACAATCCTACAATTGTATTTAAAAATTCCACACACGTTAATGAGTAAAATATGCATTAAGCACATATGTTACACATAAAGGCATATAAATGTATAGAAATGACATATATTAGTTGAAGTCTAAAATTATGCTGCTCCACTATCAGTGAATTAACTACTTACATGCTGAGCATGACTCAGAGCCATTCTCAGCCATGGTGCTCGTGTGCGAAGGACAGATCCAAACCGTTGGTGCACAAGAGATAGGAAATTCTTCTGCTGCTTACAGCAGAGGGATTTCCTTTTTTTATGTCTTTGGGACCTGAGTAAGAGCTTACCCAGCAGCACCTTTATGTGTTACAGAAAAGACGTATTAATGCAATCAACAATACATATATTGTGTACTTTTATGTTACTAATGTAAAGTGGAGCATCTAAATTGTATTACTGAAGGTGAATTCACAGTAGAGAATTCGACAGTTATATATACCATTCTTCTAATGTTTGATTTTAACATGTTAAAATGTAGTGTTAACGCGTCCCAATCTAGTTAATTTATTCACTCTGGGACTCGTTTTAGGCCAATGAATCTTTTGACCCTGATTGAAGACACCTTAGGACGAGATAACTAATCAACATGTCAATAAACAAGTCAATAATGTCACCAATAAGACTCTGAAACCACCATGGCCTTTCAGTCATGAATAACCACACCAGTTTAGTACGATTTTATGATGTTTATTCCCTATTGGTTACAATTCTACTAGTAAGTTTATTAGTCTCAAAACGAAAAAACACATCAACATAGTCATAATATGGCAACTCGAATAGGATTTCATCAAAGCAAAGATCATGAACATTAGAACATAACACAACGTCAACATGGATTAATCTTAGCAGAGTGTCATTAGAACATTATTCAACAAAGCATTCATTCAGTCATTTGTCTATTTGCGTCTGTTTAGTGAACCCCTTAACTAACCTCGAATTAGCATTGGCATGTTGGGCTTCATGCTAAATAATTTGATAACACTAATTTGGAAAACATCTAACTATGGTCTCTGTCAAAAGAAGTAGTTGGTACCTAGAAAGGAAAGGCAAATAAACAATTGCAATTTCATCATCATATAGTTACCCTTGGTTATGAGTCGGCATACAGGGTCAATCTTCGTCCTCAGGACATCAATTGGTTCGCCATCAGCTAAGGAATTCAGCAAGATGGGTAGGAAAGGACACTTCCCTCATAAGGAGGAGAAGTAAAGAACAGGCAAGATAAGGGCGAGGATGGTTTGAAGAACCAAACAGCAAAGTCTCTCGGCAGAGTGACAAAGTGTCTGGGTCATATCAAACGTTCGCAATGGCATCTCCCAATGGCTCCTTGTGTCAAAGGTTTTTTATCCCTTTTCTGTTGTACAGTCCCCTAATTTCTGATTGGGTAGGGTTGGCACCCCACTATCTCCATCCAATGGGTTTCCAGTGATTTCATCAAAACTGTCACCCCATAACAGCTCTCACGTAGTTTATTGGTTCTTGTGATTGACGTCTCCAGCGGATAGAATGTCCGGTATGATTTCATACTCTCGTGGGCCTCTCGCATCCTCAGTCAGTATGTCCATTGTCTGTTCCGGTTTAGGCAACCTTGTACCTGTAACTAGTCTACACTGTTGCATTCGGCAAGAATGTTTCTCTGAGCAAGTCGAATTTCATGGGAACGGATCCGCTACGGTTACATACATCCTCTAGCTTTTGGAAAAGTACGAGTAAATGTCCTTCAGCAAGTCAGCATACTACACGTTAGAAAAACACATTTTAATATGAAACCGGACAGCTAGGCCTTGACTCATGCTAACTAAGGCCTAATGATTTATTAGCAAAATCTTAACATATAACTCTTAATATTAGTGTAAAATCATATATTAACATATCATTATCTCATTATTAGTCAATTTCATTAGTCATTGTATACATTGGCGGCCACTGCCCGTGGGCACATTTCAAGCGCACGTTTAGCAAAAACACATTAATACATTTTTTATGCGACATTATTATGCATTGGTTCATAAACATTTCATGTTAATTTTGAGTATAAGAACTACGCTTCCTCAGTAGTACTCATGCACATTTATATTTGTGTACACTGATTATGGTATGGTGAAACTGCATATAATCACATTTTATGTATAGTTCTTGTTTCAATTTATAATTGCAAGATGCACTTACAATAATGTATTTCGAATGTGCATTGAATGCCATATTAAGTTATTATTACCACAGGACTGAAGCATTTGGATTCTTGTGTTTAACCTTCAATGGGGAGTTTTGCTCATGTTGCATATATTCTTTTCTGCAGCTGTGTCTATACGAATCTACAGTTATTGAAAGGCATATTATGTATTGAAGATAATGCAGTACTGGAGGATAATTTGGATAGAACAAGGAGTGCTAACAAACAGAAGAAAAGACTCCCATTTGTGTACCAGACACTGAGAAGCCTTCAAGGTTGCCCTGATGTCCAATTCATGGGATGTGAGGTTCAATGTGAATTGTCAATTTCAACTGTGCCAGGAAGGTGAAAAACTACTAGCGTGGGTGAAATAGATTTCTCGAAGGTTCTGTAGGTTTGATTGGTATTCACCTAGTTAGAGGTGGGCATATTCCGTTGAGATTTAGAAGGGTACAGGTATTACTTTGTGTGGCTTTATTATATGCACCATCGCTCTATCAGAACTTCTACTGAGGTTTCTGCTATGCTAAAACGTTCCTATATTTCTTGAGCACTAAATAGGTGCTCAAGAAATATAGGGTATTTATATTAACATGGATTATCTAATGATTAGGCAAAAGGATGTGACTAATATGTAGATCATCAAATTATGTTTCTCATATTTTGTATTGCTCCAACTGTAAGTCTTGTGTGTCTTATGCTTATACAATTTAACACCATTCAACCCTTTACTTCACCTTTGGTAATTTTGTACTTATTTAGCATGTTCTTGAGATTCATATACATTACTCTGGCCCTTAACTTCTAATAAACTTTTTAACTTTCTTCTCCGCCTTCTAGATTGAATGTGTGACCAAATAGGTTACATGGTCAATTACATCAAAAGATTGATTTTAAATATCCTTTACTTCTCTAGCATCCGAAAAAGGACCCAGAAGAAGAAGGAAAATATGAATATGGGCCCAGAGCATCATCACTTTTTGAAGAAAATATTCTATTTTATGAAATCTACTTAAGTAATTTTTGTATGTTTTATGTATTTAAAAATGAAGGGAATTTTATGAACATTTATCTTATGATTTTTGTGGCCAGTAGGATGAATAAAATATTAATTGACTTGACTTGCCTTGATTAGAAGGGGTATAACTTGGTGCGATTCAGGGGGTGCCAATCTCAAATTTCCCAACTGACACCCTGTCTGCCTTTACACCATCTACTAAATTCTAAATTAGGCCCTCTGCCTATAGTGTCACCGTGGTCTGGAATGCTCTCCTAAGGGATTGCCAGTGGAATATGTAACATCACCTTTTGGGTATCTGATTGCATGTAGTATGCCTGAAAACCTGAGGCTGGTGTATCTTTCTAAGGCTACAATTGCCAACAAGTGTAAATTCTAAAAAGTACTACATTTAGATCCATTGAAGGAGTAATTCTATTAGGGCAGATTTGCTACTTTTTTGTTAAACTGGTCATTAAGGAGCATATTCAAAAAGAAGTGGTACAATGCAGCAGAACAAGCAAAGTTGCTGCATTGCGTCACCTGAAGACAGCAGAACTGTCTCATACCTTCAAAGAGAGAGTGCAGTTTTGCTCACTTGATACACTGGTGCCTTTTGGGGTGCTTGCATCCAACACAGGCACCATTGCACCAAGGTGCAATGATGTCTGTGTTATGATCAAAATAGTTTTTGGTGCAAGAAAGGATTCCATTCTGCATACAAAACTATTTCAGGAAATTAGCTGTTTCCTTTGTGTGTGTGCTACAGTATGCAGTAGACGTGCAAAAAGAAAGTAACAAGGAGAAATAAAGATATTTCTCCCCTTTATACCATTCCCAGGCAGGAGCACCATTTTGTTGCAAACCCATGTCTATAATTTTTTGCAAATATGGGCTTGCATTGTAATCCAAGGGTGGATGCACAGGAGCACTGATCCACCACCCATATGACATTTACCTAATGCAAAGTAATACAAGGCAGCGATATGCGCTGTGTTACTTTTTCCTACAAAGCCATGCAAAGCTACATTTGCATGGCTTTCTAAATACCAAACATGACTTTGCATCGAGACTGTTTCAAAGCAACATCCTTGACTCAAAATCTTTGTAAATCTGGGCCTAAGGACAATTAAGTTCCAGATCAAAAAACTAAACATATTTAAAGCTATTAGAGGAAGCAGGATGACAAGAAAAAAACAACAAAAACATAGCAGGCCCGATTCAGGCCACCTGGACCCAACTACCAAGCCCAAAATGTATTCATGTTTGTGATTTCACACCCCTGTAATCCCCCAAAGCTACACCCTTAGCTATTAGGGGGTTTCTTGGACCCCAACCCATACTTCTCCCTGCAAACAGGTAAATAACTCACTACACTTGACCCTCTTTAAAGTGCAGGAGCCATGCCACCTGCACTGTGAAATATGTAGTGGCTATTAAATGGCTGTTCATTATTTCACTGAATGTGTTGTTCCCTAGGCAGGCGCAGATTAGTGGCTGCCATGAGGTCAGCACATTAATTGCAATAGGGCACATTGGCTCTGCTTGAGCCCAGCAACCTATCCAAAGGTGTGCCATGGTGCAAACAAGGACAGTGTGCCCTATCTATAATATGGTGCCAGAACTACTACAGTAGCATAGCCCAGCTGCATGAATATGAACACCAAATGTGACCAAGTGCAAACAACAAGCAAATGGAACACTGAGTTATTTAATGTATAATATGTAAATTAAGTTAAATTATCCATTATATGTGGCTTACGCTTGGGTGGCTTTCTTCATATAAAGCCAACCAAATAAATAAAAAAAAGCAATAGTGTGAATATTTCCAAATGTAACACAAATCAAGGTACCTTACCTTTTCTCCATGACGAAAAGCTAAGTTAAACTGGCAATATTGTGTGAGTGCAGCTAATGACATCAATGCAAGAAACTTTGTACCTATATTTCTGCACAATATTTTACTGCTTGAGCAACATAGTACTGCATTTTTTCATGCAGCACTCGTCTACCCAACTTTTGCTAATTAAGGGCATTGGTTTTTAATATACAGCTCACGAATGGTAAGAGTACGTGGATTTGAAGTATACAAACTGGATATGTAGACCTTTTTATAACTGATGGGGTGTACCATTAACTTCACCAAGCTGCGTGTTGGTAAGCAGAGAACCATTACTGCCAGTTTACACCTGTAAGCCTCAGGTGGCAAGGAGCTGGAGATTTGTTTTTGTGAAGAGAGGTATCAACCTCGTTTATACATACATTTTCCAGCAGCGCAACCACACCAAAGTCAAACTGCTTATTAGTAGACTGAAATCTGCTGTTGATTCTGTAAACCTTAGAGGACACTCTTACACAGACGTTCGAAGCTTTATGACACATTCTACTTTGTGACACCTTGTAAAATTGACCTCTTCTTGTTGTAGAAATGAATAGTAGATGAGGCGGTTGGTAATTATGTCCTATTAGAGATATCAATCTATCTATCTATTTGAATGTGTATGTATATTCACCAATATTTTCAGAAACTCGCTAGTCGCACTGTTTCTCTCGTATTGTTCCTATTATACCTTAGTAAGCTGACACATACTATTTATTCATGTGGTAAAATTAATTCACATTGTTCAACTGCAATTAAAATTCGTATTCTTTTTTCTTTAGGTCTATATAAAATATAAACACGGAGTCGTTTTGAAACATTTTTACAGGGGAGGTACGGATGGGTAACATTGCCTCATTAAGGCTCATATTTATGCTTTTTGCCGCAAAACTGCGCTAACGCAGTTTTTCAGCAAAAGGTTTAGAGCCGACTTGCGTCATTTAACAATGCCAGCTGGGTGAAGACGCTAGTCTGGTGGGGTGGCGGTGGGGAAGGAGGGGGTTGTGCGTCAGAAAATGACGCTAGCCAGGTTAGAGGCAGAAAAAATGCCTCTAGCCAGACTAGCGCCATTTCCTGTGCACAATCACCAAAAACATGACTCCTGTCTTAGGAAAGACAGGAGTCATGCCCACCACCCCAATGGCCAACACAAGGGACAAATGTCCCCTGGGCATGGCCATTGCACCCTGTGCCATACAGGGGACCCCAAGTTAGGGCCCTGATGGCACTTTAAAAGAAATGTAAAAATAATTACCAATACTTACCCTACTTATCTGGGATCGGGTCCTCCATCCTCTGGTGTCCGTCTGGTGTGGGTGAGGGTGTTCCTGGGGCTTGGGGGGGCACCTGTGGACCCATTCCATGGTGTTTAACTATGGAAATGGGTTCACAGGTCCCCTACCGCCTGGTGTGACTCAGTTGTTAAATAATGGTGCAAAGCAAGCTTTGCACCATTATTTAGCCTCTCTTCCCACCTGTACATCATTTTAGCATGGGCGGCTAAATATGGGGCTATGGGGATAGCACCATTTTTTAGATGTAAACGCTTACCTTGCATCTCATTGACTCAAGGTAGGTACACGCATCCAAAAAATGGTGCCCACTCCTATATTTTGACGTTAGACGTGTCTAATGTCAAAATATAAATATGGAGTTAGGTTTGCACTGAATTTGTGTACAAAAAATGACATAAATTTGGGGCAAAGAGAGTATAAATATGCCCCTAAACGCTTAGTTGATGTTGCAGTCTGTCTTTAGAAACACAACAAATGTTGCCAGAAGGAAAAACAAACATTTGAATTGCCCAGCTGAACTCATTCAGGTTTATTGGGGTGCTGCAGAAACTCCCACACACACTCGGTTCAAGTGCTACTACCAACACAGTTTAAAAATAATTTAAAATGCGCCTTACAAAACACCCTTCTACTGTTATAAAAAAATATGCAATTCACAATTTTCAAATTGGGCAGCAGTATACAAAATATGTTATTGAGGAATGCATCATGGTACAAACATTTGTATTGATCAGCCAATAGGAAGTGCCAATATGCCTGAAAACACTTGGGTCCTGATTTATGCCAAAGTGGTGCAGCACAGTGCTGCGCCAAAAATAGCAGTTCTGCACTGCACCAATTTTGAAACAAAGGGATTCGGCATATTTACAGGAATACGGCGCACCACTGCGCTTCCCCCTGCACCGGCACTGAATTAAGCTGCCTGCGCCAACGCAGACATTCTTGCACCATAGTGCAAGGGTGTCTGCTTTGAGGGGATAGATTATTTATCTGCTGCAAGGTGTCCCTTCCAGCACATGAACATTCTATAATGGCGATTTGGCACTTTTATGTGTGATGCAAAGTGCAGTACACATAGAAGTACCAAAGCGTCATTTTGGAATGATTATTTATGTGCAGGAAGGGACATCTTCCTGCAAATAAACAATCATCCATTGCATTTTGCTTCTTCTGGGTGTACTGCAGAATGCAGCACACATAGAAAAAGCAAAAAGCGAGGAAGAATGAAAGCATTACTCCTCGTTTTGCCATGCTAACACCACCCCTGGTGTGGCTTTAGTTTTTGGCGCTGCCACAGATTTTCCATTACTCGTAAATCTGGGGCTGCGCCAAAAGCAATGAGTATTGCGGTGGAACACCCACTGCAACACCCAAAGCACGCCCCTCAGATGCAGAAAACTGCGTTGGAATGGTCCATATTTACAAGGAGGTGTAACGTCACAAAAAGTGGAGTTACACCTATTCGTAAATATGGAGCAGTGGTTAGCGCCACTGGAGCAGCATGAAAAGTTACGCTCTGGTGGCACTGTGGGCTTTTAAATCTGCCCCTTGGTATTCTTACCACGCTCATTCAAATTGGTTAAATGATTTTCAAGAACTCATCCCCTCCTAACAGATCTCCCTCTTTAAGTACAAGGTAATGACATTTTAGTAAAATACATATCTATGTATACAGTTTAGGTCCCCATATTAAAGTACTAATAACCTTCAGGACAGGGGTGATTCTTTTTAAAAGAATTTCTGTTTGAAGCATTAGCTGATAATAGTCAGAAGTCTTATTTTCTAATTTTCTCATTTTTAAAAAAATGTCAAATTTAGTAAAGTTCTAAACGTCTAATCAGAAAGTGATGTATAAATCTATTATCACCTGTCTCAATTGTTTTTGGTCTTTCCATCTCCTCCTTCCCTACGGTGGAAATACCTTGCCTTTCTACTTTCAAACAGACCTAACTTATGGATACCAAGCAAACTGTTTTTGGGGTAAATTTGCACAGCATTATTCTGCGCTTCTCAACACTTCCACGTTGGATAGACTAGACAAAATCTTTATTTTTCACAATGTTTGAGTATTTAGAGTAAGCCTTCCCTATTTTAGAAATATATTATCCTGTTAATTATATATTTTTTAGTTTTGAGGTACAGTAAAATAAATACTAATATCAATATTCCTGCCAAGTCTCTACTCCAGGGGAGAGCACCAAAAACGTTTTATTCCAATGGATTAATAAGCATTTCCTGGAACTGCAAATAATCAGGTATACAGCAGTACTGACCATGGTTAGGCACTTTCAAATAATCTGCGTGGTCCCTCTTGGTAGGCTGCTTCACGATTTTCCCTTCAGTGACCAGTGTACTGAAGTGGGATGAACACAAAGATAGGTAGTGCCACAACAGCAGATATCCTGTCTTCAAAGAAGCAAAAGGAAATATGTTTTCAAACACGAGTCGTAGCACTCGTGGTATAGAAACAGAGTTAGAAGTTGTTCGTATGTCCAGTCTTCTTCGTAAATTATCAACCAAACTTGTGTTTATATCACAGTCCAAGTTTTATTAGTACTGTTCAGAAATCCTCCACAAGAACAGCCTATTTAAAATGTTCAGATATCATCCATAAGAACAGCCAACACGTGTTTCATCCTCTGAGAAGTATCTCTCATTGAGGACTTCATCAGGGCTGAAATAAAATAAAATAAAGTAGTATCTATGTATATGTTGTGCAATAAAAATAAGAGCAGAAAAAATGGACCAAATTCAAAATGTGACAATAGTGTGGTATGCAAATACATGCTATATTGTGACTAGTGTGATAATTATTAGATAAAGGAAACACACAAGCTAACAAAACAACCCAGTTACTAATAACCTTGAATCCAATGTAAAAACTTCCCGATCCGTGATCAAAATTAAGGTCTAAAAGCGTGACAAAACATGTCTAAAGATCAGAGTGCCCAGAGATCATTCTCAGAATAAGTGCACAAAACTATAGACAATCAAAGTGAGGGTAGTCCATGTGACTAAAGTAAGAAAGGGATCCCGATTTGTGTAAAGTACTGTTACTTAGAGGTTTACCACTATGATCAAAAATATCCAGGAAATATTCTTAAATAAACAATGTGGGGCGAGAAAAAACCTCCACTAACCTTACTGTACTTCATATAATCAAAATAATCATATCGTTCAGTAGTCTTCAAATATTATCTATGATGAGATTAAAACATAAGAAAGCAGTAATGCGGTCAGCCCTTGCATCTTGTAATTAACTAACAATTAGAACTAAACTTCTAACCGCTGATAAGGAAATTTTATGTAAATATTCAGAACCAGTGAATATACAAAATCTCACCTCCGTCAGAATGTAGACTAACTAAATAAAGGAAAAAAAAAAAAAAAAGAGAGGAACGCCGCGCGGTCTCATTCACCCGCAGCGTTCCCGAATCTAGTAGCCGCAGTGTATCCGAGCGACCGGAAACCGGACGTCAGATAAAACGCCTGATTGCACTAATTGTGGAAATAGAAAAAAGACTAATACTAAGCAGAAACGGACGCCATCTTGGAGTGTCTCCGTTAATATGCAAGGAGACAAGCTTAATATTCCTAATATATCTACCAAGTCTCTAAATAATAATGTCAAGGTCACCATATATTGGCGCCATATCAGAATATCTCAAATTGGACGATCTGCCAAATATATTAATAAGCTCAGTCATCTAGATAGTCTATAATAGCAATGAACAAATGGGACAATAGGTAGTAGGTACCAATGCAAGGTTGACAAGTCCTTATGAATACGGAAAATTTGTTGTAAGTAAACCTCTGAGTAATTACTGACCTGCCCATAAGAGAAATACCCAGTGTCAAGAGAGTAGGAGACAACAGTAAGAGGCTTGTTAGAAAAACATTTTACCAGAAATTGTCAATATCTATACATACTGATGTGTGTCACATTGTAAACATCCATAGCCTCTAATAGGGCAGCAAAATAGTGTCAATATATATTTAGTGACAGTCACATGGTTAGTATATCCTCCAAATGCTCTCAGTTTCAATCCATTAAATATTTATATTCTAACATCCATAGCATATAATAAGGCAACAAATAGTGTCAATAGAAATTCAGGGACAGTCACATTGTTAGTCTATCTTCCAAAATGCTATCAATCTTAATCCATTAATTACTGATAATCTAACATAATGTTGAGTATACATACAAGCAACTGCGTACAAAATAACTGTGAGTAAGTGATCAGCACATAGATAGCAGCATAATGTTATTACAACACAGAATGAGAAAACAAGCATCGACATGGTATTTAGTTAGTGTAAATAACACTTAGAAAATGAATTGAGGACAAAAAGTTAGTCCCCTAAGTAGTATTCCATCTCAAAGTTGGTATTCAAGCCATCCTCCACAGCTCTAAGTTTTAAAATCCAATAGCATTACCTCCTCCTGAGTGCTAGCTCTCTGTTACCCCCTCTAGGGTCTATTTTGATGTGATCGAACCCAAAAAATTCGAATCCACAGGAGTCATTGCGTTTAGGGCAATGTCGCTTGTGATTCACTATGGGGTATCTCCCATCATCTTGCCTAAGGGCTCTGAAATGTTCACTTGCCCTGATTCTGAGTGGTCTGATAGTACTGCCTATATAATATAGGCCACAGTTACATAAGATCATACATACAACGAAGTTGCTGTCACATGTGATATTGCAGTTGATATTATAAAGAACCTGAGTAGAGCTCCTAAATGTGGTGATACCCGATTTGGCCCATCTGCACATGCCACAATGTCCACATTTAAAGAAACCCTTACTTCGGTTGCTCAGCCAGTTGCCTGGGTTCTGTTTAATGCGAAAGCTAGGGCATAGAATATTTTTGAGAGTTTTGCCTCTTCTAAATGTAAAAATAGGGGTTCTGGGGATTACTTCTTTCAAATTAGGATCGGCTTTGAGAATGCTCCAATGTTTGTTCATACATTTCTTGAGCAGCATCGCTGACTCTGTATAGTTGACTATACATCTAATGGTATTGTCTTTGGATTGAGGTTTGTGACACAATGTGTCCGATCTTTTAAGACGCATCGCCCTGGTGCGAGCATTTTTAATCACATTGGGAGAATACCCCCGTGCCTTAAATCTGTTGCTCATATCCTCGATGCATCTATCAAAATCTTCTTCCAGGCTACAATTGCGTCTTGCCCTCACCATCTCACCGTAAGGTATTGAGTTAATTTGGTGAATAGGATGTGCACTATTAGCATGTAAGATGGCGTTACACGAAGTACCTTTCCTGTATAGACGACTCTCTATTTTGTTGTCCTTAACAAATAGTTCCACATCTAGGAATGCAATATTAGATGTACTCTGTTCGGATGTGAAATGAATGTTAAAATCGTTGTTGTTAAGATATTTTACAAATTCGTTTAGTTTTTGTTGATCCCCAGTCCAGATCATCAAGCAATCGTCGATATATCTGCCCCAATAAAGTATGTCTGTCATCCAAGTACTCCCTTCTTTGCTCCAGATCTTATTCTGCTCGAAATGTCCCATAAAGAGATTCGCATAAGCTGGCGAGAATTTAGACCCCATGGCCACGCCTTGTCTCTGGCGGTACCAGTCATTTTTAAAAAGAAAAACATTGTCATTCAAAATCAAATCAACCATATAGACCAACATAGTCGTGTGGTCATATAGTCTTGCGGGTCTTTTGTATAAAAAATGGCACAACGCCTCCTTTCCTTGTTCATGATTAATGCTGGTGTAAAGAGAGGTAACATCTAGTGTAACTAAGATCATACCTGGTTCCCATGTCATGTCCGTTAATATACTAAGTATGTGCTTAGTATCTTTAATGTAAGATGGTAGGTTGATTACAAATGGTTGTAAGAATGTGTCAACATATTCAGAGAGCCTCTCTGTGGGACCTCCTATGCCTGATACAATAGGCCTGCCTGGAGGGGATGTAGGGTTCTTATGTATTTTAGGCAGTATGTAAATGCAGGGATTCTTGGGTCTGTGAACACGTAGGTACATTTACTCCTCTTCCTTTAGGAGAGACTGATTAAAGCACTGTAGTAAGAATTTGTTAATCTTGTTAGACAGTGCGGGAATGGGGTCTGACCGAATCTTCTCATAGCAAGTAATGTCTCCCAATTGTCTAAGGATCTCAAGTTCATAGTCCATAGTGTTCATAATCACAATATTGCCCCCTTTATCTGCCTCCCTTATAGTGATGTCTTCATTACTACGCAGTTGTCTCAGATTAATCATTTCTGTTTGGTTTAGGTTACGGTGCCAAACGTGTGTTCGAGTAGTATTTTTCAACTCTAGCTTGTTAAAGTCACGCCAGACCACCTTGGAAAAAGTATCTATACAATTATCCCTCAGGGATGTTTTGTATTTACAGAAATATGACACATCCCTGCACTTTCCTCTGCACTGGTGCACAAACTGTTGCCTAGCAACAACGCAGGCACCATTGCACTATAGTGCAAGGGTGCCTGCATTGAAGGGATGATTGCTTATGTGCAGGTAGGGACACCTTTCTGCACATAAACAATCATTAATAGTGTTTTCCTCTTTCGATGTGTGCTGCAGAATGCTGCACACATCGAAAGAGGAAACAACAGGGGGAAATAATGTTTTTTCTTCCCAGTGTGCCACTTTAACGCCACCCCTGAGGTGGTGTAGACATCTGATGCATTCCCAGACTTGTAAATCTGGGAATGAGTCAGATAGCATTGGATACCATGGGCGTTGTGTGGGAACACTCACAGCAACACTCATGGAATGCCCCTTTCACACAGTGTTATGCGTGAAATGGATCCATATTTACAAGGCCATGAAAAGCCATGTAAGTTTGCCTTGTGTGGCCTTATAAATATGGGCTGGCACACTGCACCACCTGGGCATTAAAAAAAATATTAATCAGGGGCACAGCCCTCGTCTTTAATGGGCACACACCATGATGTGTCCGCTGGTTGAAGCTAGAACTTTGTACCAAAACTGTAAATGGGATCCTGGAGGTTCTGCAAATTGTGCTTGTTACAAATGGGGTCTTTGGTTGGCAGTCAGGTTACCCTCTGTCCAAGCAAGGACCCTCACCCTAGTCAGGATAAAAGATAATCACTCTTGGTTAACTCCAGCTCACCCCCTGGGTAGCATGGCATGAACAAGCAGGCTTAACTTCAGAAGCAATGTGTACAGTATTTGTACCAACACGCACAGTAATTCAGTGAAAACACTACAAAATCACACAACACAGGTTAGGTAAAATAAAGAATATTTATCTAAACAGAACAAGACCATAACAACAAAAATCCAACATACACAAGTTAAGTTATGAATTTTCAAAGAATAAGATTCTTAAATCCTTTGGAAAACAGTGAGAACATTGCTAATGTACAAAAGTACCTGGGTAGCGTCAAAATAACACCGCACGGGCGAGTGTGCATAGGAAAAGGCCAGTGATGCGTCGATTTCTCACTCGCAAGCGAGACGGTGCATCATTCCACCGCCGGTCGGGTTGGCATGCGTCATTTCTCCTCTCCCGCAAGAGAGCGATGTGTCAATCCGGACAGTCACCTTGGGTCTGGGCAGACTTTGCATCGTTTTTCTGCGCCCAGCAATGTTGCTTTTGAAAATCCAGTTGCATGGTATCACATAACCGTGCTGCGTGGGGTTTGCGTCGTTATCAGCCTCCGTTAGCAGGTATTGCGCGCCGTTTCTCCAGCTGCTTTGGGTCGATCTTCCAGCCGCGATGTGGGTGAAGTGTTGATTTCAGCCGCGAAGCCAGCAGTGAATCTTTATCAACCACGCCACGAATGGTGCATCGAAAATTTCCCCGCACGGCAGTCTGTGCGTGGATTTTCAGTCTTTGTCTGCCAGCTTCACCTTTCAAGGACCCAGGAACGGGATAGGGCAACACTCGACAGGGCAGGGGTCTCAGCAGAAAGTCAAGGTGCTGACAGGGGAAGTCTTTGATGGCCCTGAGACTTCAGCAACAGGAGGCAAGCTCAGTTCAAGCCCTTGGAGATTCTTCACAAGCAGGAATGCACAACAAAGTCCATTCTTTGTCCCCTTTCACTGGCAGAAGCAGCAACTGCAGGATAGCTCCACAAAGCACAGTCACAGGCAGGGCAGTACTTCTCCTCAGCTTTTCAGCTCTTATCCTTAGCAGAGGCTTCTCTTGATTCCAGAAGTGATCTAATTTTCAGGGGTTTGGGGGGGGGGCTCTTCTTATATCCCTTTCTGCCCTTGAAGTAGTCCCACTTCAAAGAGAAGTCTCTGTTGTTTTTTAGATCCTGCCTTGCCCAGGGCAGGCCCCAGACTCACACCCAGGGTGTTGGAGACTGCATGGTGTGAGGGCAGGCACAGCCCTTTCAGGTGTGAAAGACCACTCCTTCCTTCCCTCCTAGCACAGATGGCTCATCAGGATATGCAGGCTACATACACCCCAGCTCCCTTTGTGTCACTGTCTAGTGTGAGATGCAACCAGCCCAACTGTCCAACTGACCCAGACAGGGAATCCACAAACAGGCAGAGTCACAGACATGGTATAAGCAAGAAAATGCTCACTTTCTAAAAGTGGCATTTTCCAACACACAATCTTAAAATCAACTTTACTAAAAGATGTATTTTTAAATTGTGAGCTCAGAGACACCAAACTCCACATGTCCATCTGCTCCCAAAGGGAATCTACACTTTAATCAGATTTAAAGGTAGCCCCCATGTTAACCTTTGAGAGGGACAGGCCTTGTAACAGTGAAAAACGAAATTTGCAATATTTCACTGTCAGGACATATAAAACACATAAGTACATGTCCCACCTTTAACATACACGGCACCCTGCCCTTAGGGCTACCTAGGACCTACCTTAGGGGTGTCTGACATGTAAGAAATGGGAAGGTTTAAGGCATGGCAAGTGGGTAAATTTGCCAAGTCGAATTCACAGTTAAAACTGCACACACAGACACTGCAATGGCAGGTCTGAGACATGATTACAGAGCTACTCATGTGGGCGGCACAACCAGTGCTGCAGGCCCACTAGCAGCATTTGATTTACAGGCCCTGGCACCTCTAGTGCACTTTACTAGGGACTTACTAGTAAATCAAATACGCCAATCATGGATAAGCCAATTACATACACATTTTGTAAAGGAGCACTTGCACTTTAGAAGTGGTAAAGTGCCCAGAGTAACAAAAACAGCAAAATCAGAGTTCAGCACACATAAACAACTTGGGAAACAGAGGCAAAACGTTAAAGGAGACCACGCCAGGGATGAAAAGTCTAACACTGATCCAAAGAGCAGTGGTGGGGGAACAATTCTCAGAGGGTGCTGTCATCAGTGTTACATCACTGAAGTCACAGGGATTGTAAAATTCCACTTGTCACACAAAGAGCATATGAAGCAAACGGATTCAGCAGGAGAGTGACAAGAGTGTAGTATGAAGTTGGTGGTGCATTTTGGAGCACACTGTCACAAATGTATTACTAAATTATAGTGTGCACAGTGATTTCCATGTAGCACATGTTGAAATAGCCACTAAACAATAACATGTGGAAACTGGTGTCAGCAAATATTTTTATTGTGCATCACCAGTGTAGTGATTTGCTTTGATCATTTTAAAATCGTCCATTTCATCACATTTCAGAATTACAAAAAAAGTGCTTATTTTCTATTTTCCCAGCATGATATTTTCTGAAATATTTGTACAGATCATTTACAGGTATTAAAATGTTGTATGTCTGTTACAAAAAATTACATCCTACAGCCTTTCCTTTCACACCAGCTCTACCCAAACTAGAAGGCTCATAGTTCACTTTACAAAATCCTCCTACTTTAAAGGCATAGAAAGAAAACTAAACACCAATCTCCCTTTTGAACGAATAAGCAGCAAAGTGTCAGATGACTAAGGTTCGCATTTGATCCGTTTCTTTGAATTCACAACAGATATGAGAAAATAAAATAAACGTTGAAGTTATCTTTGTTGCTTATTCACCTAGTGAATGTCAGCATGGTAATTTTGAGTGGGTGCTGCAGCACCCATGCACACCTACTTCCAGCGCTTATGGCAAAGAGGGATATTCTTAATAGAAATAGATCTACCTAATAAGGTCCAAATTGGAGGAGAATCCAGATGTTTTGGGCCTTCCACCTTACATACAAAATATATTTGTATTTTTACCTTTATCATCCAGACCAACCAGTAGTGCCTTATTGGCCGCTACAAGGAACAAGTGCATAAATAGCAAGAAACCAATTTAAAGAAATTACATTTCTTTAAATAAAGGTTCTTCAGTTTTTTTGATCCTATGGCCCAGAATTACTAGAAAATGACAGAGCATGGCGCTGCGCCAAATTTGGTAGCACTGCACTCTGTCATTTTCAAAATGCAGGGATTTAATAGAGTATGCACACCCCTGTGTTTCCCCCTGCGCCAGCGCTAAATTTGCTGCCAAGTGCCAACACAGTCACCATTGCACCATGGTGCAAGGATGGCTGCGCTGGGGGGGAGATTGTTTTTGTGCAGAAGGGACACCTTTCTGCCAAAAAACAATCTTAAATGGCGATTTGCTCTTTCTATGTGTGCTGCAAAATGCAGCACACATAGAAAGAGCAAAAAACAAGGAGAAATGAAAGCATTTCTCCTCGTTGAGCCATTCTAACTCCACCCCTGGGGTACTGTTAGATTTTGGTGCTGCCTCAGGTTTGTAAAATAGTGTAAATTTGAGGCAGTGTCAAAATGCAATGGGTGCTGCTGTGGCACACCCACAGCAATACCCATTGAACGCCCCTTCCACACAAAGTGCTGCATGTGAAGGGGCCGTATTTACAAGGTGGCGTTAAGCCACAAAAAGTAAATACAGTGCAGGGCATTTCATCACCGGAGGGTCACAAACAGTGACGCTCCTGTGGCGATATGTGACGCTCCTGTGGCGATAGGGCCTTGTAAATCTGGCCCTTTGTGTTTTAAGTTAGTTCTACCACTGGTTCAACAAAATTATAAACTATCTACAATTTTACAATTTTAATTGCATAATCCCTGGCAATGAAACATAATGAGCATAATATTCGCTCTATTCAATCCACATACACATTTGTCTTTCAGAATACGAGCAACATAATATCCAAGCTAGTAATGTCAAGCAATCATATTTGCATTAACGCGCTTTGGGTTAGAATGACAAAATATTCATAATACTTAAGAAGTCATTTGAAGAATGGATTATACAGGACATTTACAAACATTGTGAATATATCCCATTAATCATTACAGTGGTCCTCCACTCACTTCGTGCAGGCATTCTATTGTAAAATCTTTGTTGCCTGAGATGGTTTGAATGGTGGTCGCTAACATGAAAAATGGAAAAATGTCTGAGTTAACTGGGAAGAACACTTAAGCAATTAGTGTGCATCTCTTTTGTGTTTTATAGAAATAAACCATCCACTTTTAGTGTTTGTTTCAGTAAAAGAAAACTAAATGCACAGATGGCCTTCTTTTCATGGCTGCCCCCAATTCTCTTGATTATCAAGGAAAGTGCTACTCCTGTCGATGGGAGGTTTTTGGTGAAAACCATCTGCCATAAAAGAAGAAGCAATCAAAATATAGTGGGTCGCTTGCTACCATGGTGACAGAGGGGCCTCTGTCATTGCAGTGGATTGACGTCTTGTCCAGGGCATTAAAATTACACCACAGCTCTAAAGGTGAGATCACGAAATGTGATTCGGGCGATGGCTGGGGGCTTTGTGTGTCATAATAGAATTGCACCTTTAATGGATTTGGATGGGGTGGGGTGAATGAAGGGCCAGCAAATGGGCTGTAGTCCGGGCTCCAGTGGAGTGGTAAATCTTTTAGATAGTGAGGCGGGTGAGATAATCTTGGCTGCAGAAGTGAATGAAGAACCTGGTTTAAGAGACTGAGGGGGTTATTACAACTTTAGAGGAGGTGTTAATCCGTCCCAAATGTGACGGATATACCACCATCCGTATTACGAGTTCCATAGGATATAATGGACTCGTAATACGGCTGGTGGTATATCCGTCACTTTACCGTCACTTTTGGGACGGATTAACACCTCCTCCAAAGTTGTAATAACCCCCTGAGTGGGCATCCAGGGGGCTGTAATTGGTAACAATCATGATATACCTAAGTCCAGTGAAAGTATACCACCCGGGTGATTGGTACACATGACAAGGACAAGAGAATTGGTGAATGTGGATAGTATCTTGCATAGCAGTACTGATGGGATAAAGATTATAAGCTGGAACAATCCCTGGTTACGGGCAAAACTGAATTACAGGAGTAGCAAAAGTTCATCAGATGGTTTAATGTTATCATGCTCCAGGAAACATGGGAAGTAAACGCAAGTGGGTTAGATGGGTATAGATGATTTAGGCCCTGATGTTTACTTTTTGGTGCATAACTGCACTAATGCAGTTTTACACCAAAAAGTTTAGCACAGGCTTGCATCATTCCTATGCACCAGCCGGGCACCTCATTTATGGAATGGTGCAAGCCGGTGCAAAAGGTAGGATAGCATAAACAAAAAATGACGTTAGTCAGGTGGGGCTGGCGGTATGGAAGAAGGGGGTTTTGCACCAAAAATTGACGTTAGGCAGGTTAGAGTCATAAAAAATGACTCTAATCTGCCTAGAGTCATTTTCCGATGCAAAACCATCCATACCACCTGACTCCTGTCTTGAAAAAGACAGGAGTCATGCCCATCACCCCAGTGGCCAGCACAGGGGACCAGGGTCCCTTGAGAATGCCCATTGCATCCAGTGCCATGTGGGGGGACCCATTTCAGGGCTTGAAAAAATAAAATAAAATACTTACCTGTACTTACCTATACTTACCTGGGATGGGGTCCCCAACCTCCGCTGCTCCTCTGGTGTGGGTGGGGGTGTCCCTGGGGAGGCACCTGTGGGCTTATTCTATGGTTTTCCACCATGGAAATAGGCCCACAGGTCCCCTAATACCTGCCCTGACCCAGGCATTAAAAAATGGTGCAAAGCAAGCTTTGCACCATTTTTTTACTCCTCCTCCTTCCCGTGCATGATTTTAGCATAGGGGGATAAATATGGGCTAAGGCCATAGAGTCATTTTCTGCACGGGAACACCTACTTTGCATCTCATTAACGCAAAGTAGGTTTCCACGTCCCAAAAATTACTTTGAGTCCATAAATTTGGCGCTAGACGGGTCTAGCTCCAAAGTATAAATGTCGAGTTAGGTTTGCACCGAATTTGTGTAAAAGAAATGACGTAAATTCGGTGCAAAACAAGTATAAATATGCCCTTGAGTGTCCTGGCACAAATGTCAAGGGCGGGAAAGGCTGCAGGTGGCCTTTCTACCAGGGTGAATATTTTATTGGAGGGTAGGGTGGAGGAAGTAAAAGTAGGTAATTCAGGTTTCCAGGTTGTTACACTTAAAGGGTCACTGGAGTTAATATTTATTAACTTTTATAATAATGATTTTATAAATACACCTAATCAGAAGTTTCTAGTTCTCTTTTCATATATACGTTCACTGGTAGAAGACAGAATCCAGGGGGGCTGCCAAATGTACCTATGGGATGGGGGGTTTAATTACAAACCTGAAACATTTGGAGCACAAAGGAGGTTTTGCCGAAGATAGTAGGAGTGGGAGTAGGGGTGAGGAGTTGGCTACTTTTGTTGCTTCGGCAGATTTATTTAATCTGATGGATGTGGGGGAACAGGAAAGCAGGATTTACTAACTTTTAGGGGTAGAAACTAATCTAGTATTATAGATTATATTTTTATGTCACATAATCTGAGATGTCTTGCAGCAGGGGAAAATGGTGGCTACTGATTATGGGGATGGTAATCCAAATATTTTTTTAGGGGTCCTGTGTGAGGGGCTTTACCAGGAGGTTAGTAGCTTCGTCAATTTAAGCCCCTCAAATGATAATTTAAGGTTGTGCTGGAAATTACAGGACCCGGAAAAGTTTTAAAAAGAGGGAGTCGTTAAAAATATGCAACTGGTCATGCAGAGTTTACAAGATGATGGGAGCAAAACTGGTATTGTTATGGCATTTGAATGTTTTTGTGGGCAGATTAGATATTCCCTTTCTAAGCCTTCAACAGTTGATTCAGGGTGGCCCAGATGGTTTGACCAGGAATGCTCGAGGGTGAATGTAGCACTGTGTAGGGCTTTAACTGCTACTCCTCAGGATCATACTTTAGTCTCAGTTCAACTGAAAATTTATAAGGTCACAACATAAAGGCGAATGAAGGAGGAAATTTTGGGGCAGTGGGATATTATAACTAAGGTGTCCTGTACTAAGGATAGCGCCTCATTTTAGAGGGCTGCTTCTTGCTTGTGACAAGTGGATGTTAAAGTGGCATCGACTAGCTGGGAGAAGAATGGGTGGCACATTTTTCTAGGATATATTTAGCAGGTAAAGGTAGTACTGGACAGTTGTGGCCAGAGGGTACCCCTTCTTTTCCGCAGTTCAACACACCAGCAGTGATCCAGGCTATCCAGGAGAGTGCAGACAGTAAGGTGCCTGGGCCGGAAGGGGTCCTGATGGATGTGAATAAAAGCAATGTGGACCTCTGGCTCCCAATGCTAACCAATGTGTATTAATGTTTGCGGGAGTCTTGGATGCCAGACTCTTTGAAGCGCTCGACTATTGTGGCGATCTTTAAAAAGGGAAATAGGGTGGAGCCAAAGAACTATAGGCCTATTTCCCTAATTGATATACTAGCTAAAAGAGTATTGTGTTACAGGATTGTCGAGTGGGTTAATGGAAATAATGTGCTAGTAAGCTGTCAGTATGGTTTTCGTAGTGGACTTTGGACAACTGAGCAATGCCTCAATTGGCATAGGAGTTTGCGATAGATCAAGGGGTGCGACAAGGATGTATTATTTCCTCACTCATTTTATTCAATGAGTTGAGCTCAGTGTTGAGCAAGTGTACCCTAGATGTACCAAGGATTAGGGGGGGCTCTCTACCTGTATTGTTGTACACAGATGATGCAGTGTTAATTGTGCATACCCCTAGGGCCCTGCATCTTTTAGTTTGTTCATTTGTCGTCTTTATGAGGAATTTATATTTAAATACAAATTTTACTAAATCTTTTTTAATGACATGCAGGTTAAGACGACCAAGGCGTTTAACCATTAGAGTGGTGGACACCATATTAGCAAGCATCAGCACTTTCTCCTATTTGGGTGTAGCATTTTGTTTGTCTGGCTCCTGGGCTCAGCATATTAAGCAATGTACAAATAAGTTTAAGAGATCCATTGGTTCGTTATTAGGTTTTCCCTCCCCTTCTGGGGAACAACTGCTTAAATTCAGTTAAACAAATATTCTCTACTCAGTGCGTGCCATTTGCAACTTATGGGGCAGGAGTATGGGATGTGGGAAATCCACTAAACCTGCAAAGAGAGGAAAATCTGCCTGAAGTTGTTTTCAGCTTTCCCTGATACCTCTAGGTATATCTGCCACAGGAAATTTGACCTAAGATACTTGAGTGTTCTAGTGAGTTGTAGTCCAGCTCTATTGTGGCTTTCTGTATGACAATCTGATGAGGCAGTGTTTTAACAAAAGATAACATTTTAGATTGCTTGGCATGTGACCAGGGATTACCTATACCTTGGCTAGCATATGTAAGGAAAACGTTGAAGGCTGTAGGTCTTTTTAACATTTTCTTAGAGGGTACACAGTGGGTACAGATCAGTAAGCCGCAGATGTGTGATTTATTGTTGTAGCAAGCAAGTGTGGAGAGGATGCGGGTTGAACGACAAAAGATTTGTGTAAGGTATTATTGTTATGCATTGGCAGCGTGTCTGTCAACGTCATATTTGTAGAACAGTAATAAAGGTTGGTGCTGCTCCTTATTGTTTAGGTTCAGAGCAGGTATCTTGAAATATTCTCTCTGTTTTTCAAAAAGGCTTGCAATCTGAGTTGGATTCATAAATATGCCCTTTCTGTAATCTCCACAAACAATCAATGATGCACTTTTTTGTGTAAATGTTACCAGATGTATACAAAGAAATGTTAAGAACCTTTGCTGAAACATAGAAACATCCGGTCTAGTCTGTTGGCCAATTACTGCTGGTGGGAAATACGGGGCAATTAAATTTGTAATGTTAGAAATGGGGTCTTTGGTTGACAGTCAGGTTACCCCCTGTTCAAGCAAGGACCCTCACTCTAGTGAGGGTAAAAGAGAATCACCCTCAGCTAACCCCTGCTTACCCCCTTGGTAGCTTGGCAGAGCAGTAGGCTTAACTTCAGAGCGCTAGGTGTAAAGGCCCGTATTTATACTTTTTGACGCTAAACTGCGCTAATGCAGTTTAGCGTCAAAAAGTTTTGCGCCGGCTAACGCCATTCTGAAGCGCCATGCGGGCGCTGTATTTATTGAATGGCGTTAGCCAGCGCTAGCAGACCGGCACTGCCTGGTGTGCGTGGAAAAAAACCACGTGCACCAGGCAGCGCCGGCGTTGGGGAAAATGGCGTTAGGGCGTCTTAAAATGGTGCAAGTCAGGTTGACGCCAAAAAAACACCTCCACCTGATTTGCGCCATTTTTAACGACGCCCAGACGCCATTTACATGACTCCTGTCTTAGTAAAGACAGGAGTCATGCCCCCTTACCCAATGGCCATGCCCAGGGGACTTATGTCCCCTGGGCATGGTCATTGGGCATTGAGGCATGTAGGGGGGCACAAATCAGGCCCCCCTATGCCAAAAAAAAATATAAAAAAAATAAAAAGTTATACTTACCTGAACTTACCTGAATGTCCCTGGGATGGGTCCCTCCATCCTGGGGTGGGCAAGGGTGGCAGGGGGTGTCCCTGGGGGCATGGGAGGGCAGCTGTGGGCTCATTTTGAGCCCACAGGTCCCTTAACGCCTGCACTGACCCAGGCGCTAAAATCCGGCGCAAATGCGGGGTTTTTTGCCCCGCTCCACTCCCGGGCGTGCTTTTTGCTTGGGAGTATAAATACAACGCATTTGCGTTGCAGTCATTTTTTTAGACGGGAACGCCTACCTTGCATCTCATTAACGCAAGGAAGGCGTTCACGCAAAAAAATGACGCTCTTTCCTCATACTTTGGCGCTAGACAGGTCTAACGCCAAAGTATAAATATGGTGTTAGTTTTGCGCCGAATTTGCGTCGAAAAAAATGATGCAAATTCGGCGCAAACGGAGTATAAATATGCCCCAAAGTATTTGTACCAACACACACAGTAACTTCATGTAAGCACTACAAAATGACACAACACCGGTTTAGAAAAATAGGAAATATTTATCTAAACAAAACAAGACCAAAACAACAAAAATCCGACATACACAAGCCAAGTTATGAATTTTTAGAGATTAAACTCAAAAATAGCACTTAGAAACAAGAATGCTTCGATGAGATGTTAACACGGCATCATGACGGAGTCGTTCCCAACAAGCCGACACCAGCGGCACTGGGCACGGAGTCGTGTATACCCCCAAGTACAGTACCTTTGGTGAAGAGTGAAAACAAGCCGATGCGCGAAGTCGGGAATGGCGGCGTCTGTGCGAAACGTTGAATCCGTGCACTTCGAGCGGCGTCGGTCACGACGTGGTGCGGCGACTTCCACGGAGTCGCGGACTTCAGCGGGGCTGCTGCGGCGTTGGGCCTGCGAAGAGCGTCGCGTTCCAGCGAAGGTCACGTCGTCAGGTGTAAGCGGCGTTACCGGATTCAGCAGCGGCGTCGGTCCGAAGTCATCCGAAGTCGATTTCCTTGGATTCCACCAGCTTTCCTTTCAAGGGCCCAGGGACTGGATAGGGCACCACTTATCGGGGCAGGAGTCTCTCCAGAGACTCCAGGTGCTGGCAGAGAGAAGTCTTTGCTGTCCCTGAGACTTCAAACAACAGGAGGCAAGCTCTAACCCAAGCCCTTGGAGATTTCTTCACAAGATGGAAGGCACACAAAGTCCAGTCTGTGCCCTCTTACTCTGGCGGAAGCAGCACTGCAGGAAAGCTCCACAAAGCACAGTCAAAGGCAGGGCAGCACTTCTTCCCCAGCTATCAGCTCTTCTCCAGGCAGAGGTTCCTCTTGGTTCCAGAAGTGTTTCTAAAGTCTGTAGATTTGGGTGCCCTTCTTATACCCATTTTAGTCTTTGAAGTCACCTTTCTTCAAAGGGGACTCACACTTACTTGTGAAATCCTGCCTTGCCCAGGCAAGGCCTCAGACACACACCAGGGGGTTGGAGCCGGCATTGTCAGAGGCAGGCACAGTCCTTTCAGATGAGAGTGACCACTCCACCCCTCCCTCCTAGCAGAGATGGCTAATCAGGAAATTCAAGTTACACCCCAGCCCCCTATCTGTCACTGTCTAGTGCAAGGTGAAAAACAACCCAACTGTCAAACTGACCCAGACAGGGAATTCACAAACACGGCAGAGTCACAGAATGGTTTAAGCAAGAAAATGCTCACTTTCTAAAAGTGGCATTTTCAAACGCACAATCTTAAAATCAACTTTACGAAAAGAAGTATTTTTAAATTGTGAGTTCAGGGACCCCAAACTCCACATGTCCATCTACTCCCTAGGGGAATCTACACTTTAATCATATTTAAAGGTAGCCCCCATATTATCCTATGAGAGAGACAGGCCTTGCAACTGTGAAAAACGAAGTTGGCAGTATTTCACTGTCAGGACATATAAATCACATTACTATATATCCTACCTTATCCATACACTGCACCCTGCCCTTGGGGCTACCTAGGGCCTACCTTAGGGGTGCCTTACATGTAAGAAAAGGGAAGGTTTAGACCTGGCAAGTGGGCACCCTTGCCAAGTCGAATTTACAGTGTAAAAATACACACAAAGACACTGCAGTGGCAGGTCTGAGACATGATTACAGAGCTACTTATGTGGGTGGCACAACCAGTGCTGCAGGCCCACTAGTAGCATTTGATTTACAGGCCCTGGCACCTCTAGTGCACCTTACTAGGGACTTACTAGTAAATCAAATAGGCAATCATGGATAAACCAATTACATACAATTTACACGGAGAGCAAATGCACTTTAGCACTGGTTAGCAGTGGGAAAGTGCTCAGAGTTCAAAAGCCAACAGCGACAGGTCAGAAAAAAATAGGAGGCAGGAGGCAAAAAGATTCAGGATGACCCTGTATAAGCAAAAGTCCAACAGTAATCATGTGTTTCTTTTTTTGCAAGCTGTGGTTCAAGCTATGGATCCAATGTCCCTTTATTAAGCCAGGAAGTTGCAGTAAAGGTTAACATGTATATTTACTTTTTTGTTGTTTTGAAAATAATGTACCTTTAATGTATTTATTGAAGCTTACCTTCATGGATTTTAATGTATTGTTTTCTATTCTTTTGCTTTTGTGGCTACATTTAGTCAAATAAAGATGTTTTGACTTGACTTGACTGACACACTTTTATCAAGTGATATAATTTATGCAGCAGATTTCTTAACGCAGCTTATTTCATAAGGCAGATCTTCTCTATATGGGAGTTTAAGGTACCTTACTCTGTGATTAAAGGTGATTGAGGTAGATGTGCAGTCGTGAAATTATAGTTAAACAAAACTTTGTTTCAGAAAACATCTGGGGAAAAGTCTGTGTTCCAATAGTGAGGTGTAACTTCATAACGAGATACAATAATTCCTTAGCACTCAGGAGCTGTAGTGTTGTTTCAGAAGTTTCTTAAAAAAAACACCAGCGGGTGCGCAGTGGCATAATAAACAAATGAACAAACTGAGATCTAAATGATAAAATGACAAATGAAAATTAGGTAGAACCAACGATACCTTTGAATTAAAAATTAGCACCAAAAGGCACACAGTGCCAACTGCGGTTATTCGGTCACTCTAGACCAGGTCAAAGTCAAAAGTTTAGACCAATTGCAATAGATCGCCTGTCAGATACATGGGCCAGATTTGTCCCCGTGGAGATGTTACCTTTGGAATAAAAATATTTGAAGGAAAAAAATTGGACATCAATGAGTTGTTGGTCGGACAAGCGTGATTTAAAGTTGGGCTCAGCGACAGTGACTTGCTGAAGAGCGGGGTCCCAGTGCAGTCTTCTTCTAAGATGGGAAAGCTCCTAGAAGCTGAGTCCATGCCAAAGAAGGCCTAGACATTCATTGGATGCAACACTGTGATGGTCCCATTACGTTCAGACTTTTCTGGAAGTCAGATCTCCTTCAGGGGGCAAACCAGCAAGCTTAGGTCATTCAGTGATTCAATGACTGTGGCTTTGGTGGTGATTTTTTATTTTCTAGGTAGAATGTTGGCAAAATGTTTCTAAGTCCCTTATGATGAGTACACTTTAACGCCAGCCAAGGGTTACCTCCGGGGACTCAACTTTGGTGTGGGGGGGTGTCAGGCTCACTCCAACAGAGGCTGGCAGCATGCTCTAGGGTAGGTTGAGTTGGCACTGGTCAGCTGGGCAGTTGCAGAGAGAGAGGCCTCTAGAAGCTTGTGTACCTGTGGTTAAAACAGGACGCCAAACAACTGACAATGAAGTCACTTCTGAGGGTTTTTAATTCAAGGCAAGCAGGTCTAGACTTCCTGCAGGATTCAGACAGCAGGACAGTCCTCCTTCTGTTCTTCTCAGGTCCAGGAGTGTTCTGACAAGAGGTCTGTGGGGTTCACTCTTATGCCCAGACCCAGGCTAGGGGTGAAGGGCAAGACTTTGTCCACCTACTAAACCAGTTCTATTTACTGCCTTCCATCCCACTTGGTTTGGAGACAGCCCGACTAGAGAGAAAAAAGGGGAGCAGGCCTAGATGTGAGCTTCATCACCTGTCTTTGGAAAGGTAGGCATCATTAGAAGCTCAGGAAGGGGCTGTGCACAGTTCCCAAGGCCATCCTGTCAAGGATGGAGTCTCCCTCCTTACAACCATAGCCATTTGTCCATTGAGAGCAATACACATCTAACTAGAGGGGACCCATCAGAAGTTAGTTCACAGCTGGACCTTGGGAGAGAAAGACTTTTGTTTTAAGAAGGAAAATGGCAACTTTCTAAAAGTGTAATTTTTGCAGTTTTGCCGCAAAAAGCATAAATATGGGCCTAAATCTGTCAATTATGAGACAGGCCAATTTTAACATGTTTTGAGAGGAGAGTAGACGCATTTTATGACCGTTTTACAGGAGTGAAGTGCACATAGTCCTATGACAAGCAAAAACATATTCAGCAAAAGAAGACACATTTGGGGGAAAACCATGAAAAAATGGTAATTTCCAACAGTATACCTTTGAATGTGATTTTTTTATTCATTATAAAATGGGTGAAATTAGCTTACTTTTCTATAACGCTTTTTACCTCAGTTTCACTCTTTCACAGCACAATAAATAACAGATGTGCTATTACGCAATTCAGAGCTACTCGTTTGTTCAACTCCAATGATGAAATGTTGGGGACAGTTCAAACACATTTTTCAACAGAACGAACTTATGCCACTGAGCCGTTGCGCAGTTTAAACCCTATTAGTACAAATCATCGCCGTCAATATATTGATGGAAATTGTAACAAAATAGCTGACAAATTCTATGAATCATATTGTCATATTCTTTTCTGACTTATTTTTTTCTGTGTCTGAGAATACAGACCATAAAGAAGGTGAATTGTGGATGCCTCTTGTTTTTGCAGTCAATACTAACCAAGAATTCTTATAGAGGTGTGGTATTTTAATTTATTTAAGCTACATGATAACAAGTAATGGTATGCTTTACCCTTACGTTATTCATGAATGTGGACACTTACAAAAGACTGACATGAAGCAAGTGTAAGTAGTTGCCATAATGTGGTAAAGTGCAAAAGTCAGAGTAGGTTTTAAAGAAAGTTGTGGGACAGAATCATAATGTATTAAATGAATTAGTAAAACGTAAAATCGCCTAGCTACATGGCGAAGACGGAAGTCTCTGCAGGAAGACTTTCGTAAGCTCGATTTGAGTTTACCCCTTCCGTTATATTTATCAATCAATTGTGTATATTTTTAAGAAAACAAAACATTCGATTAAACACTTAAGAACAACTACCATTAAGTTCATTAGAACTTGAGTTTTATCTCCTACTCCTCAATAAAGCGTTTTAAATAATCAAGCTCTACTTAATTTACATCAAGCTCGTCAATAAAATTCTAACTGAAAGCAACCAGATGTATTTTACACTGCAATGCGAAGCACCTTACTTGATATAGTGACATAGGATCACCACTATAAGAGTACTGCAAATCCCAATTTCTCAGACGAGCATGTTGGAAAAGTTGGAATAATTGTGGTATTTCTGAATCTCCAAATTACCAAATTACGTCTATCCATGGTATCTGTAAACTGAGCATGAACACCAATATAGTATTCCCGTCCTCCTTACACATAGCTGGAGGCAGGGATGCCGGGGGGTGCTGCAAGACCCCCAAAAACATTTTATGTCATTTTCACAATGCAGGGATGGGCCGTATTTAATTGATTATGGCGCACTCTTCTGTTGTCCCCTGCACTGGTGCTAAATTTAACTGCCAGTGCCAATGCAAGCATCCTATCACCATTGTGCAACGATGTCTGCATTGAGGGGTGTGATTGTTTTTGTGCGGGAAGGTGTCCCTTCCTGCACATAAACAATCACTAATGGCGATTTGGCACTTCTGTATGTGCTGCAAGATGCAGCACACACAGAAGTGCCAAAGTGTCATTTTCAAATGATTGTTTATGTGCAGGAAGGGACACCTTCCCGCACATAAACAATCACGTCTGGCATTTTGCAAAAAACGAGGAGGAATAAAAAAAATCCTCCTCATTGTGCCTTGCTAACGTCCCCCCTGGGGTGGCATTAGATTTTGGCGTTGCCTCAGGTTTACAAAAACTTGCAAATCTGAGGCAGCATCAAAATGCAATGGGTGTTGCTGTGGCACGCCCACAGCAACACCCATTGCATGCCCCTTCCACGCAGAGGGCTGGGTGTGAAGGGATCGTATTTACAAGGAGGCGTTAAGCCACAAAAAAGTGGCTTAACGCCACCTTGTGAATACGGAGCAGAACATACCGCCACCGGAGCATCACGAAAAGTAACGTTACGGTGGTGCTATGGGCTCATAAATATGCTCCTTAATGTACTGAATGGCTAAATATTTATAAGGTCCCTACTGCAAGGTTCTCGTTATCATTTACAATGCCAGCAGCTCTAACGCTTTCTAATGTGAGACCTATTGCATTGCGGTTGCTTATTTCGGTATGACAATTGGATCTTTCACAGACTTTATGAATTAAGGGGCATATTTATGAAAAGTGGTACTACACCTAGTGCAGCACCACTTTTTTTGTGCCCCTTAGTGCCTCCCTAACGCAACCATGGTAGCGCCATATTTACAATACAGTGCACCATGGCGGTAGTTCGCTTGTCGAGCATCATAATTATTTACGCTAGTCTGGCACTTTGCAGGATTAGCATACAAAATTATGATGCTAATCCTGCCAAGCACCCAGAGTCCCATTGTAATTAATGGAAGCCTCTTTTTAAGGCCTGCCCTTGGCAGGCCTTAAAAAATGCCTAATTAAAAATGGCGCAATGGCATCTCATAGATTCCTTTGCGCTATTTTTATGACCCTCCTAGCAGTGCAACGCCCCCTTGCATACATTATGCCTGGTGCAGGCATAATGTGGTGCAAGGGGTTACAAAGTGGCACAATGCAAGCATTTTGTAAATATGGCGTAGCGGTTTTCCCCTTCAAATGCAACATTAGTGTAAAAAAATCTACACTAATGCAGTGTTGAAAAGGCGAGAGGGCTCCATAAATCTTGCCCTAAGTGATATAACATTAATGCAGCACCCCAACTCAAAACATTGTTTTAGCACCACTGCCCTCATAGTGGACCTTGTTGTTATTTCCTTTTGTTGGAAAATACATCTGAAGCACTCCAGTCTCCCCCCACCCACCTCTTTCCTAGTAATTACACTGCTCCATAGTGTTGAACTTCGGCTCCTGAATCAAAGGACCTCCTCAAACTTCAGATATGTAGTTATTCTTAGAGATACCCTGCCATGAGATAAATGAGACCCTCCATTAGTCACTACATCTAGTAGTCTTCAGAACCTAGCCCCATCCAACATTAAGCCTCATTTATGAGCCCTGTGATTCAGGGTGGCATAGCAGTTACCTTTCTGCGCTTCCTTGTGCCACTGGGAAAAGGCAGAAAAGCACCATATCTACACGATACAGTGCATTTCTGTCCTCTCCCCCTGCGTTGGACTACAAATTGCTGCCTAATGGCAATGCATGGCATGGTGCAAGGATGCCTGCATTGCAGTGGTGATTATGTTTGTGCAGGAAAGGACCCCTTCCCGCATAAAAAGAATCACAAGATGTGTTTTCTTCTTTCCATGTGTGCTGCAGAATGCAACACGCATTGAAAGAGAAAAAAACGGAGAGAAATTTCTCTCTGTTGCATCATTCCTACGCCACCCCTGAGGTGGCTTAGGTATCTGACATATCCCCAGACTTGTAAATCTGCAGAATGCAACACGCATTGAAAGAGAAAAAAACGGAGAGAAATTTCTCTCTGTTGCATCATTCCTACGCCACCCCTGAGGTGGCTTAGGTATCTGACATATTCCCAGACTTGTAAATCTGGGAATGCAATAGATTTCTTTGGGTTCCATGGGTGTTGCGTGGGAACACCTCAAGCAACACCCACGGAACGCCCCTTTCACGCAGTGTTTTGGCTGAAATGGGTTAATATTTACAAGGTTATGAAAAGTCACGCAAAGTGACTTTGTGGGGCTTGGTAAATATGGGTTGGCATGCTGCACCACCAGAGTGCAAACAAATGATGCTCTGGTGGCGCAGTGCACTGCTAGGGCCTTGTAAATGAGGCCATTGTCTTTTTGACCAGTCCTGCCTGTAGGAAGCATTTGTAGTACTCTGAGGTGTAAGGTTTGCACCCAAAGGAATGCTTTGTGAAGTCTTATTCCAGAAGGGTAGACTCACATAGTCACCTGGTCATTCTTAGGGGCAGATTTAAGAAAAGTGGTGCTGTACCCAGTGCAGCACCACTTTCCTTGCACCCCTTAGCTCCCCACTACCGCCACCATGTGTGCGCTATATTTTAAAAACGGCACACCATGGTGCAGGGTAGAAGGCAATAGCGTCACAATTTCTGACGCTATTGACATACTGTTCAGATTTAGCACCAAATGTTTGGCACTCACCCTGAACAGTACATAGAGGCCATTTCCTTTCTATCACCTACTTTGAGCAGGCATTAAAAATGCTGAAAAATAATGATCCAAAGAAATATTTTTTGTTTTTTTTTGCAACATTTGTTTTTGGCACCCCTAACAGGGAAATGCCCCTTTGCATACATTATGCCTGGTGCAGGCATAATGTGGCGCAAAGGGTTACAAAGCGGTGCAATGCAAGCATTGTGCTACTTTGTAAATATAGCACAGCGATTTTGGCCTCGTTGGGCAACATTACCATTAAAACAATTACGCTAATGTGGCGCAAGGAGGCGCTAAGGCCTCTTAAATATGCCCCTTAGTTTACAATGTATCAATTTCTAGTTTATGCATTCATTTTTTCCAAGTAAGTTCTTTTTATTTCCTCATGAGAGACAATATTTGCTTGTAAGTGACAACTAATGTGCTCTTTCCCTGTGTTTTTTGTGCTTTTTTTGTTTTTTTAACATTACAAAGACAACAGCGAGGACTTTTCAACCCTTAAACATGGTTATGGCCATAGGCCAAGAATACAAGTTCAAATAATCATGAGGCGTTCGTGCTCCTGGTAGAGGAGCAAGAAGATAAGGGCCGGCAGGATCTGCAGCTCTGGTTCCATGGCGTCCTCGTTTCTCGTGGGGTGTGTAGAGGTGAGCGTTTTCCCTTAGAGGTCCTGTTTCTGCCGTCTTTTTGTCCACGGTGAATCCGTCCCGGAAAAGGTGGCGGATTGGTAGGTAGTGATACTGTGGGCGGTACTTTGTCCTCTGCCTGTCTGTTGGCGGTGATCGCCAAGCTGTTTGTTTGTACGGCCGTGGCGGTCGGAGTGTTAAAGTGGCTGTCTTTGTTGGCAGTTACCGCCACAGTCGTAATTCCAATATTTTTACTGTCGGCCTGTGGCAGTCTTACCGCCACTTTAACACCGTCCGCCAGAGTTGAAATGATCCCGTAAGTTTCCATACATGACAAAGGCACTTCATTCTCCGTGTGCAAACTGCAGCCCAGCCACAGTGCCTGGGAGCACAGGGCTGAAAAGATTGATTGAATATATTTGTTTTTATCTTTTACTGATTGGTTGTTTAACTCTGCCTTTACTCTCTAGCTGGGGTGGCTGGGACTGGAACAGAGCCAGTGATTTGTAGTATTTAAAGTTAAAAGTTAGTACAAACATTAAACACTAAATGAGAATGCAATATTGTAAATAGAATGTACACACATCAGGCTGCTGCCGTGAGATGCCTCTTTCCTCTATGCTTCTCTTTTCTGTGCCTCTTGCAAAGCAATCAGCACCTGAGAAATCCAACACTGCCAAAACCCTCTCCATCAAAGGCCAGAGGGTCCACTGGACTGGGTAAACATCAGCTGTAACCATAATTTCACAGAAACATTATTCGACCAATTCTGGGACCCGTCTTTGAATGTTTTCCAACCCTTTTTGATTTTGTCCTCAACTCAGGAGTAGGTGTAAGCAATCTTTACTTTATTGGTGATTACCACAGCTTCAGTCAATTATTTGGTGAGCAATTGGACATTAGCTATCCAAACAATTATTTTCTACTCCTTGGTCATCTCTGCCAACCAATTAAATAAAAAAAAGTGCCAGGGACCTCGTCAGGAGGACAATGCAGCCTGCACCATCCGTTGCCCCTGCCAGCACTGCCAGTGACAGAACCAACAAAAATACTAGCCATCACAACGTAAAAGTGACACTTTATGCTATTTCCGGGCCCAAAGCTATAAGAATGGCTGGGCAACAGGTATTAGTCATCATGAATGCATAATGAAATATTAAACCAAGTGGCAGATTGTCATATGTAATGGTGTTAAAAATTAAGTGCTGGTGCCAAACACTGGAAACCACTAGAAAATTAAGCACTGCTGCTAAGATTTCATGCTAAATGAAAGATATGTATATGAATGCTCTTATGGTGTCCATGCAGAGGATGGCTCTGGATGTTGTGTGTCCTTCTGGTCAGTGCTGTCCTCTCAAAATGTTTCTTTCTTTGCCTTTTTGTGTGCTTTGTGAGCAGAGTGAATGTGCAAATGGGCACCTGAAGTGTCTCAAGTGGGAGCCTGAATTCTTGTACAATGTACGATTCAGTTGCTCACATTGTAATGACTGTAGGTGTACCTCATGAGAACATTGAATTATTGCATTTTGAAACCATGTAATTTTTTGTAGGACTTTTTAATATGGTTTTCAAGCATTGTATTGGTATTTGCCAATGTAGAATTTCTATGCAATTTTGTTGATGGACCTAGTGATTATCCAACTAATATTATACAATGATAGTAACTTCTGCCTTCATTCCTCTCACGTTCATCTACACCATAATTGCTTCCATTGGAGATACAACGGTAACAGTGCTTTGCTTGACACTCAGAAGCTTTTTCCTTTGCACCGTTTTATTCTCCTCTCTCATCTTTCCTTTAACCTAACTGTCATGGTCTATGATAATCATTGTTTTAAGTGGTTGTATCTCTTTGACCACCATACTGCATTAAGCTCTGACAACATTTGGTGTCCGGTACATGCTTTGGTATATTCTTAATATAAATCAAAATATATAAAGTTTAGCAACCAGTATTTCTAGCTGAAGCAATTTTAAGAACACCCAATTAAAAAAAGTAATATGAATATCAAGAGATGCCCCAGGAAATGCTCCAAAAGATCACAAGAAAAGGGGAGATGGAGAGGCTTCTTGAGATCAGGAGTAAAAACTTGAGCTCACCTCACAGAGTTAGCGACAACTTTCCATTTACAGATCTTTTTATTTCAAGCACCTTTCTTCCACAAATGTTTGAATGAAATAAAAAAAAGTTTAGTTTAGAAGTTTAACAGATGTGCTTAATTTTTGATTAGGTAGTGCTTCCTACTACTCACATAGCTGCCATTTTCTCAATTGCATATTTCCCAAAATGTGGTGCAGTACGGAGGCTTGGACAAAGGGATTAGTTTCTAGGAGCCATCCCTGGTATTTTGATATACCCACCCAGTACTCACAAGTATTTTGTGTCTCTTGATTTCAGTTGTTATAGGTTCCTTGTTGTGAGCCCACTTCCCCTCCTCCAATAAAAATAGTTACCGGGTAACATGCCTTTTTCATGTTGGTTATTGTAGCACGTAAAGGGTATTTCCCTAACCTACTGTCATTGGTTGTCCTTTACTCACAGTTCATCTCTCTATGTTTGTGGCTTTGTGCCTCCTTGGATGAATGTTTCATTGCCTCAGTTAATGCCTCCCCAGTGCATGTCTATATCTCATACCTGAGTGTGATGCCTTGTTCCTGTGAGTTTTTTATCCTAGTGGCGAGTGAAATCCAGGGGTGGAGGAGCATCGCCCCACTGGATTGTAGAAAAAGGAAAAATAAAATGATAATAACGCCATGTTATTATCATTTTATTTTCCTGAGAATAAGGGGATGGGCTGGTCTGGGCTGGACTGGAGCAGGCCTGAGGAAGTCTGGTGGAGGGGTATGTGCACCACAAAGTGTGCATGTCTGTTTGGTCGGCCATGTTGGGCTCGGCAGGCCAAACAGACATGCGCACTTTGCACGTTCTCTACATGGCTGTAATGCACGGCAAGTGGAGAACATTCACAGGGTCCCAGTCTGAGTGATGATGCAGGATGTTCATACCAATCACGACGCTGCTGTCGTGCTGGTGTCTGCAGCGTCTTAATTGCCTGGGAGCCTGTGTGCAGCTGGGAAGAGGACAAGGACGGAGGGGAGACAAACGTGTCTCCCCAAGAAGGTAAGTGCTTTTTAAACAATTTTTGTTTTGTTTTTTACCCCCACATTTGATAGAACAGTGATAATTTACGCACTCCCTCCTGTTCCTTTAGCAGTGAGGTTGAGTCCACCCAGGTAGCATTGTCCAACCTGGGTCTGGCTAGGTGGTCATATGATGAAGCATGACACTGTATAGTGTGTGAGACCACCTAGTCTGTTAAGGAAACTTTCCCTCCCCTCCCCACCTCCAAACCTCGACTCTCCTCAGTATCCATCAGCATCAACTCACCTAACATGGTCTAAGAGCTACTAGGAAATTTTCCACAGCTTATTGCTCCCTGTGAACCCCGTACTTTCTTGTGTGATTTTGGTTTTGTATTTAGGGAGATCGGTACGGTGTTGTTCCCTTTGGATATTTTTATATCCTCAACTCTCCCTTACTCTCCAGTTGTGTTATGATAGGTAGAGCAGCCTCTTAGCTGTGAGAGTTTTCTTGTGAGCGAAATCGCTCCCGTAATCTCCAGGCCTATACGTTCTCACTAAGGATTTTTAGATAAGGCAATACGATTCCCACACTCCACTTTAACTCTCGCCTAAACATGGCAGAGGCACTGACTTTCGATGACAAAGATGTGACAGCAATTTTATCAGCCCCCTCATTCCTCGGTGAAACGGCGCTCTCTAAAAGCTTATCTCAGCTAGGGGACTGGGATACCCTAATAGAACTAAAACGTACACACGTTAAGACCATCCTTCATGGAGCCATATTAACTGAGTAGCTACGTAGTAGCGCGGCCTCCAATGGCCTCGTAGTGTCTAATGAGCCCTGAATATTTCTAGAGGATCTAGAATTTAGGAAAGACTGGGCATTAATAGCATGGAAATGCACACAGGACTGACTCATTCTTATCATTAAGACAGCGACCAGACTCTCAGAGGCACTACTGATACAGATCAAGACAAGTGAGAATAATCTTAAATCAGGCTTAAGTATCCGCTCTTTCAAAAAGAAATTAGAGGAGACTAATAAGAACATGAATGAGTATAAATAATACCTTACTCAACAAAAAATCTCCAAACTTCAAAAAGATCTTAAACGGTTCTTGCAAGAGAAAGTGTATCCTTACACTAGACCAGATTACGTGGCTAAGACCAGTAACATGTTGGATACTTCAGCAGGCAGTAACACCAGTTCAGATAATGACAGTGACTCAACAGGTGTCACATGACAACGCCGTGGATGTCGCGGACAACATCGGGGAAGGTAGAATTATCCACCACAGATCCCCCCTATCCCTCATATAACAACCAGCAATAGAGATGGCCAGGTCAGTATGTACCCCCACCCCAGTATCAGGCACCCTATTTCCAACACCCAGTACAACGGTCATTTCCCAAACCACCTCCCCCTTTTTTAGACAGAGGCCAAAGAAAGGGCAAAGGACAAAGGGAAAAGGAAAGGGGTGCAATGGCGTCCAAGAGAGGATTTTCCAGAGACCGAGATACAGTGAGAAAATGCTCCAGGGACAAGCAAAATGTAGTGACTACTAATGCGGCAGGCACTAATGATGACATCATCAACTTGAGTGACAGAATAATTGACACTCTTGAGTCTAAAGCATTGAACAAAGGTCTCAACTTTGTCCCTACACATAAAATAGACTTGTTTAAAACGAGAACAGAACTGGCAGATCTGTTTTGCAAAATCCACCTTAAAACCTTTTTCTTAGACAAAAACTTTGATGAAACAGAGCCAAATACAGGACTACGCCCGAAATCGACTTTCTGCCCGATTACAGGACAGATGCCACCCGAGGTCCTAGCATTTGAAAAATCAGTGTTCTGCAAAAGCAACGGGCTTACGGAGACACTGAATAAACCATTTCACAACATGAGTTCAGGAGAATTAACTGCCCTGAAACATCTAACAGCAGACCCCTTGATTATAATCAAACCAGCAGACAGAGGTGGGGCTACGGTAATTCTACCTCAAAAAATGTACAGGGATGAATGTCAACGCCTGCTGGAAAACACCCAACACTACAAACGCTTGTCCCATGATCCAACATCAGATATCCAGGAAGAAATCTCCTTCCTGGTGACCAAAGAAGTCGATAATGATTGGCTCAAAAAACATGAAGCAGCTTTTTTGATACAATCTAATCCTAAAATACCTTACTTCTACATTCTTCCTAAGGTACATAAGAGAACAATCCCGAATCCAAGGAGGCCCATAGTGTCAGGGATTGGCTTGGTTCTTGAACCACTCTCCCAATTCTGTGACTTCTTCCTGCAACCGCTAGTGAAACAAATTCCCACCTACTTGAAAGACACTACCGATGTGCTGGTTCTGCTAGACTCGGTGTCCTTTCACAAAACTAGGGAACTTTTGATTACACTAGAAGTTGAATCCCTTTATCCTAATACCCCCCAGGAAGCAACCCTGGGTGTTATATGCAACCTCCTGGAAGCAAACAGAGGGGTTTCACGCACACCCCATGAGTTTGTACTTGATCTGGCTCACCTTGCACTAACTAAGAACTACTTCAAATTTGAAAATACCTTTTATCTACAAATTCAGAGGACCTCAATGGGTAGCACTTTTGTCCAGAGTCTGGCCTGTCTGTATGTAGACAGTTTTGAGAAAAAAGTGGTTCTCCATGATGACAACCCGTTCCTACAACAGATCAAATGATGGAAACGGTACATAGACGACATTTTACTGGTCTGGACAGGAACCAGAGAAGAAGCCTTAGCCTTCTCGAACTGGCTTAATACAGCTAACCCTTTCCTGAAATTTACCATGACTATAGGCGATAACCAACCTGCCGTTTTTGGATCTACTTATTTATGAAAATAATGGATCCTTAGCTACTGGGGTCTACTACAAACCCATGGATCGCAACAACCTTATCCAGTTTCAGAGCTTTCACCCAAGGTCTCTGAAGGTGAATCTCCACATGAGGCAGTTCTTACGCCTAAGACGGAACTGCTTGAACCTCACAGACTATGCAAAACATGCCAACAAACTTTCTACCAAACTGCAAGAAAAAGATTACCCCATACACCTTGTCAGAAGAGCCAACAAAAGAGCTTGCAACAATAACAGAGACCAATTGTTGCAACCCCGCATCAACAAACCCAACATGGACCAGATTGTGTGCATAACTACATTCAACCCACTATCCACCAAGATCCAGAAAATCATCAGAGATGACTGGAAGATCCTGACATCTGGAGGCCTCCCCTTCCAACAACCGTTGCAAGCCTATAAAAGAGCCATGAATATTCGTGACATGGTGGTCCATACTAGACCCACTTCTAAAGCATCCGGTGAACAGACAACACTATGGCATCTACCACCCTCTAGAGGACACTATTCAGTGTGGCAATTGTAGTATATGCTGGTTTACACAAAAATCCACAACGGTGAACCTCGGTCTGAAAACCACATGGGTTTTGAAGTCACTCACTAACTGCAACAGTAAAAATGTGGTTTATTTGATCAAGTGCCCCTGCCAGCTAAAATATATCAGAATGACAACGAGGAAATTGGGCATCAGAATCTGCGAGCACAGGAGCACTATCCGCTGTAAACGCGACGCAACTAAGCTCACAAGTCATTCCATTCTGAACAACCATTCGCCAGATTATTTATTTTGGACTGTTCTAGAACAATTACCATCCACGACAAACAATATGACACAGAAGTTATTTCTCTATGAACAACGCTGAGTCTGGAGACTACTCTCAGACACTAATGGTTTAAATGATGAGATCCCGTGGTTCTCACTTAACAAATTATCTTGTCCACCATTATCTTGGTATACAGCAATACTATGCCTGGAAACCATCTTGTGGTGCAGAATAGTCACCCACCTCTTCTCTCACCCTCTACACTTTCCTTGGTGCTTTCTCCGTTCTTTTCTCCCTCCATTCCTCTCCTTCCCCTCTGCCCCCTTATACTCTCCCCTTGCCCTCTTCATTTCCTTCCATTCCCCTTCTCCCCTTCCCCCACCCACCTTTCAACCTTTCTGCCCCTTTTCTTTCACACCACACCCTTGGCTCCCCCTTCCCTTTCTTCATCTCTTTTTCTTTTCTTTCTTCCTTGTCTTTCCCTTCTCCCTTCTTCTCCTTTTGTTGCCCCTCCCGTGATCGGCGAGAAGGGCTCCCTATACCGCCGGCACTGCTGGGACCTTCACTTCCCAGCAGCCAGCTAGCGGCGCAGCGTCATGTGACGTTCCATCACGTGACGTCGCTCAACTGATGCCGCACACCGGCTCCATGCTTCGGACTCGGCTGCACAGCCCAGGCTAGTGGCAGTGATTGCGCATTTTGGCGCGCTGGCCCCTATTAACTCTATTTCTAACACCTGGGCAAGTGGCGGTGATTGCGCGAATTGACGTGCTGGGTTCAATTAACTATTTCCTTCAAATACCGCCTACCCCCTGGGCTTTTCCCACAAGCAGTCCAGCGAGGGGATGTAATAGGTGCACAGTGAGCGCCCCCTTTGGAGTTGTGAGTCTTCGGCCTTCTTGGCACAGATAAGATCTTTCTTTGTATTCTTTTATTCCTCTTCTGTTGTATATTTCATTCTGATCTTATTAGGCTGATTATATCATTCTTCAGCAGGCAGCATGTGGTGTTTAGTACCTCCTATGTCTTGTCTTCCATATACAATACTTACCCCATGTTGGGACTCATTACTGTGATTCCCCAACATGCCTTCATTTATTGTACTTTTTTCGGTGAGGGAATTGTCGCTAACAATGATACATTATCTATTCCCCCTGATAGAATGCTATTTACTTCATATGTTGCCTTTCCTTTTCACTGTATTTTATTCCTCTATCCATATAGTGTGTGACAATAAGGGGATACTCCCCCTCCTGGATACCTGGGGCTAGTTTCCTTCAGGTATAGGGTAAGAATATGTTTCTCTCCTTTTTAGGTATGTCCCACACACGTGTGCAGTGCATGTATTCTGCTTACTATGTCACATGTGTTTGCCTTGCTGTGGAGTGTTGTGTTTCACAATTCTTATGTGTGCTTTATTCCCCCCAGGCCTCCACAAGGTATTTCCTTGCCTAAGGTAGGCCCCTTACCTTCATTGCACCTTCTTTCACTTTCTCTCCCAGAGCACGGAGTATTTCTTTTTCCTTCATATTATATGAGACATAGGGATCCTAGTCCCTGACGAAAGCCCCAAGACTTTCCTTGGCTCAGCAGAGAGGGCAGAAACATGTTGGCCATTGACTCTTAGACAGGCAACCCTGTGAGTCCTTGCTCTCACAGAGGTGTCCCCATTTTTGTTTTTAACCACACCAACAGTCACCAATATTAAAAGTGTACTTTCACATAGGTGACTGTTTAGGTGTTCTTAAGTATACCCTAGGTTAGCTGGATCCCACATTTTTCCAGAACAGTGGTAATTTACTCACTCCCTCCTGTTCCTTTAACAGTGAGGTTGAGTATGCCCAGGTGGCATTGTCCTACCTGGGTGGGGCTAGGCGGTCATATGATGAAGCATGGCACTATATAGTGTGTGAGACCCCCTAGTCCATAAAGGAAACTTTCTCTCCCCTCCCCCACCTCCGAACTTTGACTCTCCTCAGTATCCATCAGCATCAACTTACCTAACATGGTCTAAGAGCTACTAGGAAATTTTCCACAGCTTAGAGCTCCCTGTGAACCCTGTACTTTCTTGTGTGATTTTAGTTTTTTACCCCCCCCACCCAGCCCCATCCCGTCCCGTCCTGCCCCACCGCCTCCATTCAGTGGCAGCTGCCACTGATGAAATCTATATTATTCAAACAGTTTTGCATATGTAATAACATTTACACGCACAACACTTCAAAATAAAGGTTTGTGAAGGAGATTCTGCCTGCATGAGATTCATTCTGAAAACATAGAAATTGTGAGTTTTGCTTTCGCAAGTGACAAAATACATGTTTAACGATTTTTCCTATTATTTATTAAACTAGGCCGACTTGACAACATTACAAAGCCGACTCGATATGTTTCAAACCACAAACACAATTGTATCCCAATTGATTCCGTTTTGAATGTCTGCCAGTGGCAGTGAGGGAATAATTCTGTCCTAATGTTTCCCTGTCTGTGTGCATGCTTCACTATCCAAGTAGGCATGTCTCCCTGTCCTTGCATGTGATGGTCCCTGTTGTAATTGCCTTGACTCCATCAACCAGTGGTCATAGTTCCAGTTTTAATAGCGTTAGTGTAACCAGGGCACCTGTTTCTGAGTATCCTTGTCCCAGTGAATTTGCCTCCATCTGTTATTGCCCTTAAAGCAATATATATGAGCAGGGCTCCCTACGGCTCTGCCCTGTTAAGTAGCCCTAGAGGCAAAAGAAACCTCAGAAGTAATGTTTTGAGGATTGAGTCCGGTAGATTTAGAATATTCTCACCCCAGGGTTTATGCCTTCACGACGGCTGACTTCAGCGTGCGTCGCTTTTCAGTCCAACTTTGGAACTCATTCATCATTTATCACAATATGGAAACACTTAGGCCCTGATTTATACTTTTTGGTGCAAAACTACACTAAAGCAGTTTTGCACCAAAAAGCTTAGCACCAGCTTGCACCATTTCTGAGCACCAGTTGGGCACCATATTTATGGAATGGTGCAAGCCAGTGCAAAGGGTAGGCTAGCGAAAAAAAATGACATCAGCCAGGTGGGGCTGGCGGTATGGAAGAAGGGGGGTTTGCACCCAAAAATGAAGTTAGGCAAGTAAGAGTAAAAAAAAAGGACTCTAACAAGCCTAGCATAATTTTCTGATGCAAAACCATCCCTACCACGTGACTCCTGACTGTGTTTACCTACACTTACCTGGGATGGGGTCCCCCATCCTCCGCTGTCCCTCTGGTGTGGGTGGGGTGTCCCTGAGGCCTGGGGAGGGCACTGGTGGGATTATTCCATGGTGCTCCACCATGGAAACAGGCCCACAGGTCCTGTAATGCCTGCCCTGACCCAGTTGTTAAATATTGGTGCAAAGCAGGCTTTGCAGCATTATTTGACCCCTCCTCCCCGTGTGTTAATTTAGCACAGGGGGACATATATGGTGCTATGGCCATAGTCATTTTTTGCACGGGAACGCCTACTTTGCATCTAATTGACGGAAAATAGGTTTCCACGTCCAAAAAATGACTTTAAGTCCATAAATTTGGTGCTAGACAGGTCTAGTGCCAAAGTATAAATATGGAGTTAGTTTTGCACCAAACTTGCATAAACAAAATGCCGCAAATGTGGCGCAAAACAAGTATAAATATGCCCCTTAAAGACACTTCTACTCTGTCTATTCTTGGAAAAGGTCAGAAGCATTTCTTCTAGCACTCCTCCGGTTACTTTTCCTTTCTCTTTTCACTCCCTCTGCCTCTTCGCCCTCAGTACTATCTCTTGGCCTCCTTTTTTATTTCATATGCTGCACTTCCGGTTCCCTATGCATCCTGTTATGTTTTAATTCATTTAATTGCGTGTAATTGTTTTAATATTTGTGTAAGGTGGCTATACGTCTGCAAGCATTACTATGCCATATAAAAATGTTAGAAGAATAAACAAAAAATTTATTATCCACGACTGCCTACCCTAGAGTGTAAGAATGGGAACATAATGGGCCAGATTTAGAGAAATGTGGCGCAACGTGGTGTTGTGCCAAAATTGGCAGTGCCACGCTGCGTCACTTTAAAAACGCAGGGATCTGCCATATTTAAGGAAATACGGCGCACCCCTACGTTTCCCCCTGCGCTGGCGCTACATTTAGCTGCCAGAGCCGACGCAGGCATCCTTGCACCATCACGCAAGGATGTCTGTGTTGATGGGTGTGATTGTTTATGTGCGGGAAGGTGTCCCTTCCTGCACATAAACAATCACTAATGGTGCTTTGTCATTTCTGTGTGTGCTGCACAATGCAGCACACACAGAAGTGCCAAAGCATCATTTTCACATTATTGTGGCATGCCCGCAGCAACACCCATTGCATGCCCCTTCCATGCACAGTGCTGCGTGGGAAGGGGCCTTTTTTACAAGGTGGCATTAAGCCACAAAAAGTGGCATAATGCCACCTAGTAAATACAGCGGTGTGCTTAGCGCCACAGGAGCGTCACAAAAAGTGACGCCCCTCTGGCGCTAGGGGCCTATAAATATGGCCAAATGTTTTTGGGGAGGAAGACCTCAGTGCAGGCAAATAATGTATAAAAAAATGTGTATATAATTCTCCTAGCTCTAAAAATAAGTTCAATATGGAAAGGTGTACGCTACAACATCCAGTAATTGTAACCGGGCGCAATCACGTACTTAGTAAGTATCTTGCTATTAGGAGCAGACAGTGTTGTGCATAATTTATACGTGGATCGAATGGGATGCCTATAAATATCAAGTGATTAATTGTACTGATATCTGTATAAACCATGCCCTCTGACAATGAGAATGTGGGAAGAGAGTACTTCACATTAAGCTGTTTTATTCTTCCCCCATGGGCACATAAATTAAGTAGTTTTGGTGCAGTACTTACTCATTGCTTTCCTACTTAAGGTAGAGGTATAATTGCTTCAAAGAACCAGTCACGTTAACCTTGCTAGTTCTTGGTGTTATAATAGCATTTGCTGCTTTCCGTTTTGGAGTAGATCAAATTACAATCAAAATGACGATAAGTGGAACGAAGCTTAAGTGACTTTGACATAGGCTGTATCAATTTATGAGTTAGCTTGCATTCCAAAACACACGTTACCATGCAATGAGGCAAATTAACCATTGCAGTTATATTTCTGAACTCTCTCTCCAGATACAGAAATGGATGCACAGTAGCTGGTTCAAGTTAAGTAAATATAAGACTAATTACCCCCTAAAGGTGTCCTCCTCGTCCCAGTCCTTATAAAATGAGGGTTATGCCCTCACTAGAGTAACAGCATGCCAGTCCTTCTTCTATTAGCATTCTTTTTTAATTTAAGTACCTCCCCCTTCACCTCCTCCTGTTATTTTTCCTGTCATGCAGCCATGCATGCTGGCCTCGGGTGCATCCGCTGAGTGTTTTCCTCTGTTTGTTGTTGAATGTTTCTGATGCCTTTTTCTATTTTGACATGCTGCCTTCCACCTTGCTGCAGCTGGTGGAGCGCATTGTGCGCTGGCTATGGTTCGCCCTCCCTGCCCATTTGATGAGCAAGGGCAGGGACACGTTTGTGTGACTAACGGCCAGGACATGCAGGAGCCGCATGTGCAGCTTCCCGAGCGCCCGCAAGGTATTCATGTTTATGTGGTGTTTGGAGGTTGGCTGCACTGATTTCTTGCTTCTTGTTCTGGCATGGCAGGATTTTACGTTGCCTGGCTCCACTATCGACAGGAAGCAGGATGCTGCTATAGCGAGTTGCTGCTTCCTGGTATCGTTTGACAGATAATAGATGATTCCAGTCATGCTCCTGCTCAAGAGGATGCAGAAGATCTCCTCCATATTTCTAGGAGTGATTTGCAAACCCTCATTAAAGATGTGGTAGACACTGCTTTTCAGGGGACAGTGATTCCTCCTAATTGTCAGGATGATGATGCTGATGAACCTGATGAGTCCAAGAGCAGATACATTCAGGGTGATCAGATCAAGAGGTTTTGCCCGTACTAAAGTCCTTTAGGGGTTTGCTCCTCCAGATGTGGTCGAAGAGGACCTTCTGGCCCAATATCATTATGTGTCCAAGGATGTCCTGCCCCTTCATGATATGATCCAGTACTTGCTGCAGAAAGGATGGAAATAAATTGATGTCTGCTGTTCCTAGCTCCTTTCCAAGCGTTACTTGTTGGAGGGGTTTAATGAGCTGTTCCCTCAGGCATCCGAGGTGAATACTATTCTGACCTGCATGTCTTCTTCATCATACTTGGCCTGAGAGGAAGCTGTACTTCCTACTGCAGTGGATAAGTGAGTTGAATCCAATTTAAAATGGGAGTATGCTGCTTCCAATTATGACATTTGGGCGGCCACATATGCTGCCTAGGCTACAGAGGCACCAAAAAGGTGATGATCCTTCACCCTAGTCCTAGCCCTAGTCCCCTGACCTTTGTTCCCATATTGGGGGAGGATAAAAAAAAGCCTAAAGCAAGGACTACAATGCCCGGCCCTACCATCAAACGCTTAACAATGGCTGGGTGCCTAACTACACAGTCCCATGCAAACACTTTCAACCCTGACCACAGCGATCCCAAATGCCTTGCCATGATATGGTTCTCACAGTCTCGGCTTGATAGCCCCCCCTTTGTGACACACCACTGCATAGAATTCCAGATGAGTTATCCTGTAGATTCCTGACCCCCACGGGTCAAGGGAGATACATTTGCCAAGACAGTCACGAACAGAATAGAGTCTGGGGGGAGATGAAGTCTAGAAGTTGCTGGCCGTGTTTGAATACAAGGGGAAGATTGTGTCTCATCACTTTCCCCCCTGACTGCCAGTAGCCCTAGCCTGAGTATGCACCACTGAAAGCTGTTGCTTATGCTGAGTGGACTGCTGAAAGTTCTCACCTTGGCTACAGACAGGAATAGTACTTATCGCATCCCCAGTAGCCCACTATACCAGTAAGTGTGATCTCCCACCTCTGACGGGACATTTCTCTGGTTCCAAATTCCTTATAGGCCTTCTTTGACCCAGCAAGGATCTTACCCCAGTCAAAGCAAGTTGATTGCTTGGGACCTCATTGACTAGAACCCCTGCATTGGAAGACTGTTTGTACATTGTGTGAATGGTCTCAAATTGTGACTCAATGGAGAGCAGTTGATAGGATCCAGGTGATACTTAATGAGCAACTCAAATCGCTTGATCAACTCCTCTGCCTCCAGGCTCCTGGGAGGAAGGGAGGTTGTTGTGTTTCCCTGATCGATTACCACCACCTGAGTTTTTTCCCCCATTGCAAGACCCTTATATTTAGTGGGTGGTTCGGCATGAGATGTATCAACTATCTTCCCGCTCATACAATATTCAGTATCCAAAGATATAGGGTCACGTTGCTGTGAAGGGGCACCGGAATCCAATAATACAACATTTCCTCTACTAGGAGGCTCTACTATTGAGTTTGTCATGTTCGTCATATTACCCCTGACCTCAGCAAAGGTTTGGTCCCTGGATGATAACCCTCACCCTGGTTGTCCATAGGCTCCAGCGACAGCCTTCGTTCCACTAGTTCAATCTTGCTACCCCAATGGCCCTCTGTGACATAGAGTTCATGCTGGTGGGCTTATGTTGGGAAACAGGGCCCCCACCATTTTACAATTGCCCATACTCTATTTCCTAAAACTATTTTAAGATTTCTCACTGCATCTGAGCCTCCTACTCTCAACAGTACTGGAGAAACAATGTCTTAGGGGTAGCCAGGCCCATCCTTGGCTGGCCATAGACAGTCACTTATGGGCCCACTTTTGGCTCAGTCTTTGCCCAGACATGTGCCCGGATGCGTCCCTCGCAGCAGGACTTTGAAGATCTTTTAATGTGCTTCCGGGGTGAAAAATGGCTGTGTGCGCCCTCCTGATGAATGCTGTCTGTCTTTAGAATAACCTCAAACTTCTTCAGACATCAACGGGCCCAATTCACAAAGATAATCTTAGATAATTGGTCTAACCTTAGACGAAATGTCTATTTTTATGACTTTGGGAATTCACATAGTTCATTTATGAGTAGTATCTTTATATCTGCACTTTGGTATGTAGTGTGTGTCTAATGTCACTGTTGTCACTTATTCCCAAATGCTCATATGTCTCATAACAGTCTATCATATCCCTGAGAGTTTGGCTAATGATAGGTCAATCAAAAATGCAAGTGTACAGTCCCTACCTAAGTGTTCATATTGGCCCTCATGCAGGTGGATTTTGTGTAGGTCAGTGATACGTCTATATGTTACAAGTCATTATGCCTCATCTCAGGAGGTGTAAGGTGTTTGCCTCACCAAGTGTACATGGTCCTGTCTCTCTGGAGACGTGAAGCAGTATCCCCAGTGTTCACTGAATGTCACTCAATTACAGAGTGAGACAAGACAGTGATTTGCTCTGCCTTGACACACTCCAGGAGGCCATTTTAAACCATGCAAAGTGGCTTTCCGTGATCACATAGACATGATTTGCTGGTATGTGCAGCTGAACTTGCCCAAAAAGTGATAGTCCAGTGCCTTGAGGGGCTCATAAATCTGTCCTCATGCTCATCAGCTCATCAGGAGCAGTCATAACCTGTTCCTAGGTTCATGACATGGATACTTGCTGACAAAATGCCAGGAAACAACAGCTAAATTAATGATATTGATGAGGGGTGCGCTGACACCAGCAGGCTTGCATTTTGGGAGTGTCGTAGTGGCTGGCAAGGGGAGTGTAGAGGAGGGGAAGCCTAGACATCTAGTGGTTGAACTGCACAACTTGAAAACAGTAAAGTTTGGGATCAACCCAGCTTTTCAACTTGACCAAATAATGGGATCATGGGACACTGTTCATTTCACTTTGCCACCATGATCCCAAATGAGTGAACCACTGAATAAAGTACTACAGGATGTATGCTGTACATAACCGTATACAGTGTTAGGTAAAAGAGACTATGATGTTGTAAACGTACATTTGAAACACAGGTCAAAGGAAAAGTGCACAGCAGAAATGGATGATCTCAAAGTCCACAATTAGCGATGTTGCCCTGTTGGGGGAGGTGTGGATTTGAATAAATGTTACCCATACTTTGGTTGATAATTGTATACATCAACCATGGAGTGGCCTGATTTGTTTGAAAATCCTGAGGGCCTGACTAGTCGTGATAAAAATTGGGTTAAGGATCATTTTCTGAGAATCCAGGGGACTAAAAGGGAGGGGGAGGCCTTAGGGAATAAACCGGTCAGGGATTTTATTATGTTAAAGATGGGGGTGGGCCCTGAGCGCTATCTTTTAGAGATAACTGATGTGAGGGAAAGGTCTCTTATTACTCAATTTCGTTTGGGGATCATTAGAAGTAATCTATGTTTCCCGCTAGGCCAGTATCAAAATCTATTAGACCCTGCCCCTGTGATGGGGTGTCCCCACAGACCTTGCCCCATTTTACATTGTTTTGTGTTTTTTATGCACCATTTAAAACTCGTTTTTTATTACCTCTTTTAAGGCCCAAGGGTTTCGTGCAATATCGTCCGGCTTTTATGTGGCTGCAAATGGCCTCAGATGTATTGGTGTAGAGGGGGCTGGGATCATTCTTGAAGGGAGCTACTACTTGGCGTAAAAAGGTAGAGTTTTTAGAATGAATTATTTTATCTTATTGTTTTTATGAATGACGTTTTTTTGTTTTTATTCTTGATGGTTGTTTTTATTGTATATTTCCTTATTGTTATTTTAACTAATGTATTGGTGCTTATCTGTTTTAATGGATGAATTATTTCATACCGAATAAAGACTTCTCTCAACATCAAACATGTACTCATCATTGTGTTGACAAAATCTGATGTGCGAAGATGAACAAGCTCTGCATGTTCTGGAAAACTCTTTTACAAATTAGCAGATACCACATGATACGTAGCATGCATAATGCCAATAGAAATGTAGGTATGTTCAAAGGGTTCCAGTGCAGGAGACTCTAGTTATTTCCGTCCTATAGCTCTCAGTAGCCTCAAAATACACACAGGTCTGTTAGTGTGATTCCTGGTTGATATGAGGGCAGCCTTTAACTTGTAGATCACTGGTCCATTCCTCTGACATATACATGTAGAATCATTACCATCATCATTTGCACTTAGTAATGGATATGTATTTCACATTACAGCTGCTGCCAGGACTACCTCAGTGATATGGGTGATACTATCCTGGGGTTTCGGAGGCATCCTGGCTGCAGCAGTCAGAATCACTGTCATCTGTCATCAGGTAAGTATGGCATATATTATTGTAGTCTATTGATACCCTACCCATGAACAACAACCAAATCCATGTGGAAGGGGATGAGCAGGTATTGGCATTTTTAGCATTACATCAAAAGTTGGTGTGTAAAATGTATCAAACAAGAACAGTGATGTCAGGAGTTCATATTCACATATAATTCATGCAGAACATTAACCATGGTGTCACTTCCTTCCAAAGCTGCTGGTTTACGGTCCAGTTCTTCTGCTACACACACAAGGAGTCTGGTCCTGCAACTGACATCTAGGGGGATCTCAATACCACACAGCGCTGTGGTTACAACTGGTGAATTTGCTTTTGCATTACACATCTGCATTGGACACCTCAATGCCACATTGTCAACTGTCACATGTAGGTGTACACAAACTAGGTCACATGTGTAACATCTGATTATTTGAAGATAATTTGATTCAATCCTTATGTAACACCACATTATATTTTAATGCAAATACTTAGCCTGTTGTGATCTCTGTCTTACAGGTGGTGAGTAGGACAAATCCAGTTTGGATGAAATACCATCCACTTGTGGCAGGTGACGGACAATACAAGGGGAGAACCCCTTTCTTTTCCAAGCTGTCTTATCATCTACCAGAAATGGAGAGGAAGAAGGAGCAGGAGGTAGAGGAGGAGGAATATCAGGGGATGATTTCAGAGATCTGGAGGTCAATCTCCTGACCCCTCTTGCTGGCCCATGCAGCTTACCAACAAAACCCACATCTGCTGTGGTTGGCATGATGCCTCCTCCCAAAGGATTGCCCATTCCCAACACACCTCAACCCAAACCTCACCTCCGCACAGCCCTAAAATCCAGGTTGGTTGCCCTACACACTCTTACTCTGACAGTGCCTCCCAAGCCTTCTCTCCATCATCTGAGGGACAGGCTAGCCCTGTTGAGGGACTGGTAGACCCTAGGATGAAATCTCATTCTCACATCCTCCCACCTGTCACCCTCCCCCCTGCTGGTAGACCTGCTGGTCACATCTGAGGCCCTCCCAGGCAGAGAAGGCTGGCAGATATTCATGAGGCAGATGTGAGGCAGGACATTTGTGAATGAGGGGCTACACTGTCTGACATGTTTGCCTCACTAGATGACATACATCCACTCCCACAGTTGATGCACAGAATGACCCAGGTATTGGAGAGGATTGATCCATCCTGGAAAGACATGGGGAAGAGGTAGGATGACATCATGGCCATACAGAGGAAATAGAGTGCAAGACACCATGCATTGACTATTAAGATGATGGAAGGCATGCTCAAAAGGATGCCAATTCTTTCACAGTCAATGCATGGAGGGGAGCTAACACATCTATCTGCACCATCTCACCCCAACCCATGGTTAGGAAACCCTCACAGGCCCCCCAACAATCCATGACAAGAATACTTCCCTTGCACAGTGCACAGTCATATCTTCTCATTGTACAGGGTCTGACACCCCCTGTCTAGGCAAACCCCCACTGCGTACAGGGATCACCACCCTCTGTCCAGGCAGACCCTCACACTGTATAGGGATCACTACCCCCTGTCCAAGCAGGCCCGCACACTGTACCGGGATCACCACCCCCTGTCTAGAGAGACCCCCACATGATACAGGTACCACCAGCCCCTGTCCAGGCAGACACTCACACTGTACAGGGTCTGACACCCCCTGTCTAGGCAAACCCCCACCCTGTACAGGGATCACCACCTCCATCCAGGCAACATTTGTTTGCGCAGCACTATGTAAATAAAAGACATATTCCACAGTTGCATTGAGTTGAGCACTAGTTGATATTGGTCAAATGCTTAGTGTGGCTGTAGGCCATATATGTGTCAACAACATGGTTAAGACATGTTCATCGCTAGAACCATCTGTGTACGGTTGTGTCATGTGGGAGCCATAGCTAATCAACTCCAGATGTATACTTCCATACTTTGGTTCCAGCGTATACAATGAACTACACAACACATCATTTTTGTTTTCTTTTTGTTTATATTAATATGATATAACTTGAACAAAAACTGTCTATTGAGAAGGGAGAAACTAAATCAAATAATGCTCTTCACGGAGTATGGGCAGGGGACTTGGAGGGTGTGGACAAAAAAATAGCACATCAGTCTATGTACATGGGCAAAAACAAAAGTAAAGTCAAATCATAGCATCCAGTCAAAATGTTTTCCTTTGACACCCCACAGAACTGGGACACACTGGGGGCACTAGGGGTATGTGGGAAACAGGTGGGCGTACAGGGAGACACATGGATGGTGGCATGGGAGGGACGCTGAGAGAGGGTTGCAATCATGGCTGCACCCAAGGAAGTGAGGGTGGCATTCATTGCAGCCAATAAACAGGTCATCTCCTCTCAGTTCCTACCCTGTTCCCCAATCAACTGCTGTAGGAGCCGAAAGAGGCCTTCTCCCCCTCAGATGCATCATCCCTTCCTGAGATTCAGCCACAGTGGTCACAAAACATTGAGGGGTTTGGGTGGAACACAAGGGATGTGGGCTGTTGGGGACATGGAGTCTCCTCAGGGGAGTGAGACAGGGACTTGGAGGAGGATAGGTGGAAGGGGTGGCAGCTGGGTGTCTGATGGTCTGGGAGCTCCATGTGGTAGGGAGGGGTCAGAAGCAGGTCTAGGTGTTAATGATCCCTGCTCTGGTGAAACCTCCAGCAGGTCAAGTTCTTCTTTGCCTGGGAGAGAGGTGAAATCCTCCCCCTGGTCAGAAGTGTCCAGTTCAAGACTACCTCTACAGTTTCTGCAGCCTCCACATGGTCAATGTCTGTTGTTGTGTCCATCCGGGTGCCTATAGATGGTCCTTGTCCCTCCTCCTCCTCTTCTATGAATGAAAAAGGCAGAGCCCACCAACCTCCACAGGAAGCGCTGCTCAATCCCTTGTCCTCTCCCTGGTTTTCCTGACCAGCCAGGGCCCCTGAAAAATGGGAAGTGAGAACATTATGTAGTAATTGTCCAATTCAGGGCAAGGTACATGAGTACATGAAGCAAGGGCTGATTGTGTTTTCCTTTGATCTCACTAACCAATTCTTGGTGACTTAGATCCCAAAGATATGTTTACTGTCACTGTGATGTCCAGAAATAACTCACACATTGACATCTGTCACAGTTATGGGGAGTATATCCTTCTGTAGTGACAAAGCCTAGCCAATAGTGCAATATCTAGGCCAGATTCACAAAGGCTATAAAAGCTGTATGTGTGAAAGATTGGACAAAAGTCCAAGTTAACCTAAGTAAATTGTGGCAAGGGTTTCCTATCCTTGCTACCTAGTCATCTTCCCAAGTCAGTCTACAAGTGTAGTTGGGACACAATCTGGATGGATCTGTCCACCGCAAAGTATGTCGCCATGATCACCCTGTTTAGTGCTGACTTGATAGTCTCAAATTATTGCATGTCATCTGATGTGTAGCATGGTGTGATTTCACATAAATGCTTGAATGGATGTACATATAAAAACCAGGCCTTGGTTCTGACTTTTGTTAAGCTATGAAACCATGTATTAGAGGATCCCTGAAAATATCAGCAAATGTACATGGAACGTGCCACATTTGGCATGTTAAGACTGTCAGTTGGTGCTGTACACCAGTTAACACTTGCAAAGTCGGCTCTGCTAGCTGGAAGTTACATAGGGCATATAAGCCACTGTTGTGGAGACGTGTGCATTTTTTTCCTTTGGTAGTGTTGGTACCCTTTTGTGTGAGACAGGTATTCTAAAGTCAGACTTCACTCCAAGATACATAAAATTATACTTTACACTGATGAAACACACACAAAAAGCATGCATGATAATGCATCCAACACCAAAAATAAACATCTTGATCCTACAGTGGACAGTGTCTAGACCATCCCTTTGCCATTGCACCCAACAGTGAAAAGGCCCTCGGTTCACCAGTCATGGGTTTGGCATTGAATTTTTCCATGTAATTGCAAGAGTGATGGCTAATTCCCTGCAGTGGTCAGTACAGTACAAGCCCCAGGAGGCACTCTGATTAGTGTTTCCATGTTCCAATGAGGCAGTATTCTTATGACTACTTCAGCAATTGCTCAGAATGTGTGCATGTTGGTACAGCTCAATCACCACTCACATCATACTACCAGGCACTTTCTAGGTCTCTGCTGCTCCAACTTCTCCAACTCGTCATGGAGGGTCAGCCATGCTGTCCCCAGGGACCCTCCTCTACAGTTTTAAGAGGCGGGGCCAGTGCACGTGGGGCTGGAAGGACTTGTCCAATAGTTCTTGTGCCCTCAGTCGAGCCTAACGTTTCAGGTCCTCCCAGCGCTTGTGGCATGTCCTGGCCCACTGGTGGTGGACGCCCAATGCACTGCAGCACTGTGTAAGCTCCTTCCAGAGTTGTGGATGTGCTGCATTGCTCAGCTGGTCCTCTGGCCCCCCCATAAAGCTGAGGGTAATTGCCCAGCACCCCCCAACTAAAATGTCCAATTCATGGTCACTGAATGGGGGTGCCCTCTCATCAACTCCTTCAGCCATGTTAGGGGCAGTTAAGGTAAACAGAGCACCAGGATAGTAGAGGATTCTATCTGTAGGTTGGGATAATATAGAATGACAACAAAATGTCTACCTTCAACTTCCTGTCATGAACTTTCTAACTTGCATTTCCTCTGTGTCATTTCCTGGACAAATACATTGGGGTCCAGCCCATCTCAGAATTCTACATCCAGAGTGCGGATCATCTGCAGCAGGAGCGTATGCTATGCATTCGGAGCATAGGATGTGTGACGCAGGATCCTCATGTTGGGCATAAGATCCACAATCAAAGCAGAATAAAAAGAAAAGACAAGTGTGTCATCTGCAAACATGCGTACGAAGGACAGGAATACTAAAGGAGAAAGGAAAGGTTTTGTAGATACACTCTACACTACAGCTTTTCCTAGCACAGTGTGACCATTTGCATTGTATTATGGTACAGGTGGTCAACATATATTACTTACATCTAAGTCGACTGTACTATATCACCAAAGAAGGCACTAGTAGTGATGTCAGACCGTGGACACATATTACCAAGTACAGCAAGGGCCAGTGGCACTGAGCAAGACTGCGAACCCATAGCTACACTGTCATACCAGCCCCAACACTGAGACAGTGTTAGTGTGTGGATCATGCAGGATGGTGGCTTTTTAACTGGGGGCACATATTGCAGCACCAGCTCTGAACTGAAACACAGGAATGAGACCAGCTCCATCCCTTCAGCCCCCCTGGCAAATGCACAATAACCCAGCTGACCAGTCTGGCCATGCCCACGTCCTACGCCCTCAGTCATTGCACTTGGAGCACAATCTCCACAATGAGACATCCAAGTGTGGGGTCCATTGTGGTTCAGGCTCAGATCTTTGTTTGGAATTTCATCCACCATCGGTAGTGAACAGCACTCCAAATCCCCTTCAATATATATCAGGTTAATTTAGAGTCAGCCTCACCTCCAAGCAGAATCCCCTGCCATCCTGCTGCATTGTTGAACAAACCTCACCTAACATTGTTGAAGAATCTGAGGTTGAGACATCCACAAAGTCAGTGATACTAATATGGACATTCACAATGAGAGGGTGTTTGCTCAGTAGTCCCAGTATTATGTGGGCCCAGGCAAACAGATGCATGCAGTTGTCCTCATTGATGCCTGGGGCATGATTGTATATGGGACACGCTTTATCTGGCTGCACCATGACGAAGCTCAAAAAAGGTGCAGTGTTTGAAAGTGAGCCCCATGACAGTGAATACAGTGGCCCGAGGGCAGCCACAAACTTACACTGCCCTGGGGGCAGCCCAGTCATGTTGACAAATGAGCTGTCATACAGCGTCCGCTTTATGTAGCTATATGCAGATGTCAACCCACAAGCACATTTGTGAGGGAAATGGAGATGCCCTTGCAGGCAGATGTAGTGTGTGACTAGACCTACCTGCAAAGGTATGTCTGTTGGGTCTGTAAGGTAGCTCCCATCAGGGTATGCACAGACACTGTCAGAGCACCTCGTAACAGCTTCTTTGCCTCTGCATCCGCATCCGCATCTAATCTGTGCCGTGGTTCCAGTAGCAGTTTTCCCATCATCAGCATAGGTCTATGCCCCTATTTCAATGAGTGTACACCTACTGGTGCTAGTGCAGAAACCATATCTCCACCGGCACCATCCGTTTTGCAGAATAGGCAGCACAATTATATGTTGGCATTTCCGCACTACAGTTGTGCCTTGGGGTGCACAACATGGGTGCACATTCACACTGTCTACCTGGGGCACTTTGTATGGGACATCCAATGTAGTTTATTCACTGCATGCCGCAGGGTTGTGTGTCTTGTTACCTGCGATAGTCCAAAATGTACCTTTGGATAAGGGGATGTGTTAGACTAATATTACCTGCACAGATAGTGGCAGTCACTCAATGTCATATGTCTCGCAAGGTGCCTGTTGGTTTGACAGAAGACAGTGACATGTCATCATCGGGTAACATGAGACCTGCATGTGTGATACACCCTCCATTACACATTATACAAAATGGATACACATTTAGAACGTGACCAGTAGGTGTTAGTCTGATTCATGAGGAAGACTGTTTGTGATCCTGGAGCCCTGCAAAACTTACCAGGTCCATTCATGATATACTGATCTGAGCGGATGACCATTTTTCAGGGTCTTTTAGTCTCAGTCACTTCATGGAGAAACAGGGAAAAAATTCCCAATCTCCACTATAAATCACCAAAGGCCTGGAGTGGGACATCCGTGCAGCTGCCCAACATGTCAGCTATGAGTATGGACTATCCATAGCTCAACACTGGTTCACTTGTTCCGTGATGTACCTATGTCAGACATATGGCCATGCCGCCAAATGATTTGTCACACACAAACACAAACACATACAAGGGGCCTGGGTCGCAACGGGCAGAGGCCACACAGTTGTAGGTGATTCACCACACTTGGGGCAGGATTACTACACTATGAAATCTCATCGCAGGATTTTCTCTGGTAACAGGTACTCACCCTATGATGTGGCACCTTCCCCCCAATAGACGAGGCCCTTTGTGAAACAGATCCTTTTTGTGACATTGTACAGCGAGAGCTTACACATGCCAACATTTGATCCCTAGAGGGAGTGGAACCCTAAGAGATGTTTTCCACACTGATCCCTGACATGTGCACATGACATACTGCATGTCTGATCTTTTCAGGGGAAAAATGGTATCTAGTCATGACATCTTGGCAGGACATCCAAAAGAGGTTGTTCCTTTGTCTGAAGTGCCTCTCCACTCTCCTCCTTCTCCTCAAATCATCCTGTCGCATAACAAGGGGAAAATCAACACATTCAGTTACATGTTGAAAGGACTGAGAGGTTTTGTTTGTGGCAACTTTGCTTTTATGTGTGCAGCAGGGGTGGGATTGAGTTTGTGCTGAGGAATTTCAGCTGGAGCTGGGTGGGGAGATGGTAGGCCCTTACATAGGTGTGTCATTATGCATTGTTTGCCTCATTCGGCCCGAGTGCAGATGATCTGGCCCAACTGTGAATGATCCACCCAGTGTGTGGATCATCCACCCCAAATGTGGATGATATGGCCCAAGTGTAGATCATCTGCCCCACTGCAGACGTAAAGATAGTACTCATAGCCTACTTACTTCGTTTTTTTGTTTTTTTTTTACAAATAATTTAGATGTAGGTATTTTTAAGTATTACAGTTGGAGAGTCAGTATCCAAATATGAATATAAATTACACTGTTATTAAGTGTCTGCACACTTTTGCCATTCACAGGGCAGAGTTGTATGAAATGATTAACTCAACTGCTACTGTTGGCAAGGGTAAGTTTTCTGATTTTAGGTTACAGTCATTTATGCCTTTTTATGTAACTACACTTCATTCCCAGCTATAATATCTGGCCTCCTAGCTGTCTATCTGTCCTTTAAATCAGGACTATTCCTAGCACACCATAATTGCACCCTTCATATTAAGGTACTACTTTGCTTGATTTATAGGCATAAGCTATTAGTGTACAGCTCTAGCTCTTTTGTTTTGTATGCCGGATGTGCAGACTTCTCAACAATTGATGGTGTTCTCTTGTATCTCCACCCCTTCTGTACCAGTCTGTTCAGAAAAGGCAGACCAAATGGAGGTCACTCTTTTTGTTGAGGATTAAAAATACTCAATCTAACTGCCCCCTTGCCCAACTACTAAATGTTAAACGATCCCTGTACCAAAAAAAGGAATTCTTGAAGGCATGGTCAACATTGATAGAAGCCATCCATGTTGCCCAAAACAATTAAAAACTTTAGACAGTACTCTTAACTCATGGGGCCTACCCCAAACGCACAAGCTCTTCTTTGATGCCTCTCTGTGAAAATATGATAAATTCCACACTTTTTCACTGAGTCATCCCATGTATCTTAAAACAGTTCAGATTACTCTTCGGCTAAAAAGCAGTGATTACAAATATATGAATGACTTCCATTGTATATGCAATATTAACTCCTAAGTTAAAGTCCAGAAAAGTGCATAAAGAACCAGCTCAATATAACTGTAGCAGAACATAATTAACAGAATTACAGTTTATGGCTGAAGACTTAAATGCTAAAAATAGTATTTGATGTTTGTATCTCACACAGGAGTTACACGTCTTCTCGTCCTCCAGACTTGTCAGCTGATTTTGTCATGGTTATTCATCTCACTCTTTAAACAAAAGTCAATCAAAAAAGTGCCAATGGTTGGTGTGGTACCACATCAGTTCACATGATAACTGGACAATGTAAGTGAATGCATACAAATCTCAAATTCCGCCTTTAATCCCTTCCTCACCAACAAGGAGTAACATTACATTCAATACTAGGCCTGAGCAAAATATTAAATACACCATGGTAAGTGGTATACTTTTGGTCATTTTATGTTGCTCTTTTGACACAAAATTATATGATTATTCCTGCAATTGTAATTATGAGGATTTCAGCAGGAACACAGAAACAACAAATTTAAAGAGCAGGTGCTGGTTGCTGCTGCACCTGCTCCGTTGCATTGTGATCTTAGAAATTAGCAGTGAGTGCTGGGTTATGTGCCTTGCTTATTCTTGTGTAAATTTGGGTATAATTGTGTGTGATTACACTACAACATATTACGCGAGTTTTACCCACCTCAGTCAATACGATCTATAACTTTATTGATCTTACACAAGGAATCCCTTTGCTATTTTATAAATCACTCTAAAAGCTCTTTCCTCTTATGTCCTGATAAAAGTCAGCTTTATATGAAAGTCTCCTCAGATTGTTAATTTTATCTGTCGGTGTAAGAATATGTAAGTCCTGGATAAGGCAGAAGCTCCTCTAACTGTGCTGCTTAACAAACAAAATTGTTGGTTATCACTCCTCCAAAAAGTTATCCAAACCTGTGCAAAGCTGCATTAGCCCATTAGTCTGTCCGTTATTGAAGATGACAAATCCTTGGGATTAATGTAAGACAAGAATCCCTACCTTATACTCCATGTCAATTCTTTGGGAAACACCGCACAGTTTCAAATCAGAATGCTTTAGGTATTAGACCCTTTTTCCCTATGAGTATTTTTCCTGAGTGGTCCAATAAAAAATGTTTCTCAAGATAATACTATGTAAAATGTTACACACTGAAATCAGAGTTACACTTTGCTCTCATGAAGTCAACTTCACATGCTGCAGTTAGATTTTCCACCTGCTCTAGAATGCTTGACAACATTAATGTTATGTTGATCTCATATAAATGATTCTTGATAGGGGACAGGAATATAATACACTTACCATGATCTATTTGCAAATATCTCAAATTAGGGACCATGAATTACCCATTTTAGAACTGGATTATCTGTGGAGAGCAGTGACAAATGTAGATCGCATTCACCCACATGATTGATTTTCCAGATTTTCCAGTATGAAGAAGGGTGAGAACTCTAACCAATCTTTTTCTGGGAATGCCCCAGTGGTGTGGGTCGTCATTCTGCCAGCTATCACAGCAGAGTAACTCAGTCTGACAAAGAGATTAAAAAAGCATACTGTTCAACCACCCCTTCACCATCTGGTTAGTTACAATATATTATTCCAAATGATAATTCTATGTCTGTTATCCCATTGGTGCTTCTCCGTATAACAGATTATTCCTAGGGCCCAGATGAAATGCTGCTTGTACATGTGTATAGTATACGGAGATAACATTTGTATTCTGTTTTAATACCCACGTCAAAATGATTTGATCTGCTTTTATTTTTTCTTGTTCTGTTATGTAATCTGCACATTGTATTTATTCTTTGTAATTGTGAATCATCTAATATTATTTTTATCTCTTATTTCCCCCTGATAAATTTAATGTATGCTATATAAAAGCAGAAATATACAAAAATATTGTTAACAGATTACCAAAACGGAGTGCGAGGGAGGAGGGTGGTCACTTTACTTTACCTTCATCCCAACTATACAATTCTGTTCACTATGCACATGTAATCATGGCTACATGGACTTTGAAGATGACACTTTCTACACACATCCCCACTTTTACATGTCAAATGTTGCACACAATTATTGTGTGCATATTCGTAAGATGTGAGGAAAAACAGTGGTGCGAAAAATAAACAGTCCTTCATCTTAGGTCTTGGAGGAGGTAGGCTTGGATTATAAGGGATTGTGAGAGATTAAGGTCAGTTCACTGTATATAGCCTCCATGGGAGGCTTTGTCATTTTGGCACTACTCATTCACAACAATTCACTTATTCAGGTTTATTGAAATGTTGGCTAAACAGTTAGTTTATGCTTTAAAGCAGAATCACTTGTATTACTTAGTCATTGGCTGATATTTAAAGGACATAGCCCTATGTCTTCTCGAACCATACTTCTGGTATTGGATCATACAAATTAAAGTTCTGTTCGGTACCTAATGATGTCATCTTCAGCTGGCAGCTCTGTTTTATTTCCAAACTCCTTTACACCCAAATCCTGGATTTCAATGAAGAGCTCCCGTGCATGCAATCAAAAGAACTTTACTCCACAGAGAAGTATTGTATTTAAACAAAGAAAGAAAAGATCGCATCTTCTGGTCTAGACCCACTTAGGGAGACCATACACTCAAATAAGCAATCATTATTGCTCTCAATCAATAGTGAATTTATATTGAAGAGTCTGGTGCGCCCCAATCTCACTGCTCAATTGCCCAAATGTATCTGGTGGTACCTGGTCAATCTAGGTAAAGCTTATCCTGGATCAAAGAAATTGTCTTTTGTACTGCGTGAGGCCCATTGTACCCCTACGTTCCAGGTTATGGCCACTGTCCCTGCACTTTTGTACTCTTGGATGCTCTATAATGGTCTCAATAATACATAAACTCTTCTTGATGTCGAAAAAAGTTGCACATACATGTTTGATGTGTTATAATACTGTTCATGCATTAAGATTATTTTCCTCCTTATTAACATTGCTGAATCTTAGTTTACTGATTTATGGGACTATTAGCATCTATGCTAATGTTTAACATAGCCTTGTACCCAGCCGTTTCGGGCTATACTGGCCATTAAAGGCCAGCCCCAACGTTATACAAGGGAGCAGGAATTTAATAGCTGGTATAGGCCAGGTACAAAGGGCTGTAAGGCTATTAGAACATTCCACCACTAGAGGGCAAGACGTTCTAATAAATAAAACGAAGACCTTGAGAGAGCGTAGCTTATAAAATCTATATTAACATGAAATGTTTATGAACTAATGCATGATAGTGCCACATAGAAATTATGCTAATATGTTCTGCTAAAAACGTGCACTTGAAATGTGACCACGGGGAGTGGCCGCCAATGTATATCTGGGCTAATAAAAATGACTAATGTTTATAAGATATTGCATTTGAATAAGTTTGTACTAATTATTAATGATTATGTTATTAAAGTTTAAATCTTATAGGCCTTAAGTTAGCATGAGCCGAAGCTTAGCTGCCTGGCTCTCATATTAAATGTGTTTTTTTTAACGTGCAGTGTGCTGACTCGCAAAAAGGACATGACCTCTTGTTTTCCTCCAACTAGAAGCTGAATGTAACTATAGTGGATCTGTTCTCATGAAAATCATATTGCTTGTAGAAATGTTTAGCCAAAATGCAACAGTGTAGACTAATATATTGTACAAGGTCGTTTAAACCGGTAAAGACAATGGAACTACTGACCAAAAGATGTGCAAAGAATTACAGAAGGATGAAATCATACCGGACGTGCTACCTCTGAAGACGTCAATCATATGGACCAATAAACTGTCTGGGAACTATCGTGGGGTGACAAAATTGATGAGCTAATTCCAAATTTATTGGGTAGAGATAGTGGGGTGCAACCCCTTAGCCAATTAGATTTTAGGGGAATGTACTTTGAAAAAGGGATAAAAACCCATGACACGGGGAACCATTAGAGATTGGGTAGGGAAATGCTATTGATTTTATCCAGAAACTCTGTCACTCTGTTTGGTGACTCATTGGTTTACTTAAACCATTCTCTTCCTTAGATTGTCCATTTTTTTTACACTTTACCTCCTTATGAGGGAAGTGCCCCTTTTTGCCCCGGAGCTGAGTTTTGACTGATGGCGAATCAACTGATGTCCTGAAGACGAAGACTGAACCTGAGTGCTGACCCAAGCCTTGGAGGGTAACTATGACAGTGAAATTGTGATTTGTCTGTTTGCGTTTCCTTTCTAGGTACCAACTGCTTACTTTTGACAGAGACCATAGCTAGATGTTTTCCAAATTGGTGTTTCTAAATTGTTTTGCATGAAGCCCAACATGCCAATGCTAATCGGTGGTTAGGACAGGTGTTCACTAAACTGACGCAAATAGACAAACAACTGAATCTATGCTTTGTTGAACCGACGCGTTAATAACACTCTGCTAAAATTGATCTATGTTTACGCCGTGTTATGTTTTGATGTTTATGGTTTTTGTCTTAATGAAATCTTATCAGAGTTGCCATATTGTGACTATGCTATTGTGTTTCTTGCTTTTGAGATTAATACACCTGCTTTTAGAATTGTAATTAATAGGGAATAAAACTCATAAAATTCTACTAAATTGGTGTGGTTATTCATGACTGTAAGGTCATGTTGGTGTACTAAGCTGATTAATGACTTTGACTAAAGTAAAATGCATTGTGGTAATAAATATTGATGACATTATTGATGTATTGATGGACATATTGATTAGCTATCTCGTCCTAAGGTGTCTCTCAACTGGGTCAAAAGATTCATTTGCCTAAAACGAGTCCTGATGTGTAATAAATTATCATAAAGGGACGCGTTAACAGTTCTGGTAGCAGAGAGACGGTTTGGGGCTTTGGTGCCCTAGGACAGAGAATTACTGTTTAAATTGTTTTTCGGAGATAATGCAAATTGGAGATATGATGTGTTTCTAAATTCCCCATGACTTTCCCGGGAACTCGGAGCCTGCCTAAGTGAGTTGGGAATGTTCTCTGCATCTTAGCATGTGTGGTGTGGAATTTACGCTTGCTCAGCTTATGCCTATTGCGGGTATTTTGTGAAGATTATGTGTGTTTAGGTCAGGTAATGTTGTTCTAGTAGGAGTGGGCATACTTCACAGTATGAAAGTAGGAAAGTTGGCGTACTTCATATGAGTGTGGCGCTTTGTGCTAAAAAATTATCCATGTGGTTGGTTGTTAATGTACGGACCCGTCGTGGTCTAAGACTCCGGAGTATATTGATAAAGTGTAGGAGACACTTGGGTTTATGTTGTGATTTGTGCGGTTTAATAGGTAGATCGGGCGTGGTTGACAAGTCGAGTTTGAGTCTAAATGTGTGAATGAAACCTTCGATGGAGATTTGGCAAGTTCTAAAGTGCACTAGAATGAATCATTGACAAGTCGAGAGTAGGATTTGCCGGTCGAATTCTGCTTGCGTATGCGGGAACGGAGAAGGAGAGAGTAGCGGGCGAGGCTTCAAGTGAAATCTCTGTAAAGTTCTGAAGCGATTGTGTACCCTTCTGCAAATCTGAGTTGTTGTTGTTGTTAAAGGTGCTCACAGTAATTTTGCATTAGTTTGGTGTGAATCCAGTGTAAGGAGGACAAGCCGCAAGAGTTTGTCAGCTGCAGTGTGTGTGAGTGTGACGTCAGTGGTGCCTCGCTGGGATAGGTCAGTTGCCGAAAGGGGTCACGCACGGATTGGCAGCCGTCCGTGAGAGGCAAAAGGTTGAGAAAGGTGGGTGAAGAGTGTCCTGGGAATTAAAGTCACTTCCTGATCAAATACAAACAAAAGAAAAGATGCAAAGATGAATTTTATTAAGGGTTTTAGGAGCGCTCTGAAAGGAGACGCATGCATTATGGCGAGTGAAGGGGAGCCTACACCGCCTGAGGGTACTCCAGCTTATATAGTAATGGAGGAAAAGGGAGTTGCGCCTTGCTTATGGATGAAACAGTGGCGCAAATGAACGGAAAAGCAGGGATGTTTGGCATTTCCGGAACACGGAACGTTCAATACGAGAATTTTAGAGAATTTTAGGTGGATGTTAAGTGTACAAAAGCCACCTCCAAGGCCAGCTCAGTATGAGGCATTAGCAGTCTGGGATTTAATGGCTTTAAACAAAGACAGCAGAAATTCGAGAAAAGAATGAGGAGAGCAGAGAAGACTTTAGGTGAGGCTAGATGGGACAATGAGAGCAAAATGTGGAGACGGGGGATAGTTGACGGACTTAAATTGTTCCCCGCAATAACACAGGGAGATAGAAAAGGACCCTAATAAGCCTAATAACCCTAAAGAGACTAAGAGGTCTTTCTTAATCAGTTATTGCATGGTCGTCTGCCACCTTATGCAGTAGATGACAATGCCCCAAGCACTAGTGCGGGTCCTGGGAACCAGACGCAGGAGAAGGGAGTTACAGATACAGTACAGATTAGGGATACAGGTTTGATACAGAGTGGTGTCAGTGTACCCACTGCGCCAGACATACCGATACAGTTGTAACCTCCACCGCAGATACAGAGAATCTATCCAGACGCCCCAGTACTAGAGACTACTACAAATCTAATAGTGCCACCAGATCCAATATATACAAAATCGAGGTTAGTACAGATTGAGCCAACTCTTCAATTGTTGCCCCAGCTGCAGCAACAGCTAGTTCTGAGTTATAGTCCAGCAGCAGGATCCTCATTCGTACCTGCTCCAGCTACAATGAGCCAAGCTTTGGGAGTTACTGCTCCACGGACTTTGGGATCAGGGCAGAAACCAGCCGCCATATCGTTGCCAATTACTGTTGGTCCACCTGTATCACTGTATGCGCAGGATAAACCTGACACATGTGATCAAGGGGTGGGGACCCAGGAGATAATGAGAGAAAGATTCACAGGAACCCCTCGATCAATATCACCAAGATCGCAAACAGCCGAACATCTCAGATCCCTGTTAAGCCTTAGTCCAATTGGGGCTCCTATTGAGGCAATGAGACAACTAGGGTCAAGTGTATTAGCCCCACAGACAATGAGTGTGGAAACATCACAGACACCATTAATGCAGGCAAGAAATATCTCATTGCAAGGTTTTTCCGTACAGCAACTAAACGAGTGGCTGGGAAATAACAAAGCTTCACAACCTGCTACAGTGATCGCAGAGAGATCAGAGAGAGATGATTACCTGAACTTTGTAAGACTGGGTGTGGAAGCAGCTGAACTAGTGGAAAGGACAATGGGGGTAAACAGATTAGAGTCATACATAGAAACAGAATTGAGGTATCTGTGCCCTAAGATCACTAAAGAAGTAGGTAAGGTGCATCAGAGGTTGATGAACCTGGCAGACAAATACAATATTTATATTGAGAATACTAAACATTTGAAAAGAAGCTACAGATTAGACTTTGACTCTAAGGACTTGAGCACATGAGATCTGCCGGAATGAAGGCGCATCTTAAAGAAATATTGCAAAGTGCGCAGATCTGGGGCTTTAGAGAAATGGGAAGGCAGATGGGCAAAGAAAAGAGATAAGGAGAGAAGTGACAGTCCGGGATCAAGTCAAGCTAAAGCTTCACCAGATACGGGATCAGTAAAAATGCTACCAATGAGAGAAACAGCTGGAGGGGTCATAATCCACGTACCGTGGACTAGTGGAGACATTCTGTCGTTTACAAATGATTATCCCAGGTTGAGGGAGAAACCGATAGAGAGGTATCAGCAGACAGACAGGTTTGTGAAACTTGCAAAGTGTCTCTGGGAGGACTTGAATACCTTTTTTGAGATCATTGTTCCACCTGACTTATGGCTTGAGTGCAAGAGAGGTGTGGACTGGCCGACACAGGAGCCGGCAAGGGATAAGGTGACTCGAGCACTATCTGAGGAGGTGATGAAGTACTATCATAAAGTGATTGAGTTCTTGAAGCAAAAGGTGTCGCCGAAAGTGACTGATTGGCAGAAAATCGACCGGACCTCACAGGAGGCTAAAGAATCAATCTATGCTTATTATGAGAGGTTGTAGAAGGCGTTCAAACATTACAGTGGCACTGAGACTATTGAGCCGAAAGACATGAACCATCTTGTGTTCAGATTTGTTGAAGGGTTGAGACCAGAGGTTAGCCAGATGATTAAGAATCATTTGATCTGCTGGCAAGCGAAGCCGATTGATGAGGTGTTGCAGCATGCGAAATACTGTAGTGACGAGATTGAACTGAAACAGAGAAAGTTGAGGGAGAAAGTGATGGTAATGCAGATTAAGGCAACGCAGGCAGGTATGCAGGGAAAGGGGATTCAGCAGATGATACAACAGCAACCGCAAGGGAATGGCGTGTTTCAGGCGCAACCGAGAGGCCGAGGTCGAGGCTTTGTGAATTGCGGTCCAGACTTGAATACTGTTGTAGTTCAAAATGATGCTCAGGGGATGAAAAAGATGTCACCATGTCACGCGTGCGGGGGCGTGGGGCATTGGAAGCGGGAATGCCCGAATACGGTGCATGATGGTGTCGTTCAACAAAGCACTGATGTCGGTACATTTCAAAATGACAGGGGTCCAAAATTGAGAGGTCAAAATCAAAACTTCCAGAATAACATGGTTCAGATGCAGGGGCTACAGCCCATTAAGCAAATGCAAATGCCACGTGTTCAACTAGCACAAATGCAGCACGCATAACAGCAGGTTCCCATGGTACTTAGACAGCAAATGCAATTACCATTAGCTCCAATGGGACAGCAACAGGTGATGCTTCGTCAGCAGGTCACAGGTCAAGTGATGAGCCAAAATAACACAGTACAGCAATTCCCATTGCGTGGTGAAGATGGAATGAATGATGAATGGTCGGATGACCGTTCAGATAGTGAGGAGTATAGGCTTGCAGTGTCCCTAGAAGTAGATCAGAGAGGACCCTATGTAGAGGGAAAGGTGATGGGCCACAAGGTTTCATTTTTGGTTGACACAGGAGCTACACACTCTATACAGTCAGAAGTGTAGAAGTTCTGAAATTACCACTATCAGGGCGTACCATAAGAGTGGTAGGAGTAGCAAACCAGTACCTGACAAATCAGATTACTGATCCAGTTCAAGTTGAGATCGGCAACTTCCAGGGGCTGCATAAGTTTGTAGTCTGTGATTCGAGTCCTGTATCCCTCCTGGGGAGAGACTTACTGTGTAAGACGAAGTGCTTGATTACTTGTTCTAACGAAGGAATTGAGGTGCAGACAAACAGTGATGACGAGGGGGATTATGGACAGTTTTCAGAATTAGAAACAGAGACCGCAAATGAAGACTACCCTTTGATAACCTTATTCGCGATGTTTACAGTGACTGACTTGCCAGCTGAGTTGCAAGGAACTGTGACAGAGAAAGTGTGGGACCTGACAGGAAAGGAAGTGGGACTGATAAAAGGAGTTGAACTGGTTAAGGTACAAGTAAAGCCAAATGTAGTGTTTCCCCAGGTGTCGCATTACCACATGGCACAAGATGTCCTTATTCAGGTGTCGCAGATAATTGCGGACTTTGTAAAGCAGGGAGTCCTGAAAGAGGTATTGAGCAGCCCATGTAATTCGCCAATAATGGGTCTGAAAAAGCCGTGTGGGAAGGTTTGCATTGTTCAGGATTTGAGGAAAATAAACAAGATTGTGGTAAAATGTTGCCCGATAGTGCCAAATCCAGCAGTGATCATGTTCCAGGTTCCATGTGATGCAGAATGGTTCAAGTGGTGGACTTGTCACAAGCGTACTTTTTGGTACCTCTTCATGAGGACAGCCAATTTTTATTCAGTTTCAAATTCCTGGACAAGGTGTACAGTTGGTGCAGAATTCCTCAAGGGTTTTCTGAGTCACCTTTCATTTTCAATCAGATACTGAAGAAGGATTTGGAGTCGCTAGAATTGGCTTTTAGCTCAACTCTAGTGCGGTACATTGATGACTGCTGATTGCGTCCAGAACAAAAGACGACTGTAGGTGTGACCCAGTTGCCTTACTGAACCACTTGGGAAAGAACGGACATAAGGTGTCCCCAAAGAAACTGCAGTACTGCCAGAAAGAGGTAAAATATTTAGGGCATTTGATTGAGAAAGGGTCCAGGAGAATATCAAAAGAGAGGGTGACGCCCATACTGCAAATGAACCCCCTGACAAAAAAGAGAGATGTCAGAATGTTCCTGGGAATGGTGGGTTACTGTCGTCAGTGGATTCCCAACTTTTCAATTATCTCTAAACCATTGAAAAAGCTGACAGGCAAGGAAACTAAGGATGAACCATATGCCATAACCTTATCTGAGGAAGAGCTTGAGTCATTCATGGAATTGAGAGAGTGCATGTGCAGGGCATAAGCCTTAGGTATGCCTGATTATACGAAACCTTTTCTACTGTTTTGTCATGAACGTGATGCTTGTTCTCTGTCTGTCTTAACAGAGGTCCATGGAGATGCAAACCGCCCTGTAGCATATTTTTCAGCTACTCTGGACCCCGTCGCAGCAGCCTTCCCGGGTTGTTTGCGCGCAGTTGCAGCAGCTGGTCAGAGCCTCACACAGTGTTAAGGCATAGTGATGGGACATCCCCTAACAGTAATGGTCCTGCATTCAGTTGAGATTCTGTTGACCCGAACTAAAACTCAGCACATGACAAATGCCCGACTTACCCGATATTAGACAATTATTTTGGGGTCGCCTAATGTCTCCTTAAAGAGATGTACTGTATTGAACCCGGAAACTCTACTTCCAGTTGAAAACACTGAAATTAATAATATGGAGGAAGTGGAGCATGACTATCTTGAGGTAACAGAACTATGTATCAAACCCTGACATTAAAGACACGCAGTTAAAGGAAAATGACTGCATTATGTTTATTGATGGATCCTGTTTGAGAGACTCAGTCGGAATTCTGAGAGCCGGATATGCTGTGTGTACAATCGCTGGTATCATAGAAGCCTCCTGGCTCGAAAGGGTGTATACCGCACAAGTGGCTGAATTAATTGCCCTTACTAAGGCATGCCACGCAGCTGAAAATTTTAAAGTCACTATCTATACTGACAGCAGATACGGATTTGGGATTGTACATGATTTTGGCCAATTGTGGTCACAGAGGGGTTTCATGACCTCTTTTGGCTCACCAGTGAAAAATGGTGAACAAATTAAGGATTTGTTACATGCGATTCAGTTACCTCTTGAATTGCTGTGGGGAAATGCAATGCTCATGTTAAGTCACAAGACTTTGTGTGTCATTCTGACCCCGGCCGGCGGCGGTAGCCGCCGGCCTGGCTGGACCCGCCAGAATACCGCTGCGCGGTCAAAAGACCGCCGCAGGTATTCTGGGTTTCCCGCTGGGCTGGCGGGCGACCGCCAGAAGGTCGCCCGCCAGCCCAGCGGGAAACACCCTTCCATGAGGATGCCGGCTCCGAATGGAGCCGGCGGAGTGGAAGGGGTGCGACGGGTGCAGTTGCACCCGTCGCGATTTTTAGTGTCTGCATGGCAGACACTGAAAATCTTTGTGGGGCCCTGTTACGGGGGCCCCTGCAGTGCCCATGCCATTGGGATGGGCACTGCAGGGGCCCCCAGGGGCCCCACGACACCCCATACCGCCATTCTCTTCCTGGCGGCCAAAACTGCCAGGAACAGGATGGCGGTATGGGGCTCGGAATCCCCATGGCGGCGCAGCAAGCTGCGCCTCCATGGAGGATTCCCCAGGGCAGTGGGAAACCGGCGGTACACCGCCGGTTTTCGGTTTCTGACCGCGGCTGTACCGCCGCGGTCAGAATGCCCATGGGAGCACCGCCAGCCTGTTGGCGGTGTTCCCGCGTTCGTTGGCCCTGGCGGATTTTACCGCCAGGGTCAGAATGACCCCCTTTGTGTCAATGGGAAACGGCTATGCAGATCAAGTCGCAAGGTTTTGCGCATTGGACTGTATATCGTTCAAGGATCAGTGGGAATTGTTACCGCAAACTGAAAATGAGACATGTTTGAACTTTGCATTAAGAGTTGTTGACACATTAGATGAGCTAAAATCACTGTAGGGTCGTGCTAGCAGAGAAGAGAAACGCTCTTGGCAGAGAATGCAATGTATACAAAGAGCTGATGACTTGTGGGTCTCAGAGGAGGGGAAACTGGTTTTACCAAATAGCCTTTTATCACAGTTTGCAAGGCTTTATCATGGACAGGCACATTATGGGAGAGACGCAATGATCAGGTTGTTCAAAATTGATTGGTTTAATCCAAAATTCAGACAAGCCGCAGAGCTTACCTGTCACAGGTGCATCATCTGTCAACAGATGAATGCAGGAAAAGGGACTGTAGGGAATTTGAGCCATATAGGGAGAGCTGGAAGTCCGTTTAGCAAGATGCAGATGGATTTCATTGAGATGCCTGTATGTGGAGGTTTGAGGTACGTTTTGGTGATTGTGTGTGTTTTCAGTCACTGGATTGAAGCCTACCCTACACGTAGAAATGAGAGTCTCACAGTAGCAAAGCTGTTGCTTAGAGAGATTCTAAAGAGATTTCCTGTCTCTTTAGAATCAGATAGGGGCAGACACTTCGACAATGAGGTGATTAAGCTCTTGTGTGCTGCATTAGACATTGAGCAAAAGCTGCATTGTAGCTATCGCCCCGAAGCATCAGGACTAGTGGAACAGATGAATGGTACCTTGAAGTCGAGAATGGCAAAAAGGTGCGCAGCTACTAATATGAAATGGCCAAATGCATTGCCCTTAGTGCTGATGTCAATGAGAAACACCCCTGATAAGAAGACAGGACTATCACCCCATGAAATCCTGATGAGAAAAGCTATGAGGTTGCCCGCAGTACCTGCAAATGCTCTTGTGAATATCACGGATGATATGGTGTTGGACTACTGCAAAGGTTTGGCTGATGTGGTCCGCTCTTTTTCCCACCAGATGGAGGCCAAAACATTGCCACCGATCAGTGATCCAGGTCACACCCTGCAAACCGGTGACTGGGTGGTTGTTAAGAAGCACGTGAGGAAGTCGTGTTTGGAGCCGCGCTGGAAGGGGCCATATCAAGTAATACTGACAACAACCACTGCTGTGAAATGTGCAGGCGTTGCAAATTGGATACATGCCAGTCACACAAAGAAGGTGACATGTCCGACAGATGAGGAACTTGAGGTTTCCGACTCAGCAATTACAGAGAAGGAAGTCTCAGGGCCAGAAAACAGTCAAAGGGGAACTGAGACTGCAGAAGACCCACTGAGGACGGCCTAGTCCCTCAAACAGTAAACAAGTTCGAGAGAGGTGACGGTGAGCCTATTTCAGTAGAGGCAGCAGGAGAACTAAGTCAAGGAGAGGTTCTCCCAGAAGTAGACGGAAACAGGTTACAGACCCAGAGGAAGAAGGGGAAATAATAGAGGGAGGTCAAAGCCCATCAGCATCTCCTGAGCCAGTTGCAGGTCCGTCAAGAGAAAACACTATAGTACAAGAGGAGGGTGCTGGTCAACGTCCTGAAAGGTCGAGCAAGAAGAAGACGCATAAGGGTGATAACTGGCCAAAGAAACAAGCTGCAAGAGAAAAGGTCGTACCGGGTGAAACAATAACAGAAGAAATCGATACAACCAGAAAAGAGGATCTAAGTGAAGCGGAGTTGCAAGGCGAACGCAGGTTGAACAGAAAGAGAATTGCAAATAGAAGGAACGCAGGTCCTGAATGGGCGTATGCAATGACGTCTGAATGGCAACAAGAATTCTTAGCATTCTGTTTTGATCGAGAAGTACCAGGCCAATACTACGGTACCTGAATTCGAACAGGAAAAAGAGACTGTGTTAAAATTAAAGATTGAAAGCTAAAAAGCTGAGAAAAGAGACTGAAAATTACCGGATATGACACTGATAACATGAATTTACTCTGAAAAACCGATTATGACAAACTGCTAACCTGATTTGACAAAAGGGTCCTGGGGTGAGTGAAACGCTGTAAATACACGCAGAGAGAAAGAGACTTTTGCATCAAAGAAAAGGAAGAAGAAAGAGAAAGAGAGACTGGACATTAGAGAAAAAAAAAGAGAGCTTTTAATCGTCCTCAAGTTGATTGTTTGTCTTATATTCTACTATTTGATTCTTTACAGATCATGGCTCACACTAGAAGTAGTAACAAAAAGGGTAAAGTGTGTGGTTGGTTAAGTGTTATATTGGGTATTGTGTGTGCAATAATAATTGTAGGTGTGATTGTGGGAATGCCGTGGTTGGATAAGAAAGTGACTGACAATGCTTAAAAACCTGAGACTGCTACACTAACACCATGGGAGAAGTTCGAGCAAGATACTAAATATTTGCATGAGGGAACTAATTCAAAGGGGGAACTCTCTACTAATGTCTTCTATCGCTTACTGAATGAGTACGTTGATACTATGGATGCAAGGAATTGTTATGTGTGCACAAAGGTTCCTTTATCAGTACAGGAGGGAGTCACTTACCGTAGCTTGCCATTAACATAAGGGATAAGCTGTAGCTTGCTACTAACATGATTCTATGATCAGGAACATGTGCAATATTTTTATTCGAATCTAGACGTAGTGTTTTCTTTTCTGCGTGTGATTGAGTTTCTGAACAAGTTAGCTAAAGAACATAGTATAAAATTAGTTAGAGGTTTCTTTGAGCCGACACTAACCTTTGGCATAGCTTATGCACACCGCAATAATCTGACCTGCTTATTAACACCTGTAGAGAAAAGCTTCTTAGATCACACTGATGATAGACACAAAGCACTGAAAGAAAGATTAGAAAAAGGGCTAGAGAAACGCACATATGCAAATGATTATGCTTACACCGCAATAAAGACGCAGGGCAAATTAGCCATAGATGCATTACTTGTAGGAAGGCTTTGTATATATAGGCCAAAATCTGATCATGACACTTTATTTGTGGGAACGAATGAATGCAGGCATGTGTTTTTGTTTCAGAGTAAATGGACATTCATGTTAAATGGACAGGATCCAGCGATCCCAGGGATCTATTACATCTGTGAACTCAATGCTTATTATAGTCTCCCTAAGGGGTGGTATGGGACATGTTATTTGGGGATAGTTTTCCCAAAGATATACCAGATTGATGACTTAAAGCAAATACCTAAAATGTCTGAATTACGACATACTAGACAAAAACGAGAGATAGCGGCTGCTGTCGTTGGTGCCATGTTTGGAGCCATAATTCCTTCAGTATGGGTTATCTTAAACTCCATAAAGATTCAAAGATGTCTACTATTGTGGATAACATGCTGGCAAATTTTACAGGGGCTATACTGCTGATGGATACTGAACTTGCTGCAGAAAGAGCTATGACTCTTCAAAATCGGCTTGCTTTAGACATTCTTTTAGCAAAGAGTGGCAGAGTCTGTGAGATGTTTAACGAGCATCATTGTTGCTCGTTTATTCCTGATAACAGTAGAAAGATTATAGGTATGCTTACTAACCTAACAAGAGATAGTGCAGATTTGAAAGATTTGAAAGAACCTGGAGTCTGGGAGAAAGTTGGAAAGGGAATTGCCAGAGTAGGGAGCTGGTTTAGCAATATTTGGAATGGGGTACTTGCAAAAATATTAGGGGATCTACTAATGATCCTGGTCTGTTTATTGGTTTTATGTGGAGCATGTAAAATTAATGAAAGAATTAGAAGAAATTGGACCAAAAGAAATAGAAAAAACGAAGAAAATGAAAGGGAGAAAATCTGGGAAAGTTCACACAAAGGACAAGATGTTGAAATGCGCATTATGCGCAAAGTGAAAAATTAAAATGAAAGGTTAAAAGGGAAAGGTTTGTGTGATGACGAACGTCATCAGAGGAGGGACTGAGAGAGCGTCACTTATAAAATCTATATTAACATGAAATGTTTATGAACTAATGTATGATACTGCGACATAGAAATTATGCTAATATGTTCTGCTATAAACGTGCACTTGAAATGTGACCACAGGGAGTGGCCGTCAATGTATACGTGGGCTAATAAAAATAACTAATGTTTATAAGATATTGCATTTGAATAAGTTTGTACTAATTAATGATTATGTTATTAAAGTTTAAGGGCCATATGTACGAACACATTTTCCCATTGACAAAGAATGGGAAAAACCCTTTGCTACATGTGGCCCTAAATCTTGTAGGCCTTAAGCTAGCATGAGCCGAAGCTTAGCTGCCTGGCTCTCATATTAAATGTGTTTTTTTTACGTGCAGTGTGCTGACTCGCAAAAGGACATGACCTCTTGTTTTCTTCCAACTAGAAGCTGAATGTAACTATAGTGGATCCATTCTCATGAAAATCATATTGCTTGTAGAAATGTTTAGCCAAAATGCAACAGTGTAGACTAATATAATGTACAAGGTCGTTTAAACCGGTGAAGAAAATGGAACTACTGACCAAAAGATGTGCAAAGAATTACAGGAGGATGAAATCATACCGGATGTGCTACCTCTGAAGACGTCAATCATATGGACCAATAAACTGTCTGGGAACTATTGTGGGGTGACGAAATTGATGAGCTAATTCAAAATTTATTGGGTAGAGATAGTGGGGTGCAACCCCTTAGCCAATTAGATTTTAGGGGAATGTACTTTGAAAAAGGGATAAAAACCCTTGACACGGGGAACCATTAGAGATTGGGTAGGGAAATGCTATTCATTTTATCCAGAAACTCTGTCACTCTGTTTGGTGACTCATTGGTTTACTTAAACCATCCTCTTCCTTAGATTGTCCATTTTTTTTACACTTTATCTCCTTATGAGGGAAGTGCCCCTTTTTGCCCCGGAGCTGAGTTTTGACTGATGGCGAATCAACTGATGTCCTGAAGACGAACACTGAACCTGAGTGCTGACCCAAAACTTTGAGGGTAACTATGACAATGAAATTGTGATTTGTCTGTTTGCTTTTCCTTTCTAGGTACCAACTGCTTACTTTTGACAGAGACCATAGCTAGATGTTTTCCAAATTGGTGTTTCTAAATTGTTTTGCATGAAGCCCAACATGCCAATGCTAATCGGTGGTCAGGACAGGTGTTCACTAAACTGACGCAAATAGATAAACGACTGAATCTATGCTTTGTTGAACTGACGCGTTAATAACACTCTGCTAAAATTGATCTATGTATACGCCGTGTTATGTTTTGATGTTTATGATTTTTGTCTTAATGAAATCTTATCCGAGTTGCCATATTGTGACAATGCTATTGAGTTTCTTGGTTTTGAGATTAACACACCTGCTTTTAGAATTGTAACTAATAGGGAATAAAACTCATAAAATTCTACTAAACCGGTGTGGTTATTCATGACTGTAAGGTCATGGTGGTGTACTGAGCTGAATAATGACTTTGACTAAAGTAAAATGCATTGTGGTAATAAATATTGATGGCATTATTGATGTATTGATTGACATATTGATTAGCTATCTCGTCCTAAGGTGTCTCTCAAGTGGGTCGAAAGATTCATTGGCCTAAAACGAGTCCTGATGTGTAATAAATTATCATAAAGGGACACGTTAACAACCTCACAGAGCCCAAGGGGACTGAAATCCCCTTGGGCTCTGTGAGGCCTTTCTTCACAGCTGTTGCTTTGTGAAAAACATTGTAACTTCAGAGCTCAGGGCTTCTACCAACCATTAGAAGCCTGGAGCTCTCCATTGTCTTCAATGGAGCTCCCAGCATTCTAATATTCTAATACAACTTTAACACTCCTTTCTCGACTGAACTTTTGGAGCACATCTACAGATTTGTTCTGACATTGATACAAATAAGATAAACTTGGATGGTAATACAGTATTTAATCTGATAACAACATAGTTTAATAACCAAAATGTATCTATGATAATATGCTTTTAATAAATCAAAGCTATATTTCATCAACGTAAATTAAGAGGAACAAATATAAAATAAATTAACATCACTTTAACGCCTTAACCATAGCTATGAAACTTTGATTCCAGTAAGAGGGTGAACTCTTAAAGCATTGTATAAAATTGAGAACTTCATGTGCAGCAGGTGGAGCTCTACCTTGAAACTTGGAGGTTCTTCTGGTGCCCCTCTGTATAGAAATTACATCAATAGTTAGATTGCACCTAAATATCAAATATCTGTTTTTCCTTTTTTCATAATAAACATTTATGGTTTTAATGAACTCCCCAAATAAAGGTGACATTAAACCATGTATGAGTGTTTGTGTATATGTGTGTGTATGCAAACACACACAGACACACACAGACACCCATGTGCACACACATATATTAATGAAAAAAGAGGTTATCCTGATGCTATAGTTAGGTGAAAATCTCCCTTAAAACATAACATTTTGGACTAAAGAAACCACTGAAATTCACCAGTTATAGATACCTCCAGTAGCTATAAGTTGTGTCCCCTGCATGCACTGTGAGAACCTTACTGATGACAACAAATTACATCACTCAGAGAACCTCATGAGTGTTGTACTGTGAGAGATCATTTTCAACGTAAATCAAGTAGATTTGCCACATAGAGCAAGCTACAAAGTCACATTGAATTGCAAGCATTCAAGGAGACTGAAAAGGCACAGTCATCACACTTGTTTAAAGGATTGCTGGCCAACCACAGATTAACTCAAAATATATATAGATTGACACATATGTGGTAAACCAAATTCATAAATATTTATCTCCGACTCATATGCTAGGACAGTGTCATTAATAATAATATTTTATTCAGCTTTTGCTTGGAAACCAGTGTCAATATCTTGAACGTTATTTCAGAGTGTAGACACAATGCAGGAGACTGAACCCAGCCAAGACAGCTCAGGACCATCTTCTGTATGAACCTGAAACAATCCATCATCTGTATAAAGTAGTAATGGAACTTGATCAGTTCCCAGTTTGCACACATCACTGTATTATTGTAAGAGGAGTAGCAGAGCTCATTGACAATAAGATACCTGTTCCTATTTAAAAGCCTCAAAACACTCAACAAAGTAATAAAGAGAACAAACAAGATGGAGTGAGCTTAATCAAAAAATTGCTCATACTTGTTTTGATTTTTTTAAACAGCATTTTGTAGCAGTGCACATTTTGGAAGAGAACTACAGTGTGTGGCACTCTGGGCAGCAGATCTATGACTGCAGAAAGTAGATGTCTAGAATGATGTAAGCCTGATCAATGAATCAATGTAAGGTCTCTTAGAAGAGATGGATCACATCAGGAAAGTGTGAGCGTACGTATGCATATATTTGTGTATGAGAACACGTACTTTAAATGTTTCACACATTATAAAAGAACATAATCAGATCTGATGACTTTTTGTGGTTTAAGATCTTGCAAAGGTATAAAGGATAGTAACTGAAAAAGGACCATTGATAACACTGGGAAATGAGGAGCCCTTTATCTGTGTCAAACCTCTCAGTTGCGTGAAGACAATCACCATGAAAGAGGCAGTATGTGAATTGTGGAGCTTAGAGAAACTAAGGCCCATATTTATGAAAAGTTTGCGCCGCCTTTGTGTCATTTTTTCGATGCAAAAGCGGTGCAAACCTACTGCCATATTATTATTTCTATGTTAGACCTGTCTCAGGTAAAATATTAGAGTTAGCGTCATTATTTGGGAGCGCAAACCCACCTTGCATTGTATTGCGACAATGATATGCAAGGTAGGTGTTCCCTTCCAAAAAATGACATGGCCATATTGACCCTGATGCAAAAACAATGCAAAGAAAAGAAGCAGACCTAAAAAATGGCGCAAAGGCCGATTTGAGTCAAATTTCAACGCCTGGTCAGACCATGCATTAAAAAGAGGCCCACACGCCGCCACTTAAGGAAAACATGCAGAAGGAGCGTTGGCAACCTCCAGGACAACATGGAACTGTCATTGCTCTAGCTTGGCACACGCCTCAGACATCAGCGACGACAACAGGTCCCTCCACCACCACCGCAGCAACCTCAAACACCACCACAGCAGCCACAAAGGCAGCGCAGAATGCGGGAAAGGATATTTCAACAGCGCACAACCATCTTTGGGCTCAGGGATCAAGATGTCATCAAGAAATACTGCACCACATTGCACCACACATCACTGCAAGGGTAACAACTCCAACAACATACCATCCATGACCAAACTCCTCGCTGTTCTCCATATGCTGGCATCAGGATCTTTTCAGAAAACGGCTGCACAAGTGGCAGATCTCTCCCAACCATCCTTTTCGGTCTTCCTTCCATAGGTTCTGGACGCAATCATAAGTCTCACACCCCACAGCATCTACTTCTCCAGCACCCAGCAACTACAGCAGGAGAGCAAGCAAGGTTTCTATCTAATTGCTGGTTTTCCGCATTTGCTGGGTGCAATGGACTGCACCCATGTCCAACTGTTGCCACCTGCAGCAACAGAACACATATACAGCAACTGCCAACACACCCACTCCATAAATGTGCAGGCCATTGTGGACCACTGTCAAATGTCCTTGTCAAATACACCGGTAGCGTACATGATGCCTACATGTTCCGGCATCCCACCATCAACGAGAGGTTCCAGGATGGGCAATATGGCAATGCCTACTCATTGGCAAGCCACAATACCAATCAGTACACAGACACACCTACCATGTAGGACAAACAAGACTTACACTACACTAAACACACGTAGGCAGGGGAACACAGATGTACAGGCAAAGGCATATGTACCACATGCCACACTACACCGCAATCATTTCTCATCACACACATATACACCCACATGTACATAAAACAGCCACAGCCTGACTGGCACAACACACAAAGACAAGGTGGAGCTATGTCCCCTTTTTAAACAGAATCTGGGCCCAAGCCACTACAAGTGCCCACTGGTTGACACCTAAACACAGATCCCACACACATTGCACCTAATAATGTATAGATCAGCAATGTGAATGGCATAGGCCATGCCAATGTAGAGAAAGTCACACATAGGCACAGCCCCACATCAATCATGGGGGTTCAAGCCTCTGGCAGCACCAATATCAAATACCACCCAAGTGTTGCCATGACCAACTACATATCACCTACACATACCTGACATACCTGTAGTGTGCATACTCACCTGTCTGCTGCATTGTGTTGTACACATAGGGATACAACATAACCTGCCATGAAAGACCATGGGGCAGAATGAAGAGAAGTCGTGCAGCACCTAGTCCAGTGCCACCTCACATGCGCCCCTTAGTGCCCCATAAAGCCACTATGTGTGTGCCGTATACAAGAAATGGGCCACCATGGCACAGAGTTTGTGCTATACTATAAAGATCATGGATGCATAATAGGACTCTGTAGAAGTATAGATGACATACCTGACCTTTCATGCACTGTGCATAGAGACCCATGTAAAAGAATGATGTGCCCCCCTCCCAAAGCCTGCACTGTGCATGTGTTTAAATTGTCTGTGATAAATCAAGTATAGCAATTTAGGAGATTCCACTGTACCAACTTTACCTCATCCTCCTACTGTGTCATTCACACCCTAGTACACTTGATGGCTGGCACAGCCGTCATCTGCCACAAAGAGTCACTATGTGATGCAGTGCATGCGTAGTGCCACATGTTAACATGGAGGCCAGAGTTTGGCTTTGTAGGGCTACCATGGTGCCTCTATATGTGACACCATTGTGGTGCAAGGAGGCCGACGTTTCCACCAAAAAGGACACTGGCACAACATGGACAACACAACAAATATTCGCAATGGCTGAATCACCAGTTTGGATTGAATATTTCAATCCCCAGGTCCCTGAGCCACAACCCAAGATTGTCATGTCCATCAACACAGACCTATGGAACTGTTTCACAAAACACATACACTATAGCAGAACCAAGTCTGAGTCACCACTGCACCTAAAACTAACAACTGCCAAGGTACATACCAAACCACTATCAAGTATTACCTTCACATCTTCTCTTATTCCCTTGCAGCCAACCAAGGTACCGGCACACAGCCATAAGTGATGACTCCATTTGGCAATCCCACAATGGTGGAAGAATGTGCATATAATGAAGGGCACAGAAGAACACAAAATGTGGTGGAGAGGACATTTGGGCTTCTGACGTCAAGGTTCAGGTGCCTGGTCCTGACAGGAGAAAGCCTGTTGTATGCTCCACCACTGGTACGTAAGATGATACTGGTATGTGCAATCTTGCCTAATATATCTATATGGACCAATGTTCCCAGGGATGAACAGGTAGAACCTCCCAACGAGGAGGAGGATGGCAATCGTGCATCACATTTGGAGGGGGGACTACAAAACACTGCTGCAGGAGTTTGCAGGAGACTACAAATTGTACAGAACTTCTACATATAGTCACTGTACAAATATTGGGGGTCATTCCGACCCCGGCGGTCAAGGACCGCCGGGGCCGGGGATGCGGGAGCACCGCCAACAGGCTGGCGGTGCCCCGCAGGGCATTCTGACCGCTGCGGTTTGGCCGCGGTCAGACAAGGAAAACCGGCGGTCTCCCGCCGGTTTTCCGCTGCCCTGGGAATCCCCCATGGCGGCGCAGCTTGCTGCGCCGCCATGGGGGATTCCGACCCCCTCACCGCCATCCTGTTCCTGGCGGTTCCGACCGCCAGGAACAGGATGGCGGTGAGGGGTGTCGTGGGCCCCCGTAAGAGGGCCCCACTTTGTATTTCAGTGTCTGCTTTGCAGACACTGAAATACGCGACGGGTGCCACTGCACCCGTCGCACATACCCACTCCGCCGGCTCCATTCGGAGCCGGCTTCCTCGTGGGGAGGGGTTTCCCGCTGGGCTGGCAGGCAGCCCTCTGGCGGTCGCCCGCCAGCCCAGCAGAAAAGCCAGAATGGCCTCCACGGTCTTTCGACCGCGGAGCGGCCATTTGGCGGCTCCCTCCAGGCGGGCGGCTCCCGCCGCCCGCCGGGCTCAGAATGAGCCCCATTATCCCTTTGTAAATATCACCAATAAAATACTTGAAACCCGAATCTCCATGGAATACTCATTCTCCACTATATATTCCATTGGAATGTAACTCACACCTCAGAGAACAGGAAAGAAACACAACAGTTACAAGTATGGTTGCAACATAGTTTGTGATGTAGGATGGTCTACTGCCTCCATGTGACACATCAGTGTCACATAACTTCTATATCTAGATCCATGCACCACAAAATATAAGGTTGCGTTAAGTGGGAAATGTGCAAAATCCTAGCCCTTAATCCACATCATCCCCGTGCCTGGCAGGATGTATGGAAGCGGGGCATACATAAGGTGGGGGCTGTTATCAAATGGTGTTTAAGTAATGTAGGAACTGAACAGTGTCACATCTCAGATGGATCACTGCTATGCCAGCACTATGCATGTGTAACAAGGGGGACACCATTGGTAACTATGAACTTTTATTTACTGTTCTGGGGTGGTAACCAATGCTGCACTGTAAATCAATGGGCTTATGTCCTGGCTTTGCCATTGAGCCCAACCCTGCCACATGGTGAGCTGTACCTCACGTATGGCACACACATGATGGCTGTGTAATGTGCTATGGGTTGCCAGAAAAAATTAAGCAGCAATGGGTGCTGAACCACTATCCAAACATATGGCCCATTGTCTGGATTTGAGAATAAAAAGGGACAATGCACCACCAAATTAATGTCTGGGTGAAATGTAGGCAGAGTGTATTCCACTCCCTATGTGCATTCCATACACACTTGTCACACAAATCTGCTGTCTTGACACATGCCTACAGCTAATCCAGATATACATGTGAAGACTGATGTACGGGTGTATGGCCTAGGTAGAAAAGGGTTTCCAATTACCAACAATGGTTGACATGTGTCAGCAAGGTAACTTAGTACAGTTTGTATTACACCATCACACAGCACATATCAACATATCAATATACACCACTCATTGTCACTCACATGCCAGACCAAGAGAAAATTATCAACAGTGACAAAATTCCCTAATATGTCTAGTTCTCCAGCATGCCAATCAGGTGTGGGATGGGCAAGTATGTCCAGCAATATCCAAACATGTCACAGACCCATCCAAAAATGAATGGGAATAGAAGTAGACATGTTGCATGTAGCTAATAAAAAAGCAGCACTGAGATGATTTCACACACTATCATCATACACTCATGGCAAGAGTGACATAGGTTGTGGAATGCAGAAATAAATGCATAGCCATGTTCAACGAAAGATGTAGATGGACAGCTGAGAGAAACCAACAGAGACTTGGAGATGCAACATGGGAGATCACTTGGAGATGACACTAGTGTTTTGACAGGTGTAATGTCGTGTGTGTGGAAATCATGTAACCTCCCAAAGCCAGGCAATGGGACGGTAACTATCATGTAGTCAGTAGTAGAAGATGCGTACATCTACCATTTACATAAGTCACACGTTGCATCCTGTCCATTTTTGACCGGACAATGTTGCTGTAGAAGATGTGTACAAAGTGAAAGCAGCCTAAAGATTGGCAGCAATGTAGGACACAATCTATTCCTCACATGTTTTGCAGTAAAACGTGGAGAAGGTACACACATAGACCAATACTGACTGTGCAACACATCAATGTCAACATGATCACCCAGCATATGTACAGAGAGGATGGCTACATCAGTACATAACTCACCCATTTTTTGGACTACAATGACCTATTAGTTGCCCATCACATACCAACATGACAGGAGGCAGTGACAGATGACACCATCTGTCCCCTGGCACGTTCCTAAATTAGAAGTTAAAACAGAGATACCACCCCTAATGGACATAAAACCATGTTTGTCTGACCATGCCAAATGATGAGACATCCTACATGCACAAGTAGCCAGTTCTCAGTACATGATAGGAGAAGGCTGACAGCAAGCACCCCAGAGGAAAAATTATATCCCAGTCTTTTTTATCAAAATTGTACGTGTGTCTGTCTGCAGGGGACAGTGCATTGCTCTGCTGAAGAGCAATCATGAAGAGGCTAGATCCCTGCCCCAAACACCCTAACACCACTGCTCAGGCTACATAGACAATTGTCATTGTCAGGGGCCTGATGCATGTGCACAGTGGACTGAATAGTGTGGAGCTCTGTAATCCTGTGCCTAAACATGCAACCATAGATCTGTGTGGGCATAAAAACTCCCACTGCAGTGATGATGAGTAGGCTTCCATCTCTGCCAGACTGTAACACTGCTACACAGTGGTACGCCATTGTATGTAATAGTCATAACAAACATCATGTGGTAGATTGTGAGTACTTAGTTGGTGGCAAGCACACATATGCCAGATATCTCTGAACACATGTACCACTTAAATGGCACAGGCCTCGTAATGTGTATTGGAGTCTGAACCAAAGGTAACTTTTCACAAATGCAAGTGCATATGTATCATAAGATCATTGACAGAATAAAATGACCTTCACATGTGTTCCAACATATGGAAACATAGGTGGCACTGATACGGCAATTTTCAAAGTCCAAAATGTATCCATGCAGGGAGATAGATATGTGAGGTTTCATATTCCATGAATACAACACTGTGGTAATATGTTACCAAAATGGCACTACACGTTTCTTTACACACACACGGCACATACCAACCTTCATTGACACATGTGTGCCCACCATCTAATGCAGCTGAGATGCTTCGGGAACTATGGGGGTTATTCTAACTTTGGAGGAGTGTTAATCCGTCCCAAAAGTGACGGTAAAGTGACGGATATACCACCAGCCGTATTACGAGTTCCATAGGATATAATGGACTCGTAATACGGCTGGTGGTAAATCCGTCACTTTTCCGTCACTTTTGGGACGGATTAACACCTCCTCCAAAGTTAGAATAACCCCCTATATGTCATGTGTAGCAGAGCATCATGAAGGCTGATCCTAACAATAAACCACAGAGTGGACACACCTGCACACACATTGCCAGGGGTAACATGATGACAACCCAGCTGTAGTCCATTGCATCCTCTGAGTACAATTTGTCATGCATTGAACATAGCACATCATATCTATTGTGTTGTTGGTATAAGTACATTTGTATATCAGATATTACAATGTGGTACACTCACAAATATGTGATAGAACACATATGTGCACTCATAGTACACATGGGCTTACATGTATGTGGACATAGTCTAGATACATATACAGATATGCACACGGTATCAGTCATTGCATGCATCACACACATATACAAAAAATATAGGTAAAAGATACCAATGTCACAAATAAGATATGAACGGACATGCATAAGTGAGTCAGGGTGCACTGTAAGCCTTTCAAAATAATTTCCACGCATTTCCATCATGCATCAAAATATTTTGACGCAAACAGATAAATTCCATACTCGCAAGCCCAGAAAAATGACGTCTGGCCCCTGCGCATTAGGCTGTATGGGAAGCAATACCACACATGACTGTTATGCGTAACAAATGTAGCTGCAAATGCCAAAACATCATACTTTCCTATGCAGAAAAATGAAGCCTGGCCCCTGAGCGTCAATCGCAGGTCCACAGGCCTTGACAGGCACAATGTGAAAAAATGTACGCATTACCGTCTTGCATAAACAAAATGACGCATATCTGAAAACGTGATGCACATGCCCAGGAAGTGATGAAACAGGACATCTTGCCTGCATACAAGGTACAGTGAGTTCACTTTCGCTTTCACTTCACAGCCTTATTGTCGGTGACTATGTGAGGGTGTGTGAAGCTGGTGTTGTTGATGGATTGGAGTATTTGAAGTGTTTTTGTGCTGTGTCCTGTTGCTCTTTGTGTCATATTTGTCTTTTCATCAGTCTTTTGTAGTGTTTTTGTACTGTATCTGTCACTGTATTGTGGGGTGTTTGTCTAAGGGTAGTATAGTTTGTTGGGTGTTTGTGGTAGGTGGGGTAGTTTTATATTTACTTTATTTTTGTACTATTACATTTGCAGTATACACAAACTGCATATGTCTTGGAAAGGGAGGATGTCAAAGATGATGGCTCATGAACTGGGAGGCTTTATAGGGCTCATGCAGCATTACCTCCCAATGATGGTAGTTTTGGGTGGCTGCATTATCCAGGGCTACACCACAGAGGCCAGGAAGCTGCCGTGGGCCAAGGTGCTCCACCACCTAATCAGAATTTTTGGAGGAGGACCAATGACCACCAGTTGAAACTCTGTTGGGCTGACCTGATCTCAAGGGAGCAAGACCTACTAGATCACCTGGGGATTTAATTTGGTGGAGCAGTTGGTAAGTATCCCATTTGTATAGCAACACCATTATTTGCATGTGCATGACAGGCGGAGATAAGATTAAGTGCAGCACTTTTTTGTCAAAGGATCGGGACAAACGGGTACATTAGGTGCCACATGGACTGTAGTGATGCACTTGGTGAAATACCACTTTCCTTTAATCTGCCTCTTTGTGTCTCTGGCCAACGCCATTTAAGGGAGTTTGTCTATGTACTGGGTCCAGACTACTAGCACATTTCTCTTCCTGTACATTGTGTATCACATACACCCTAAAATGTGTCTACTAACACACCCACATGTGCTGAATTTGTACCACGTGCCTGCTGCATCTCACAGGCGGTATGGGGAAGGCCTGCATCTGCACCAGCACTAACACATTACTCGGAAACCTGCACCAACACAGGCATCCTTGGACCACAGAGCAAGTGTGCCTGTGTTGAGGGGAATGTCTTTGCACATGTTGGTACCCCTTCCTGTAGAATAAAAGGTATACCATGGCAACAATGGCTGGCCACACAGTATTGGCAAGACAGCCGTAATGTCATTAAGTTAATGTACAGTTACGAACAACTAAATGAACATAAGTAAACTGCCATGCCATAATAGCTCATGTGTGTGCCTTGTAATGGCACACACATTTTAGAAACAAGAAACAAGGATAGATAGAAATGTCAAAATATCACAAAGCTATGTTCTCCTTTCATGTATTGCAGGTGGGCCTCCACCCTACACCAGTGGAGAGGTGTCCAGATTTGAAGACCCGAATGCTGCCAGTAAGTGTCACCTTGTGCGTCACATGTGGCAATCCAAGGTTTTGTGTGAGACAGTCTGATGTGTGCAGTGTAATGATTAATATTGTTGTGAGACCAATGCTTTGGAATCAACCGAGTTAGGATGTTGACATCATGTCTGATGCAATGTTGAGCATTGAGAATGGCTGGATTGTTTCACAAGTGGTAATGCGTGCTGTTATGGAATTGTGGGTGTGAGGAAATGGAAAGCATGCCCACATATACATTGATGTCAACTTTGTCAAAGCACTTTTGACAGATGAAAGAAATGTATAGAGGTTTCTAGTGGGCTTATGTAAGAGACACTTGCACCACTGGTGCCTCAGTACTCTTCAGATTTAAATTGAGGCTGCAGTCATGCAAGGAGCCTTATTGTGCTGGCCAACAGTCAGTAGATTACACACTTAGTACACAACTCAGTTCCAGATGGTTGTGGGAAATGACTATGGATTGTAGCTAGCTAGATCTCAGCAGATTTACCAACATGGTCTACCTATCATGATATTTGTTAGTCACATCACATGTGCATATAAGGTGAGTGCTGGGTGTGTACCTGGTAGTTAGGTGATATCTGACATGCACATGTTGTTTAATAGTAGCACCACCCAGTGCAGTACCAATCTTGCTATGGCCGAAGGACACCCATACAGCCACTTTGTGTTTGCCATATTACACATTTTGCACAACATAGCAAAGGGAACAATAGTTACAAAATCTGTAGACAACTTTGATGTGCTGTCCAGACTTTGCATAAACTATATGGGAATTTTGCAATAATTGTAAATGTGGGCACATGATGAACAATGTGCGCCTTGTAAGGTATGCTCAGAGTATGTTTTAACCCAGGACACATGAAGCTTTACCTAACCTTAGAATAGCCGATGGGAAGTTTGCAGCCCCCCTATTAGATGATTTCCACCTTGCATCCATGATGTCTCGGCAAGGCTTGATGTAGCACCAGAGGTGTTAAAGTGGCGGATTGCATACAAAGCGCCACATATTGACAATGGCACAGGGAATCTAGACTTGTTGTGCCACTTGATCATCACTAGTTTGTTCACACAAATGTTGAGCAAGGACACAGTTGTCTACTCACCTCTGGGCCCTGATGGTCTACAATGGATAGCTGTTATCCCAGTGACATGTACATAATACCGTAGATGGCTGGTAGGAAATAGTTATAGATTTGGAGTCAGTCAGTTTTGTGGAATGTGTGAATGACTGCATGTGTCATCTGCTGATGCTGTGTACATTGCATATCTGTTCTACCTCCATCCAATGCTGTATTTAATTCTTTATTCTCCTCATATTTCAGCTGCCAATATGACGCCAGTAGAACAACATGCTTTCCACATGCAGAGAGGTACAGGCACATATTGGAGGTGAATGACGGGTACCCGAGGATGGAGAGGAGATTTCAGAAGGAAAAGGCCACAGGGGTGCGTTGTGCATTCCCACATGGGGGACCTCTTCAACAGCCACATACAAAGCAGGCCACACTGGGAAATAAATCTGGGGTTCAGGGGGCCCCAGCAGGTCTGTCCCCCCTCCACATCAGCTGCACCTGGCTCAAGCCAGGCACCCGTACAGCCACCTGCTCCAGCCACTACATCAAACTTTGAATCTGACATTAAATGGGACATGGGCGTCATGATGTGCAGATTGGAAAGGTTGGAGAAAGAGAGTACCAAAAATCATGACTTGCTAAAGTACTATAAAAATGTGAAAAACATGTGAAGTGTCAGTGCCACAACCTCTCAGTTCCTTCCCTCTCTCTTTTACAGTTATTACATATTTATAGTGGGTTTTAGATGGGTAGTGATAGGTTAGTGAAATAGTGTAGGGTACGCACAGGTTAGAGTGAGAATAGTTGGGGGGTTAATACATTTTTATTTTGGGGGGTTGGGTGGGCGGTTATGTTGGGGTCTATATTTCTGATGTGTATTATGTATTATATGTATTATGTATTTTATATATATATACATAATAAAATATACATTTGTTCAGGACATAGGTTAGGTTAGTACATGTGTAGCCTTAGTTTATGTTGTCCTACTTCGATCTTGTCTTTTAAGGGGTGGGGGAACAATGTTTAGAGTATGGCATTACATGTGTAAGATTAGTTTAGAATAGGTTAGATAGGTGTAGCCGTAAGTTAAGTTAGTTTTGTGTAGGAAGATTTTTAGGATAGGTTTAGATATGAAGTTTTAAATATTTTGAAATAAATCCTGTTTGTATTAGACTAATTTTTCTCCATGTTTATTGAGTGTCTTGGTGTTCTCATGTGTGCACTGGCCAAGTAGGAGGAATGTCTTTATTCCCATGAGTTACTATGTGCATCTCCTATGACCAATGAGATGTCAGATTTTTGTAGGGTACACACAGGTTAGAGTGAGAATATTTGGGGGGTTAATACATTTTTATTTTGGGGGGTTGGGTGGGCGGTTATGTTGGGGTCTATATTTCTGATGTGTATTATGTATTATATGTATTATGTATTTTATATATATATACATAATAAAATATACATTTGTTTTGGACATAGGTTAGGTTAGTACATGTGTAGCCTTAGTTTATGTTGTCCTACTTCGATCTTGTCTTTTAAGGGGTGGGGGAACAATGTTTAGAGTATGGCATTACATGTGTAAGATTAGTTTAGAATAGGTTAGATAGGTGTAGCCGTAAGTTAAGTTAGTTTTGTGTAGGAAGATTTTTAGGATAGGTTTAGATATGAAGTTTTAAATATTTTGAAATAAATTCTGTTTGTATTAGACTAATTTTTCTCCATGTTGATTGAGTGTCTTGGTGTTCTCATGTGTGCACTGGCCAAGTAGGAGGAATGTCTTTATTCCCATGAGTTACTATGTGCATCTCCTATGACCAATGAGATGTCAGATTGGCTGCTAAATAATACCAACTAGCCAATACTTTTGTCATCCACTGTTCCAGCCATTCACATTGTGTATGTATATGTTATCTTGGACAGGTAGGTATGGAACTTCAACTGTTATTGGTGGGGTCATTGTTGGAATGTGTAGCACATATGACAATAGCCAAATTTAGGGCTGTGTCCTGCAACACTGACAGCTGCCCGTCACTGATTAGATTAGCCTCCTCTAAACCACACATAAATTACCATAGACTTGGTTCAGACCCATACATCCCATATGTCAACTTCCAAGGATTTCTGTTTAATACATGTATTTAAGACTCTGTAGGATGGTTGTAGCTGACAGCACCATTGTTCGCTTTTTTCATGTTAGGCTACTAGTATGTGGCTTTATATCTGACAGTAATGCACTTATGTAATTATGTTCTGTACTCATTGTCATGGCTTCACACAATGCATTCATTTAGCTGAGTTGATGGATCACAGTAAACGTAGAAATGTTACATGTGAGTGAAATACTTTATTAACAAGTGCAAGTGCATTTTCCTAGGCTAAAAAATGTCCAGTTCAGAGACCTCATGAGAGATCCTTAGCCATTTGTTGTACACTCAGAGTCCAGGGGTGAAGGACTTGTAATGAGACATGGTTAGGAGAAGTGTGCATTAGGGAGGAGGTGTCCAAATTGCCAATAGGTAAGATTTGAGACAATGACAGTACAAAGCATACAAGCAAACAGTGGTTGAGTGAAGGGGGCACATTGCCTTCTGTCACAACACTGGCATGATCTTGAGCAGAGAAATAAGGAGATACTGTCTGTGTGGCACAGACTAGTGCTACAGAGTGATTTTCCTTGTGAATGTTGTTCCTTCCACATCTTCATCTTCTGATGTGTGTGGTGCCTCCTATGCCATGGCTGGTCCTGTTGTTGAGGTTGAGGGGGATAGAGATGTGGAGTCAAACGTCCCAGCAGCTGCCATTTGTGGGAACACATACGGCATCACTGCAGCAAGGAGGAACTGCTGATTTCTCAACACCGCAGCAACATCACGGTGGTAGGCAGCAATGTTTTCCCTGAGGGAGGCCACTTCCTGCTGTATGGACTCCATGGCGTTCTGTATAGCCCCCAGCCTGTTGTCTATCATGCTGCTGCCACTTTTGGAAGGCAATTGATGAAGCCTGTGCCTCATGACAGCAGCTATGTCGGCCAGGGACTGCTGGTGTCCATGTAGCGAGGAGTGGGTGCCTCTGATGGCAGCTGAGCTATCCTTAATTGGACTGCGGTACCTCTGCACTACCTCTAGGCTGCCTGCCATGGTCTCCATCCCCACCGGTACCTGCTGGGCTAGCTCCTACTGTGTCATGACTGGCTGGTGCTGTGTTGGTAGCTGAGTGGTTCATGTGGAGACCCCACAATGCTGTGTGTCCTCCCTGTGACTGGAAGTGGTGTCTGGAGGGAACCTAGGACATCCTGGAGTCTCTCTTCATTGATGGTCGGCAGCTGGTCATCCATATCATCTGTAAAATCCAGAACAGGCAGGTTGGCAGGAGGTAAGGGATCATCCCCTGCAATGGGATAATGAAATGTCAAACTTGGATTGTGGTGGCTATTGACATGGCATTCCTTTTACATACTATGGGAGGCACAGTGACATGTCACAGACTCAAGGTTGTAGTTGTACATTATGTGTATCATTGTGCATCACACATGGGGCAAGCTCACAAGGTATTTTGGGGCATATTTAGGAGCCCCTAGCATTACCGGAGCTTCACTTTTCATAACGCTACAGTGGCGCTATGCCCTGCACTGGATTTAGAAGGTGGCACTGAGCGATTTATTGTGGCTTAACTCCACCTTGTAAAAATGTCCCCTTCACACGCAGCACACTGCGTGGTAGGGGCATGCAATGGAGGTTGCTTCTGGGCATGCCACAGCAACACCCATTGCATTTAGACAGAGCCTCAGGTTTACAAGTTTTCATAAACCAGAGGCATTGCCAAAATATACGACCATCCCAGGGGTGGCATTGGCATGGCGCAACAAAGTTAAATGCCATCTTTCCTCAGCGCTGCACACCATAATTTACTATTACATCTGTCCCTTTGTACTTTGATCCCACACCACCTACTTCCTTGCAGGCTCCTTGTCCCTGCCACTGACACCATGGTAGCATGTAATTAGCCTTCCTATTCACCATGGTGGACATTGCCACAGTAGTATACTGTGTGCTGTCACTATTTTGGTGCTATGATGCATTGGTATCATGAACAATGGCACTAGTGCAGCATAGCACTGGTAGGTTCATCGCTTACAATGCTTCTCATCTACCTGTGGCAGGCCCCACCCATGTGCTAATTGTAAGGGACAGTGCAACCATTATGAATTGTCTGCCTCATTAAATGTCCCTCCCTAAATTTGTAACATTTGTTTTCACACAACATATAGGCAACAGGCATGTGTTGATGTAAGGATGTTAAATATGGATCAATGCATGCATTTTGTGACTTTGTTGATGTGGCACAAGGGGAATGTGCAGCTTGGTTCTGCATGGGCTACTATTTGAATGATGATACAGTTGCATTACGGGCTAGTGACATTGTGCCGGTAGTGCAACCTTGATGCCACTTATGCCAGTTCTTACACATGCTGATTGCAGCATTAAGCAGTACACCAACCATTCACACAAAACACTCTATCTTGTCAGATGGTGAGATTGCATCTACTTGTACAGCTGCACACATGATGCTCACAGATATGCCCCATGTGTTGAATGTGTAGACTTTTGTGGCCATTCCCAAATGGCACATGCAGTTGTATGAGAGGTTTTGTTGGTTCACCCTGTGCGGTTTGCGTTCTATAGGTCGCACACTTTAGGCCTGATATTTGCTCAAGTGGCACAGCTCAATGCAGCAGCAATATCAGTTGCATGGCACTGCACCAGTTTAGAAACTCAGGGATGTGTCATGTTTACTGGATTACGGTACACCCCTGCAATTCCCCCTGCACCTAAGCAGATTTGTTCTCCCTGTACCAACACAGGCATTGTTGCAGCATGATGAAGGGGTGCCTGCATTGAAGGAATAGATTGGTTATGTGCAGGGAAGTGTCCCTTCCTGCACATGTACATGCTATTTTTGCAAGATAGCTTTTAAATGTGTGCTGTAGGATGCAGCATACATGAGAAGGGAAATGACACAAGAAGGAAGGGAAGCATTTTGCCCTGCTACTCCATCCTGACACCACCCCAGCGGGTGGCATTTTGCCCTGCTACTCCATCCTGATACCACCCCTGGGGTGGTATTAATTTCAGTCCCAGTCTCTGATGTATAAGTTGTGTTGGATCAGAAGCTACGATAATATGCAATAGGTGTTGTCGTGGCACAGCCACATTAATTGCACATCACTTCCAGGCAATGCGCTGCATATTTACATGGTGTAGTATAGCTATTGTGAGTAGCTTATGTCCATGTTGTGTATATGTCGGAGTGCATTGCGCAACCAAGTGTGGATTGGGTGGCAATGGGACATTTTGATTCAGGGCCTATGTCTCCCAATGCAATCCTTTAGCTTGCTTTGATTGTGTCCTATGTGCATCCCCCTCCTCCCATTTGTGAGATTCCAGTTAGTCCCCCCCTGCAACTTACCCTGCATTTGTGGTAGTTATTGGTAGTCTGCACTGTCCTGCGATTCCAGTGACCAGCTCCGCTGGGATGACTGCTGTAACCATCTCCTCCAGTTTAATCCAGGACATCCTGTGGTGCAGTACTTCCACCTCCATTCTTCAGTGCTGCCTTTTGGTTCCTGGCCAGTTTCTCCTTAGTCCTCTGCTGCAATTGTGCCAGTCCTCCCCACCTCTGCCATGCTATTGACTTTGTATCCTATTGCCTGCCTTCTCTATCTTGTCTTTTCAAATGTTTTTTTCTTGCTTGTGCATTTTTTTATTCTACTGTGGTTGAATAGGGCGCTCCATTTCGCGTCAAAAATACGTGCAACAAAACGGTCTAGCATCACTTTTGCAGAATTAGCGTAATTTCTTGTTACGGCATGTCACAATGGTTACCATCATTATTTTTACGCTAACCATTCCTTAATGCCATTGTGTGTCATTTTTTAAATATGACACATGGATGGCGCTGAGGAAGGACGGTAGCTTGCGTTCAAAATGTTGACGCACAACTGTGCTAGCGCTGTTATGCATAATTTTTCATAAATCTGGGCCTAAACTTACTCAAAGGCGGACAACATTTAAACTATAAGGATTCATACTATAATCATTTATACTGCACAAACAGAGACCACAAATTACACCAAATAAAAGAAAGCTGAATCTTTATCTGAAGGTGATAAAATAGTGAAAAACAATCTGGGTTAAACATTGAAGTATATACTATCCACTACTTTCTGTCACAAAATTCTAAGATGAGAATTGTAGGAAAATGTCATTTTGTGTGTAGTCCCACCCCACACACATGTTGCTGGATTTTATTGCTGCTGTATGGACTCTGAACACTGGGTCAATTTGTCCTTTGTCAGGGTGAACTACAGAAAGGCACCAAAAAGTCACTAAATTAACTTGTGGTTAACTCTCAGGGAGCATGGCACAAAGCAGCCAGTTAGGAGTAACTTAGAGGAAATGTGTAAAGTATTTATGCAGAAGTCGTAAAGGGACAACAAAGGAGAAGAAAAATACCAAACCAGTTTAGAAAAACAGAGTAAACTTTACTACACAGAATGAAACCAAAATGACCAAATTCCAATCAGAAGAACTAGAGATATGAGTTATTAGAATTTTGTGTGAAAATGGCTCCACTCACGGGTATCCGGTTGCTCTAGATTGGGAGCGAAGTCACAACATCAAGCCAACCCCGATGAAGAGCAAGTCAAATACAGGGACCATGTTAGTACTGCGTGAAGGGTGTTCATGCTTGTGGGATCAACAAGGAGGAGGGTGTCAGCATGAGGAGCATGGGTAAGTGTTGTGGACTGTTGTTGTAGCAAGAATAGCTGATTGCTGCTGGCGCTTTGTCTTGATTTTCATGGATGGTTGCTTTAAGTGCCAAATGCAAGTCTCGGGTTGCCAGCTGTCACAGACAGTCACTTTTATTATGAAGTGCAGGTCCCACTGCAGCTTCACATTGGTGAGTATCATAGATGAACAATTCTTATTGTGAAGGTCGCAAGGATGCCAAAACTCTGTAACTTAACTTTTTCCCTAAAAGGAGTGCACAATGATGTCAGCCAAGGGCCAAGGTTCTCAGGGACACCTCTTGTGGTTCAGGACTCACTCCAGTATAAAAAAGAAGCAGGGCTCAGGCAGGTCTAGTTGGTGCTGGTTTACTAGGCAGTTGCAGGGAGGCCTCTAGAAACTTGTTGAGTCCCTGTAGCTCACACAGGTCTGGCAACTGACACTTGGAGTCAATCTGGGTAGCTTAGGTTGAAGGTAAGCCGGTTCGTTCTTCCTTCTTTCGCAGGTTTGTACCTCTTTTTCAAACAGTAGGGCAGTCCTTATTCTGAATCTTCTGAATGTCCAAAAGTGTTCTGAAGAGAAGTTCTCCAGATACCACCTTTATTCCTGGTGCCAGCATTTGTATGCGGGAATTACCTGACCTGGCTCCCCAAAAACAGGTTCTGGTCAGTTCTTCCCCATCCCCTGGTAAAATAGGCCCTCATTACAATCCTGGCGGTCGGTATTAAAGTGGCGGCAATACCGCAAACAGACCAGCGGAAAAAAAAAATGGGATTACGACCGTGGCGGAAACCGCCAACATACACAGCCACTTCAACACTCCGACCGCCACAGCGGTACAAACAAACTGCGCGGCGGACACTGCCAACAGACAGGTGGAACACAATGTACCGCCCACCCTATCACAACACGGCTATCCGCCACCTTTTCCGGGGTGGAACCAACGCAAATAAAAACACAGCGGAAACAGTACACAGAAGGGAAAACACTCACCTCTACACACCCCACGAGGAACCAGGACGCCATGGAGCCCGAATTGCAAATACTGCCGGTGATGGTCTTCATGCTCTTCTATCAGGAGCTCCAACGACGGCGGCGACGACCACGGTGAGTACTGCACCTACAACACAGGGGAGGGGGGAGGGAAAAGAGAGTGACACACACACGCAACACACAACACCCCCACCCCCACCCTCACCCACAACAATACACACAAACATATGCTGCAACATTACATATACAACCCCCACACCCCCTGGAAGAACGCAAGGACAAAAGGAAATGATTGTAACAATTGTAATAAAAAAAATCCATCAGTCAAAACTCTAAATCCAGTATATACAATTATGTACACAAACTACACAAGTCCGGATAGTGCACCAATCATTGTCCGTGGACCACTGGGCCCAAAATGCATGAGCGAGGCCCACACTAGATACCTGACTCGAAACTGAGAGATCACTGGAGGGGCACCGCATCGAAAATATACATGCACCTAAGGGGGAGGGGATGGTGGGGCACCTCAGCCTGATGAACGCACTACACCACTGCTCCACAAGGGGGCTCCATGCCCATTGATGTATCCTGGGGAGTGCAAAGCCACAGTCTCTCAAGTCTCTCCAGTGGGTGGTTTGCCCACTGCTGCATCCTGGGGAGTGCAAAGCCACAGTCTCTCAAGTCTTTCCAGTGGGTGGTTTGCCCACTGCTTTATCCTGGGGAGTGCAAAGCCACGGTCTCTCAAGTCTCTCCAGTGGGTGGTTTGCCCACTGCTTTATCCTGGGGAGTGCAAAGCCACAGTCTCTCAAGTCTCTCCAGTGGGTGGTTTGCCCACTGCTTTATCCTGGGGAGTGCAAAGCCACAGTCCCCCAAGTGGATAACAGTCTCCACTGGTTCTGGAGGGGGCTTTGTGCCCAGAGTGCTTCATCCTGCCAAGGACTGAGGTAGTGGATGCCTTTCTCCACTGGTTCTGGAGGGGGCTTTGTGCCCAGAGTGCTTCATTCTGCCAAGTGAGATGCAGCTCCCTCCTGCTCCAGTGCCAATGCTCCTCCGCCTGATTATACTATTAGACACAAGAACAGGGAGACCACAAAAGGGGGGGGGAAATGCAGAAGAAAGACATGTTCAGTGCATGCAACACCACTACCGTTGGCGGACACAACAGACACAGCAGCCCTCTGCACTATGCCATGCACTTATAGTTCCTAGATTTATCACATGCCCATGGGATGGGGTACAAGGCCTAAGCCCGATTGCTGCACACCTGGAAGTCACAGAAGCCTGACTATGTGTAGATGGCACTAACCACTAGTGGGGTTGGGGTGCGACAGAACCTGCCTCAGAAGGGACCTTGCCTACAAAGCTCGCCCTGGCCTAGGGGAACCCACTGCCCACCTCCCCTGCCCAGACACCTTGTAATGGGCGCAAAGTCAGCAGAATGATAGTGTACTTACCCCCTTGTGGCTGCTGTGATGCCCTCAAGCACCCATCCAACTCCGGATACGCCACCGGCAGGATCCGGAACATCAGGGGGGTCATGGTGCGACGGGCACCCCTCCCACGTTAGGAGGTCATCCCCAGCTGGGCCTCCGCCGTCTTCTTGCTCCAGTGGCGAAGGTCCTCCCATCTTTTCTGGCAGTGGGTGCTCCATCTGTGGTGGACCCCAGGGTCCGGACGTCCTTGGCGATGGCACACTAAGGGGGTCATTCCGACCCCAGCGGGCGGCAGAAGCCGCCCGCCTGGCGGGAACCGCCAAAAGACCATACCGCGGTCAAATGACCGCGGCGGTCATTCTGACTTTCCCGCTGGGCCGGCGGGCGACCGCCAGAAGGCCGCCCGCCGGCCCAGCGGGAAAGCCCCAGCAACGATGAAGCCAGCTCCGAATGGAGCCGGCGGAGTTGCTGGTGTGCGACGGGTGCAGTGGCACCCGTCACGATTTTCAGTGTCTGCGTTGCAGACACTGAAAATCATTATGGGGCCCTGTGAGGGGGCCCCTGCACTGCCCATAATGACCCCCTAAATATCCTTCTTCTGGTGGGCGCTAACCTAGAGGAATAGTACATGGGAAAAGGAAAATCTTTACCTGTCCGGACCATCATCCTCTTTGGTCCACGTTGCCACCCTTGCCCTGACACACACACACTCACCATCCGCGCATGCAAGCCTCAGCCCCCCCCCATTTTTCTTCCATCAATACCACTCAAAACAGGCATTGCCCAAGCAGCATTCTGACAGTGTTCTCACCTATTTGTCTGGAGGACCATACAGTTGTGTGTACTGGGGGAGGACCCCATCCACTAGTTTCTCCATCTCCTCCGAAGTGAAGGCAGGGGCCCTTTCCCCAGACACATGAGCCATCGTCGCTTCCGGACTGAGGTCACAGCAGCACTTGCAGTGTAGGTCCTCTCCTGTTGAAGGTCAGGTATCAAGTGAGTAGACAGACAGAAAATGACGGTCACGTCCGCCGAAGTGCGTACCGTCACCGCCGGTATACATCGTCATTGGCTCCTGGGACCCAAAGGGTCCAGTGTAAACCAATGCAGGATTGCACCGTGGTCTTCGACCGCCTACTGCGTCAGTATACAACGCCAGCGCAGTTACCTCATATCCCCTTGTCCCACCTTACAGGTCAGGCACCCGCCATTTCAGGGGGCCACATGGCATTAATCTTAACTGTGTCACACCAATGTAGGCCTTGCATACACACAATAACAGGCACTTTGCAGATTAATAAATGTGTGCAAATTACATTTTGTGATACCTCAGTGTTGGCTGACTCTCTGTTCACTGTTCACGTCCATAGGGCACGGTACTGGGGCAGATGATGAGATGGCAGCATCCTCCGGTGTACAGACCAGTGGTGGACCTGTCAACAAAGGAAGAGAGACACGTAATAGTCACCTACAGACTTGATCGTGCAACAATCCATGAACTATGTGCCCAGTTGGAGCCAGACCTGATGTCAGCTATCCGCCATCTGATGCAGGTCCTGTCAGTACTCCATTTCCTGGTAAGTGGTTCCTTTTAAACAACAGTGGCAATAGCATCAGGGATGTCCCAGCCAATTTCCTCTAACGTGTTGCCAGAGTGTTGTCTGCCCTGCTGAAACACATGTGCAGCTACATCGTGTTCCCTCAGGTGGAGGATTTGCCCACAGTGAAAGGTGACTTCTATTCCCTGGGACATATCTCCAACATCATAGGTTCCATTCATGGGACACATGTTGCCTTGGTACCCCCCGCAGGAGTGAACAGGTGTACAGAAACTGGAAGAGTTACCATTCGATGAATGTGCAGATGGCGTGTTTGGCCGACCAGTATATCTCCCATGTGAATGCCAAATTTCCTTGCACAGTGCATGACGCTTACATTCTGAGGAATAGCAGCTTCCCTTATGTGTTGGGGCAACTCCAGAGGCACCGTGTGTGGTTAATAGGTGAGGACAAGGACCCTCAACAGTGTGAATAGTTGTCTGGGTCTGGGGTTGTCCCCACGGGTTAGTGTGTGTCTGACAGTTGTCCCTCGACATTTGCAGGTGACTCTGGTTACCCCAACCTGTCATGACTACTGACCCCAGTGAGAAATCCCAGGACAAAGGCAGAGGAACGCTACAATGAAGCACATGGGCGAACTAGGTGGGTTATTGAACGGACCTTCGGCCTCCTGAAGGCCAGGTTCCGGTGCCTCCATATGATAGGTGGATCTCTCTACTACTCACCAATGAAGGTGTGCGAGATCATCGTGGCCTGCTGCATGCTGCACAACCTGGCTTTGCGACGGCAGGTGCCTTTTCTGCAGGAGGATGGTCCAGCTGGTGGTCTTGTGGCAGCTGTGGAGCCTGTGGACAATGAAGAAGAGGAGGCAGAAGAAGAGGATATTGACAACAGAAACAACATTATCCAGCAATACTTCCAGTGAGACACAGGTAAGAAGATGTCACTGCCTCACACAACTCATACTATTGTTGGAGCTAGCATAAGTCTGTCATTTTCACTCAGTGTATGGACCCTGACTTGTCACTTTGCCTTTCCATTAAACAGATGTGGGTCCCACTTTGTGCCCTCTGCTTTATTTCATCCAGCCTTACAGCTGTGTTTCATCGGTATGTGAACAATTAAATTGGCATTGCTATGTTCTATAGTTATTGCAATTACACATTTGTGAAAGCACAGACTGACTTCAGATTGTTTTGTGATTGAAGTGTGTTTATTTCTGTGAAAATCAGTGGAAGTGGTTGTAAAATGGGCAGGGGTGATGGTGGAGGAATGTCAATGGCAGAGTCCAGTCTATTTGTTTCACAGGTGCATTGTCCAAAGGGGCATAGGAAGTGGAGCAAGGGCAGTTGATGGATGGACAGGGTGACAAACTGCGACAGAAGGGTGACATCCAGGGGGGTCTCATTTCCTGGCTGGGGTCTTGGCAATGTTCTCTGTCTTGTTCCTGGATCTCAGGGACCGTTTGCGGGGTGGCTTTCCATCTGCAGGGGGTGGGGTGCTGGTGTTGTGTTCTTGTGGCGGTGCCTCCTGTCCACTAGCGCCGGCAGAGGTGGAGGGCTGTTCATCATCCAGGCTAGTGTCAGGGGCCCCTTGTTGTGCCACAGTGTCCCTTCTGGTGTTGACAAGGTCTTGCAGCACCCCTGCAATGGTGACCAGGGTGGTGGTAATGGACTTCAGTTCCTCCCTGTCGCCCAGATAGTGTTCCTCCTGCAGCCGCTGGGTCTCCTGAAACATGGCCAGTACCGTTGCCATCGTGTCCTGGGAATGATGGTACGCTCCCATGATGTTGGAGAGGGCCTCGTGGAGAGTGGGTTCCCTGGGCCTGTCCTCCCCCTGTCGCACAGCAGTCCTCCCAGTTCCCCTGTTTTCCAGTTCCTCTGTCCCCTGAACCATGTGCCCAATGCCACTGCCCCCAGGTCCCTGATTGTCTTGGGTTGGTGGGTTTGCCTGGGTTCCCTGTAGTGGTGGACACACTGCTGATTGACGTGTCCTGGGGACAGAGGGATGGGCCCGCTGGGTGGGTGCTGTGGTTGTGTTTCCTGAGGGGGAAGGCTCTGTGGTGGATTGTGCCAGTGTCAGGGGAACAGACTGTCCTGAGGTCCCTGATGGGCTGGGCTGGTCATCTTGATCCAATTGTGCAGAGCTGCTGTCATCACTGTGGGTCTCTTCTGAGGGGGGACTGGATATGTCTGGTACCTCCTGTCCGGTGACGTTGGGGTAGGGGTCCTGCAGGGGTGTAAAGGCATGATTATTGCATTTGTGTGTGACATTGTGTGCAATGGGTGAGTGACCTTGCACTCCAGTGCTTGCCTTCTTGTCTAGGTCCTTGTGTGATAATTGGTTTGGGGTCTGTGTGGGTATCTGTAGTGGACATGCTTGGGTGATGGGTGTCAATGCATTGGTGTTACATGCAGGGCTTGGTTTTGGGATGTGTTGGTGGGGTATCTGTGGGTTGTTGGGGTGATGGGTGTGAGGGTAAAGGTGGGAGTATGTGATGGCATGCAGGTGGGGTGGGGGGATAAGGTAGTAAAGATTTGCCTTACCAGAGTCCAGTCCTCCTCCTACTCCTGCGAGGCCCTCAGGATGCAGTATTGCCAAGACTTGCTGCTCCCATGTTGTTAGTTGTGGGGGAGGAGATGGGGGTCCAACGCCAGTCCTCTGTACAGCAATCTGGTGTCTGGAGACCACTGAACGCATCTTTCCACATAGGTCATTCCACCTCTTCCAGATGTCATCCCTAGTTCTTGGATGCTGTCCCACTGCGTTGATCCTGACAACGATTCTGCGCCATAGCTCCATCTTCCTAGCAATGGAGGTGTGCTGCACCTGTGATCCAAATAGCTGTGGCACTACCCGGACAATTTCCTCCACCATGACCCTGAGCTCCTCCCCAGAGAACCTGGGGTGTCGTTGAGGTGCCATGATGTGGTGTGGGTGATGTGTGAGGTGGTGTGTGTTGTGATGTGTGAGGGGAAGTGTTTTTGTGTGTTGTTTGAGGTGCTTGGATGTTGTGTGAGTGTTGATGTTGTGTGTCTGTGGATGCTGCTGTTGTTTAAGGTAGTGTATCTCTCTGGCCGCTTTCAATTTCTGGTAGTAAGGGTTTGTGGGTGATGTGGGTGTGTGCTTTATATTGGATTGGGTGTGTGGGTGTGGTGTGTATATGTGTGTGTATTTCAAATTGTCCAATGTGGTTGTGTTTTGTAAATGTGTGTGTATTTTGAGCGCAGCGGTGTGTACCGCCAGTGGAATACCGCGGTTGAAAGACCGCCGCATGGATTTGCGGGTCGTGATAGTGTGGGTGTATTCCTGTTGGCATGACGGTGGAGGTTTTGTTATCGCCAGTTTATCACTGACCTTTGGTGCGGCGGACTTGTGTGGGTGTCTGAATTACGGCGGATTCCGAGCTGTGGGTCATAATAGCTGTAGCAGAATTCCTTCGCCGCAGTGGTGTGTTGGCGGTCTTCTGCACGGCGGTAAGCGGGATTTACCGCCAGGGTTGTAATGAAGGCCATAGTGTCTAGCAGCACAAGGGCAGGGCAGGTATCATATACCTTTTTGTGTGCTGGATGTAGGACCCTTTGAAATACAATCCAGGCAGGGCACACCTCTTCACCAGCCATCCTGCCAGGAAGAACATCTACCCCTTTGTCTCAATATCTGTTAGCAATACAAGACTTGCAACAGTAGAACCGGTTAGGCGACCCTGGTTTCTGACCAAAAGGCACATTTGGTTTACACAGACAAATGGCAGCTTTCTAATAGTGGCATTTAGAAAATAGTAATTTAAAATCCGACTTCACTGTTAAGAGAATTTAAAATTATAATTCATTTGAGTGTTAATACCATTACTCTACCAGCTCCCAATCTGATGTTAGCACTTTTTAGGTGTAATAAGTCTACCCGGCTTTAGTCTATTGAAGAGATAGTCTGACAGCACTGAAAAATGACTTTAGGATTTTTTCTCCTGCTAGGACGTGTAAAACGTAAATTCAGATGTCCTACTTTATAAATACTAAGAACCCTGCCCTATGAGCATTTAAGGAGTACCTTAGGGATGACTTATAATTATTAAAAAGGAAGGTATAAGATTAATTTTCCAGGTTGAAATAGCAGTTTAAAACTGCTGTGCTACTTTAGTGGGTGGCATATGGAGTACTGCTGCATGCTAGTAGCATTTAATTTACATGCCCTGGGTACACTAAGGACCATTTACAAGTGATGTATAAGTAAATTAAAAATGCCAATTAGGTATAGGGCAATGTTAACATATTTTAAATAGAAAGCACAGGCATTTTACCACTTTTAGCATAAACATTTGCACAGAGTCCTAAAAGCCAGCAAAACCTAGTTCAGCAAAAGAAGGCAGAGGAAGGCTGAAATCTGTGGTTACCCTACAGAAAAGGTCAGGTCATACAGGTGCCCAGGGCCTGCAAGGTAAATGTCACTAGGAGACTTCAGCCCTTATTTTGCTAATGCTAAAGTGACCATGTAAATCATCACTGTAGGCCTGCCAAGGTAGACTATAATGGCAGATTTAAAACTGCCATTTCAACCTGTTAAAATCACATTTTTTACTGGCTTAACCATCCTTTTAAACGGTATACGTCACCCCAAAGATAGGCCTTACATGTACTTAGAGCAAGGTGAACAGTATTTAAAAAGTAGGACATGTGTTTTAATGTTTCCCATCTCCTGGCAGTGACAAATCTCCAAAGTCAATTTTCACTGCACTAAGGCTCTCCCTCCCATAGAAAAGCAATAGTTTACTTTATAACACCTTAAAATGCATAAGTTCAGTTTGGGAATGGCTAGTACCACAGTTATATGGACTTCAATTGTTAAGAATTTAAAATTTGGCTTGGGCAGAACTCGCAGAGTTTTACTCTGTGGAATTCCGCAGAGTTACAAAAAATCTCAGCAAGATTATGTGGAATTCCACAAATGGGAGAAAATAAGCATGGTGTGCTGCTGGTGCTGTTATTTAGTGCCAGGAGCTTGATCTTCACTAAAAAATCAGTGTGAGTGGCATGGCCTGGCACGCAAGAGGGTACAGCTTCTCGAGTTAATTTTGATGTCACTTAAGCAGACTTTCTACTCGAGCTGCAGCTTTCTGACCATGAACAGTCACGACCACCCACATTGGAGAACTCCCACTTCGTACCCTCCTAGTGACCAAAAATTGCACTGGGGGATGCCAAATCTCGATCACCAACTGACTGTTTCTGGGCCACTTGTGGGAAAAATGCAGTGGTTGGCAGATTTTGACAGGCGCTCTGCATTACAAGCATAACGCTTTGTGGTAAAATTCCACCAATTCCACTGGCAGAGCATAATATATCACCCACCCCTATTAATATTTCAGTTTAATGGTTGACATATGTTAAATTGCTGTTTTTAAAGTGCTGCTTTTAGAATGTTGGAATTTATTCTGCATAAAGTTTCTAGTAGCCTTTTCAGAGTTACCCTGAACTGTCACCTCGCAGTCTACTGGGAGGTGAGAATGGCTCTCAGCAGAGAATAGAATGACCATGGCTTGGAAGAGGTATGAAGAAGGATGGCTTGGGGGATGTGACCACCAACTACACAAACTTCAAAACTACATCCTCTCTCAAAGGCAGATGTAACTCACACCTAGGCCTGCCCCTGCCAGAGTCCAAGTATTCATTGTGGCGCCACTCCTAGTGGGGTGGGGTGAAGGGACCTGTTCAAGTAATTGTTTGCATGGGGAGTTTTTCATTTCCCTAGAGACAAGGGTGTGCCCAGAGCACTGACCACAGCGGAGACAAATTCTGTCATGTTGCATTTTGCAGACCAGAACACTGTGGGAAGGATTAGGGCCAAAATCCAAGGAAATTATGAAATACAGGGTAGGGTTGCTGTGGGAAAATTTGTCCCTTTTGGACAGGGAGCTCTCCTCCCCCACAAGCTATCGCCAGGCATAAACATTGAACCTTGGACCTGTGGAAGACAAGAGGAGGACTGCACCTACTGTTGAACCTGTGGAGAGATACCCCAGTGGACCTGCTCCTTCTTCCACCCAGGACTGAAGTGGACTCCAAGGGTCAGTTGGTTGACCTGTTAAGCTACATGGACACAAATCTGCTAGAAAGCCACCTTCCTGAAGAGCCCATCCAAAATGTTTGAACTGGACTTGCCCTGGACCATGCTGGTGGTTTCTGTTGCAGTGAGTCCTGACCCTAAGTGGTGTTCCTAAGGTACTAGGGTCCTTAGATAAGTGTCACTGTACTCATCCTGCCTAACCTCAACAGCTGTGATTCGGAAACTGTCCGAGGATTTTTCCCAAAAGAACCAGACACTACTACTGGACCTCCACCAACATTAAACTGTATGTGAGACTTATCTTGCTGATTTGAACTACGGAAAGGATCCTGACTTACAAAAATACTTTTAAGTCCAAAGGTAGAGGACTTCACTGGGAGCAATGCTGGGCAGCAATCCATTGACCACAACACCTTCCTGGGTCTGATCTTCAGACTTTGCAGCTCTGAGATTTCCTGACATTGAGATCCTTGAATTTCCCACTGAGTCTTCCTCTATCCACTTCTCCCCCCACCCCCCTTTTACCAGGCTGATTTCAACAAACTCCACTGTGGTTCATGCTCGGCACCCTGACACACTTATTAGCTCATTGATGAAGATTTTCTACAAGAAAAATACTTAGGACACGATTTAGAGTTCAGCAGAAGAGTTACTCACAACGAGGATGGCTATTCAGTACACCAAAATATAAATCACATAGCCCCATAGCATATAAGGGGATTTAGATTTCTGCAGATGGGCTATCTATCAATGTTGTTGCAGAGTAACCCATCTGCCGAACTCTAAATCAAGCCCGGAGTCTGAAGGTTTATTTCCCACTGGTCCGAATGGGCTTCCTGAATCTGACACATCCTCGACTGTTGTCCACCTCCGCTTTTCACTTTGAACTTGTCTAGCATAACCAGATACCATCGCATCACACTTTTTGGTACTAGAAATTTGTGTGTGGTGTCTATTTGCTCATTAAAATGTTCTCTTTTTTAATAAATTGATGTGGGATTTTTATTGTGATGTGCCTTACTTTTTTACTGTCTTGAGACTGTTAAATGCTTTACTCATTTCTCCTGGACTAAGCAAGACTGCTGTGTGCTACAGTTACCAAGGGTTCAGCTCGGGTTTAAATTGCTGAAACCTAATTGGACCTAGTAAAGAATAGTACCATTACTGGAAGAGGGCCATTGTCCATTTCAGTTATTAATCTACTTTCTCACACTGGTTTACAAACCTATTAGTGACCTGTGTGTGTGTGTGTAACTGTACAATAAGGAAAACAGAGAGCAACATGTCTGAGCTGTCTTATTAATTATTTGAAAGTAGGTGCCATTGCACACACATACAAGCACATTCCTCATGGCCTCAGCAGTGGCACAATATTGGGCCTGACCAGTGGTTGTAGCCAGGGAATCTGGTTTTGTCTTTATAAAACATATTAACGACAAAAGTCTTTAAGGTGCTATACAATGTCAATTCGGGGAAATTTAACACAGTTTCTAACAGTTAAATTGTCTTACACTTGGGGGAAGCTTCCCACCCCTAACTTGCTAAGTCCATTACACTAAATATTAGAAAACTAGAATGGTGAGAGCTACTTTGTGTGGCTCAGGGCACATTGTGGCTACTATAGACCTTCTGCTTCAACATTTTAAGGTCTTTCATTTCTTAAGTTAGAAGAGTCTACTCTCAGTGTGTGAAATTGTTCTAAGAGAATGTTGTAGTTTGACTCGTGCTCTGGGCAAGACTAATGATTTAGGATGACAGTACTTATGTTTGTAGGCGACTATGCCACTCCTACAATAAAACACAACTGTCGTACCAACCCTTCCAGCTCACAAGCAGCACCTCACCTAGACCCCAAATGGTTAGAGGTGATTTGTGGCAGTCTTAAAGCATAGACTCAGAAGTGTGACATTTCACAGGATATTGTGGTTAAAAAGAGAATACCCCTTTCTCACATCAATAACAAGTCTCAATCATACACAGGCAAAGAAGAAAATGCAGTAAAAGGTTCAATAATATTTATTTCATCAAAACTGCAATCTATGATAAGTTGCATGGGCTTCAATGATTAAGATAATAAATAATGCAAGAAACAGAATGGAAAAGACGAGAGTCATTAATACAAAGACCCCCACCATTTCCCAATATCACTCGATCTCATGAAGTATGTGATATGTCCTAATACCCCAGTCTATAGGTCTAACATCTAACTCAGAAGAGAGCTAGGTATGTTAAACCTCAATCTGCCAATTCCATGTCCATGAGAATAGCCCCTAACCCTCGTTACCTTGGAATGAGGTCTCGAGCTAAGACTCTGCAGGAAAATGAAGACTATGTCAGTGTCAAGGCGACGTGCCCCAGCGATAGCAGCGATGGCATTAGGTCGGAATCCATTTATCTATCTGATAAAGTGAGGAGTATATATATATAGATCTGTCTAGACCCCTGACGTTGGTTAGCTCCCAAACAATAAATAACAAGGCGTGATTGGGATGGTAATTAGTATAAACATTCCCTCGAAAGCGTAAAGAGGGTAAGTCCTCACCTCGGACACCTTCAGTTTGTTTGTATTTGTCGCCTTGTCTTGACGCCTTAGCACAGTGGCTCTGATAAGGGAAATTAAAACATGGGCCTAAGTCACAACAAGGCAGCCATCTAGAAAGAATTAATTGAATAAATGCGCTAAAACAGAGCAGGCTAAGTAGGCTAAAAGTCACTAGGTGACGGAAGCACGAGTTCTGCAAGCCAACATCTAAGCTAACTCCTGTATCAGATTAAACCAAACTAGGATTCACTACAAGAAGTTTAGCCCTTCTGCTTTAGGTTAAACTGGTTGCTAAAGACCCTTTTCATTGTCACTCTCTCCAGTTTCCCGCTCTGGCCTATCCCTTGATTTGAACCTTATAAATAGCAATATAGCCCACTGCTAAGGCATATAGGGGTCATTCTGACTCCCGCCGGCCGCGGTAACCCCGGTGCCGGCGGGAGCCGCCAGAATACCGCTGCGCGGTCAGAAGACCGCCGCGGTTATTCTGTGTTTCTCGCTGGGCTGGCGGGCGACCGCCAGAAGGCCGCCCACCAGCCCAGCGGGAAACCCCTTCCCACGACGAAGCCGAATGGAGCCGGCAGAGTGGGAAGGGTGCGACGGGTGCAATAGCACCCGTCGCGATTTTCAGTGTCTGCATGGCAGACACTGAAAATCTTTTAGGGGCCCTCTTACGGGGGCCCCTGCAGTGCCCATGCAATTGGCATGGGCACTGCAGGGGCCCCCAGGGGCCCCACGACACCCCTCACCGCCATCCTGTTCCTGCCAGGAACAGGATGGCAGTGAGGGGGTCGGAATCCCCATGGCGGCGCAGCTGAGGATTCCTCAGGGCAGCAGAAAACCGGCGGGAGACCGCCGGTTTTCCGTTTCTAACCGCGGCCATACCGCCGCGGTCAGAATGCCCTTGGGAGCACCGCCAGCCTGTTGGCGGTGCTCCCGCGGTCGTTGACCCTGGCGGTCAATGACCGCCAGGGTCAGAATGACCCCCATAGTAGTTGTTTAAGAACCAAAACATTTTTTTGTAAACAATAACCTGTCTCTGACATGTTTTCTTTCTCCTGCTACATTGTCAGTCTTGCAGTTTTGGAGACCTGGGATCTTGGTAAATGAGCTGCAAAATTTGAAAATCGGCTAGTTCAGCTGAAACTTTTTACTTATTTGTTATTTGTGAAGGCCATCTACTAATTAGCATGAGTTCAGCTAGGCACATTCTTGTTCTCTTCCAGGGACCTTTGACGTCATCAATACTAAAACTGCGCGTGAAGTAGGGTATATATTTGTACTCTTCTTTCTATCAGCAGCCAGACCCTTGTCTCCAATCTCTAAGATTGTCAGACTATTTTTCTCAATAAAGTCTTTGAGTCCCCCCAAACTAGGAGGCAGAGTTTTTCTTTCTCTCCTATAAAAGATACTGATTCTGTCAAGCTTTACGGGTGCCACCACTTCTTTAGAGCTTTGTTAGTAGAAAGGCAAATAATAGGGATTGATGTCTAGGTTATCAGAACCTCACACATTAAAATAAAGCATTGCAACTAGTATATTAAAGATCAAAGACCATAATTACTCCCTCAACCCTTTTGGCATTCAGCTCGAGGTTGGTCAGTCTCTCATAATTGGGCACTAGATACTAATACATTCAGTGATACTGAAAGTATGGCCCGGGGGCCGCATGCGGCCCTCCTGACATTTACATGCGGCCCCCCAGTCAACAGCAGCACTGGCACTAAAAATTGTAAAATAAATGGGCAAGTATTTATTTAGAGTCCAATTGAAGTTAACGAAAAGGAGTAACTAGGGTGTTCTGGAACTCTTAACTTTAGAAACACCTTCATTATTAATGTCATCTTTACCACTACCGCTCCCCACCCTATCCCCAGCCTCTGACCGCCACCATGCTGGTAGCAATGCGGCCCTCGGTCCCATCAAAGACCAAACAGTGCGGCCCCTGGGAAAATATTTGTGAGTACCCATGAATACATTGGAAGGTGCTGACTATTCTATAAAGTGTTGCTCTTGATTGCTCTCTTGTGATTCAAAACCCTACCATAACATTTGGCTGTATTTTTATCTATGCAATGTCATAACGTTTTAAAAAAAAATATCGCTCAGATGTTTGGGTTAGACTACCTTCTTAATCTGACGTCCAAGCCGTGATGCATTATTTCAGGAAACGTTTGAATCTGCACTTATGCTTGGATTGCTTTAAAAGATTGAAGCCAAGTTGAAAATCGATTTTATTTAGCTTGAGTGAACACCACATCAGCAATGCAATTCTTGCAAATAAATCCCTGATGGTTGTGCTGTTTCTTTACTACTTGGTCGTCTACTTAGAATATAATCAGGGCAGGCACAACAGGGTACCTCCACTAAAAAAACTCCGACATCACCCATGGTGTGGAAATGCAACAACAATGGGATTTAGTAAGTGGCCATTACATGTTCTCCATACATGCAGTACAGAGGAGCTATCTCTCAAGCAGGCACATTCGCATGATGAGAGAGACAGAGAAAGTCTGGTTGAAAAGGTCCCTGTGAGGTCGAGACACATATTTTTTCAGACCCATGTGTGGTGCAGCTGCTCAATGATGTTTGAATGTCAGCCGGGGGCTTTAAATGTTTTTAAGTCTTGCCCTGCTACTGCTTCCCAAGTGGTCGAAATAAGAAGCCCTGTCAACAGGATGGCGGTGAGGGGGTCGGAATCCCCATGGCGGCGCAGCTGAGGATTCCTCAGGGCAGCGGAAAACCGGCGGGAGACCGCCGGTTTTCCGTTTCTGACCGCGGCCATACCGCCGCGGTCAGAATGCCCTTGGGAGCACCGCCAGCCTGTTGGCGGTGCTCCCGCGGTCGTTGACCCTGGCGGTCAATGACCGCCAGGGTCAGAATGACCCCCATAGTAGTTGTTTAAGAACCAAAACTATTTTTTGTAAACAATAACCTGTCTCTGACATGTTTTCTTTCTCCTGCTACATTGTCAGTCTTGCAGTTTTGGAGACCTGGGATCTTGGTAAATGAGCTGCAAAATTTGAAAATCGGCTAGTTCAGCTGAAACTTTTTACTTATTTGTTATTTGTGAAGGCCATCTACTAATTAGCATGAGTTCAGCTAGGCACATTCTTGTTCTCTTCCAGGGACCTTTGACGTCATCAATACTAAAACTGCGCGTGAAGTAGGGTATATATTTGTACTCTTCTTTCTATCAGCAGCCAGACCCTTGTCTCCAATCTCTAAGATTGTCAGACTATTTTTCTCAATAAAGTCTTTGAGTCCCCCCAAACTAGGAGGCAGAGTTTTTCTTTCTCTCCTATAAAAGATACTGATTCTGTCAAGCTTTACGGGTGCCACCACTTCTTTAGAGCTTTGTTAGTAGAAAGGCAAATAATAGGGATTGATGTCTAGGTTATCAGAACCTCACACATTAAAATAAAGCATTGCAACTAGTATATTAAAGATCAAAGACCATAATTACTCCCTCAACCCTTTTGGCATTCCGCTCGAGGTTGGTCAGTCTCTCATAATTGGGCACTAGATACTAATACATTCAGTGATACTGAAAGTATGGCCCGGGGGCCCCATGCGGCCCTCCTGACATTTACATGCGGCCCCCCAGTCAACAGCAGCACCGGCACTAAAAATTGTAAAATAAATGGGCAAGTATTTATTTAGAGTCCAATTGAAGTTAACGAAAAGGAGTAACTAGGGTGTTCTGGAACTCTTAACTTTAGAAACACCTTCATTATTAATGTCATCTTTACCACTACCCCTCCCCACCCTATCCCCAGCCTCTGACCGCCACCATGCTGGTAGCAATGCGGCTCTCGGTCCCATCAAAGACCAAACAGTGCGGCCCCTGGGAAAATATTTGTGAGTACCCATTAATACATTGGAAGGTGCTGACTATTCTATAAAGTGTTGCTCTTGATTGCTCTCTTGTGATTCAAAACCCTACCATAACATTTGGCTGTATTTTTATCTATGCAATGTCATAACGTTTTTAAAAAAAATATCGCTCAGATGTTTGGGTTAGACTACCTTCTTAATCTGACGTCCAAGCCCTGATGCATTATTTCAGGAAACGTTTGAATCTGCACTTATGCTTGGATTGCTTTAAAAGATTGAAGCCAAGTTGAAAATCGATTTTATTTAGCTTGAGTGAACACCACATCAGCAATGCAATTCTTGCAAATAAATCCCTGATGGTTGTGCTGTTTCTTTACTACTTGGTCGTCTATTTAGAATATAATCAGGGCAGGCACAACAGGGTACCTCCACTAAAAAAACTCCGACATCACCCATGGTGTGGAAATGCAACAACAATGGGATTTAGTAAAAGTGGCCATTACATGTTCTCCATACATGCAGTACAGAGGAGCTATCTCTCAAGCAGGCACATTCGCATGATGAGAGAGACAGAGAAAGTCTGGTTGAAAAGGTCCCTGTGAGGTCGAGACACATATTTTTTCAGACCCATGTGTGGTGCAGCTGCTCAATGATGTTTGAATGTCAGCCGGGGGCTTTAAATGTTTTTAAGTCTTGCCCTGCTACTGCTTCCCAAGTGGTCGAAATAAGAAGCCCTGGAATTAAACCGAAATAATGCAGTAGTCAAGAAAAATGCCCATGTAGTGCATATATTTGTATCATACCAGCAGACAAAATGCAAATTTTCCTGAAGGTCCAAACATTCTCTTATTGTTCTCGGCATCCACATACCTGACAATCTTTCACTGTGTGGGGAGACACAGGTAGCTTACAAATACAATCTTACAAATACAATCTTATTACAAATACAATCTTACAAATACAATCTTTGCTCAATACATAGGCCGATTCACATTTCCAGTCCATAAAGATACTCCACTGTAGTGCTACTGCCCGAGCTCTAAAACTCTTAAATGCCTGAAACAGCTTAAGTGGGAATATTCAGACAATGGTCAAATATATGGGCAGATTTATTAGAAAATGACGGTGTGCAGCACTGTGCCAAATTTGGCAGCGTCACACACCGTCATTTTCAAAATGGAGGGATGAGGTGCATTTATTAGAATACTTTGCACCCCGATGTTTCCCCCTGCGCTGAAGTTAAATTTTCTGCCTTGTGCCAATGCAGCAATCCTTGCACACTAGTGCAAGGATGGCTGGGTTGAGGGGGAGATTGTGTTTGTGCAGGAATGAACACCTTCCTGCACAAAAACAAATGGTCATTTGCTCTTTATAAGTGTGCTGCAGAATGCAGACTGCAGAATGCAGCACGCATAGAATGAGCGAAAACCGAGGGGCCAGATTTAAGAGAAAATGCCGGAACGCCACGCTGTTCCAAATTTGGCAGAGTCGTGTACCATCATTTTCAAAATGTACACATAGAAAGAGCAAAAAATTAGGAGAAATTAAAGTATTTCATCTAGTTGTACCATGCTAACGCCACACTCCTGCGTTGGCGTTAGATTTAAGTGTCGCCTCAGGTTTACAAAAACTCGTAAATCTGAGGATGTATCAAAATGCAATGGGTATTGCTGTGGCACACCCACAGCAACACCCACTGCAAGCCCCTTCCACGCAAAGTGCTGCGTATGAAGGGTCTATATTTACAAGGTAGCATTAAACCACAAAAAGTGGCTTAACGCACCTTGTAAATATGGCACAGGCGATGGCACGAGGGGCTCTTAAATATGCCCCATAGTTCATAAAAATAGAAGAGTCAATTTTGAACTTTTACTCATAGGAAGTTTGACATTTCGGTGACAATTCACAAAGGCACCTAGGAGTAGGGAAGTAGTAATCTGATGTGATAATATACGTACTCATAAATACATTTAAGAATCGGGCCTATGTGGTCAATATCACCAAAAAAAATTGTGCATCACATTACACATATCACTCAGTGAGCTGTCTGCCACACTGGACCATTATCATTGACATCACACATGGGTGAATATTTCCTGACAGTGTTACATTATTCCAGAAAAAAATATGTGGCTTGTTGACTGAGCATTGCTTTTCAAGGCAGTTTATCAACTCCTTGTACAGGTTAGTCCCTGCACAGTTTGTGCCAGAGTAGTTTTTGTAGTGCCGCTATAAACTGGTAGTAAAAAAAATGGTACAGTTTGAAAACTTGCCCCACCTCCCCCGGTAATTTGTTCTGTACAGCTGGACTTCAGGGCTGAGCAATTCATGCAGCACATGACAATATAATCTTTCTTTATTGCACTAGGGGTGTATTTATACTCTGTTTGTGCCGGATTTGCGTCATTTCTTTGTACGCAAATCCAGCACAAACTTAACTTCAAATTTATATTTTGACGCTAGACCCATCTAGCGTCAAAATATTGGAGTTAACGTCATTTTTTGCCTCCGGAAAACTACCTTACATCAATGAGATGCAAGGTAGGCGTTCCCGGGCCAAAAATTACTCTAAGGCCCTAGCGCCTTATTTATCCTTTCGTACAAAAATCACGCAGAGGAGAAGGAGGGCCTTAAATAATGGCGCTAAGCTTGTTCAGCACCATTATTTAATGCCTGGGTAAGGGCAGGCGTTAGGGGACCTGTGGGCTCATTTCCATAGTCAGAGGCCATGGAAGCAGCCCACAGGTGCCCTTCCTGTCCCCCAGGAACACCCCCACCCACACCTGGAGGACACCTAAGGTTGGTGGGACCCATCCCATGTAGGTCCAGGTAGGAATATTTTATTTTTCTTTCAAAGTGCCATTGGGGGCCTAACTTGGGCACCCCCACATGGCACGGTGCCCAGTGGCCATGCCCAGGGTACATAATTCCCCTGGGCATGGCTATTGGGATGGGGCGCATTACTCCTGTCTTTACTAGTATAGGAGTGATGTCCAGGGGGTTGTGCGTCGAAACAATGATGCTAGTCAGGTTAGAGTAATTTTTCTGACTCTAACCTGACTAGCACCATTCTTTGACGCACAACCTCCTGTTTCCACTATGCCTCCACCACTCGTTAGTGTCATTTATTTTGACGCTAATCAGGCCTTACCGCCGGCTAGTGTCATTCTTTAAATATGACGCCTGGCTGGCGCCCAGGAATGCGCGATAGCCGGCGGTATACTTTTTGATGCAAACCTGCGCTGTCGCAGGTTTGCGTCAAAAAGTATAAATCAGGGCCTAGATATCCTCAGGCATATTAGTCTTACCAGCGGCCAAGAGAAGAAACTTGCATCTCTTCTGATAAAGGTAGTTATTTTCTCTGCTCTCTAGGTCGGTAAAAGAACTAGACTTTCCTTTGATACTGAGCAGCTACTCGTGGCCTGAATGTCATTTCATGTACTTCTTGGCTTTTTCTACCCTTATGTTGTACACTTGAATACGTATTTATTTGATATTAATTTTTGCGCGTTTTTACTTTTCTTGTTGCATCGGGTTTGAATCATCCTAGCGTTGCAGAGTCTAAAAAACAGTATCCAAAAAGTGGAGGGAGGCAGGTAAAAAGTTAGGGGTGACCACCCTAAGGCTGTCAGGTCTAACATCCAGCAATACCTAATACTCCCTTTATGTATGCTCCCTATAATATAACTGAAGTGTTACAAGCCTTTGTTTGATAGGCTTTTGATTACTCGCAAAAAAGATCATAACCTTTCCATAACTGTTCAGTTTCAGGGTTGCTTGTCCTGCGGGGAGTGTAGACTGGTGTCACAGAAGTGTGCAGAGGGAATCTTTTGTGATACCGTGATTACTTACTGGTAATTGTAGGAAAGTACCATCTTGCCTGGCATGTTACCCCCATATTTCACTGTATATATGTTGTTTTAGTCTATGTGTCACTGGGACCCTGCCAGGCAGGGCCCCAGTGCTCATAAGTATATGCCCTGTATGTGTTACCTGTGTGATGCCTAACTGTCTCACTGAGGCTCTGCTAACCAGAACCTCAGTGGTTATGCTCTCTCTGCTTTCCAAATTTGTCACTAACAGGCTAGTGACTAAATTTACCAATTCACATTGGCATACTGGTACACCCATATAATTCCCCAGTATATGGTACTGAGGTACCCAGGGTATTGGGGTTCCAGGAGATCCCTATGGGCTGCAGCATTTCTTTTGCCACCCATAGGGAGCTCTGACAATTCTTACACAGGCCTGCCACTGCAGCCTGCGTGAAATAACGTCCACGTTATTTCACAGCCATTTCCCACTGCACTTAAGTAACTTAAAAGTCACCTATATATCTAACCTTCACCTGGTGAAAGTTGGGTGCAAAGTTACTTAGTGTATGGGCACCCTGGCACTAGCCAAGGTGCCCCCACATGGTTCAGGGCAAATTCCCCAGACTTTGTGAGTGCGGCGACACCATTACACGTGTGCACTGTACATAGGTCACTACCTATGTACAGCGTCACAATGGTAACTCCGAACATGGCCATGTAACATGTCTAAGATCATGGAATTGTCACCCCAAATGCCATTCTGGCATTGGAGGTGACAATTCCATGATCCCCCGGGTCTCTAGCACAGAACCCGGGTACTGCCAAACTGTCTTTCCGGGGTCTCCACTGCAGCTGCTGCTGATGCCAACCCCTCAGACAGGTTTCTGCCCTCCTAGGGTCCAGGCAGCCCTGGCCCAGGAAGGCAGAACAAAGGACTTCCTCTGAGAGAGGGTGTAACACCCTCTCCCTTTGGAAATAGGTGTGAGGGCTGGGGAGGAGTAGCCGCCCCCAGCCTCTGGAAATGCTTTGATGGGCACAGATGGTGCCCATCTCTGCATAAGCCAGTCTTCACCGGTTCAGAGATCCCCCAGCCCTGCTCTGGCGCGAAACTGGACAAAGGAAAGGGGAGTGACCACTCCCCTGACCTGCACCTCCCATGGGAGGTGCCCAGAGCTCCTCCAGTGTGTCCCAGACCTCTGCCATCTTGGAAACAAAGGTGTTTGTGGCACACTGGACTGCTCTGAGTGGCCAGTGCCAGCAGGTGACGTCAGAGGATCTTTCTGATTGGCTCTTACCTCTCTTGGTAGCCAATCCTCCTTCCTAGGTAGCCAAACCTCCTTTTCTGGCAATTTAGGGTCTCTGCTTTGGGGATCTCACCAGATAACGAATGCAAGAGCTCACCAGAGTTCCTCTGCATCTCCCTCTTCACCTTCTGCCAAAGGATCGACCGCTGACTGCTCAGGATGCCTGCAAAACTGCAAAAAGTAGCAAGATGACTACTAGCAACCTTGTATCGCTTCATCCTGCCGGCTTTCTCAACTATTTCCAGGTGGTGCATGCTCTGGGGGTAGCCTGCCTCCTCTCTGCACCAGGAACTCTGAAGAAATCTCCCGTAGGTCGACGGAACCTTCCCCCTGCAACCGCAGGCACCAAAAGACTGCATCACTGGTCCTCTGGGTCCCCTCTCAGCACAACGAGCGTGGTCCCTGGAACTCAGCAACTCTGTTCAAGTGAATCACACAGTCCAGTGACTCTTCAGTCCAAATTTGGTGGAGGTAAGTCCTTGCCTCCCCACGCTAGACTGCATTGCTGGGTACTGTGTTATTTGCAGCTGCTCCGGCTCCTGTGCACTCTTCCAGGATTTCCTTCATGCACAGCCAAGCCTGGGTCCCCGACACTTCTTTCTACAGTGCACAACCTTCTGAGTTGTCCTCTGGCGTCGTGGGACTCCCTTTTGTGACTTTGGGTGGACTCCAGTTCACTTTTCTTCTAAGTGCCTGTTCAGGTACTTCTGTGGGTGCTGCCTGCTTCTGTGGGGGCTCCCTGAGTTGCTAGGCACCCCCTCTGTCTCCTCCTCCAAGTGGCGACATCCTGGTGCCTCCTGGGCCACAGCAGCACCCAAAAACCTCTACCGCAACCCTTGCAGCTAGCAAGGCTTGTTTGCAGTCTGTCTGCATAGGAACACCTCTGCAAGCTTCATCGTGACGTGGGACATCATCCTCCAAAGGAGAAGTTCCTAGTCCTCTTCTTTCTTGCAGAAATCCAAGCTTCTTCCAACAGGTGGCAGCTTCCTTGCACCCTCAGCTGGCATTTCCTGGGCTCCTGCCCACTCTCGACACTATCGCGACTATTGGACTTGGTCCCCTTGTCTTACATGTACTCAGGTCTGGAAATCCACTGTTGTTGCATTGCTGGTGTTTGTTCTTCCTGCAGAATCCCCCTATCACTACTTCTGTGCTCTCTGGGGGCAGTAGGTGAAATTTACACCTACCTTTCAGGGTCTTGGGGTGGGCTATTTTTCTAACCCTCACTGTTTTCTTACAGTCCCAGCAACCCTCTACAAGCTCACATAGGTTTGGGGTCCATTCGTAGTTCACATTCCACTTTTGGAGTATATGGTTTGTGTTGCCCCCATACCTATGTGCTCCTATTGCAATCTACTGTAATTTTACACTGCTTGCATTACTTTTCTTGCTATTACCTGCATAATTTTGGTTTGTGTACATATATCTTGTGTATATAACTTATCCTCATACTGAGGGTACTCACTGATATACTTTTGGCATATTGTCATAAAAATAAAGTACCTTTATTTTTAGTAATTCTGTGTATTGTGTTTTCTTATGATAATGTGCATATGACACCGGTGGTATAGTAGGAGCTTTACATGTCTCCTAGATCAGCCTAAGCAGCTTTGCCATAGCTACCTTCTATCAGCCTAAGCTGCTAGAAACACCTCTTCTACACTAATAAGGGATAACTGGACCTGGTACAAGGTGTAAGTACCTCTGGTACCCACTACAAGCCAGGCCAGCCTTCTACAGTAATCCTTAGTTCTCCTCGACCCAGTCATAAACATCATGCAGTAGTTTCCAATCACAGGCAGGAAAATGCTTGCTAATCCCACCCACCCTCCAGCTAACAACAATAATACACTAGCCTCACCTTACCACTTCCTGAGTTTTAAATCAATGCAAAGGCCTGAAATCGGGAGGGTGGGTGGGAAGTATGACTGGGTCTAGGACAAGTAGGACTAAGAGTAATGAGGATTACTGGTAAGTAATTAGGGCATAACCTCTATGTTCCTCGTCCTCGACTCAGTCATAAACATCAGGAGGTATACCAAAGCTGTTAGAAATTGGTTTTCTGGTTGGCAGTCAGGTTATCCCCGTCCAAGAAAGGACTCTCACTCTAGTAAGGGCAATGGGGAAACACACATTCAGATGACCTCTGTTTACCCTTGTGGTAGCTTGGCACAAGCAGTCAGGCTTATCTCAGAAGCAATGTGTAAAGTATTTGTACCAACACACAGCAATACAGTGAAAACACTGCAAAGTGGACACCACACCAGTTTAGAAAAATAGGCAATATTTATCTAAATCAAACAAAACCAAAATGACAAAAATCCAACATACACAAGATAAAATATGAATTTTCAAATGAATAAGTCTTACTCCATAGAAAGCAATGGAAACAATGATTTTGCATGAAGTACCCGGTTAGCGTAAAAAATAAATCTGCACGGGCAAGTGTGCGTCGGAAAAGGTAGTGATGCGTCGATTCCTTCCTAGTAAGGGAGGCTGTGTGTAATTTCTTCTCCGGTCGGCGATTCATTGTTTTTCTCCCTTGCAAGAGAGTGATGCGTCGATTTCCGGATGGGGGACCTCGAATCCCCGCAGAGTCGGGTTGACTTTAATGCCCAGGAACGATGCTTGGAAAATCCTTTTGCATGGTGTTAGAAAACCACGCTGTGTGTGGTTTGTGTCATTATCAGCAGCCGCAAGCAAGTGTTGCTCATTGCTTCACCAGTCGTGCTGCATCGATCTCCCAGCCACGCTGTAGGTGGAGCATTGATTTTAGCAGCGAGGCCGGCGGCGCATTGTTTATCAGCTATGTTGCAGATAGTGTGTCGAAAATTTCCCTGCATAGCATTCTGTGAGTGCATTTTCAGGTCTTGTCTGCCAACTTCACCTTCCACTTCGCAGGGCAGAAGTCTCAGCAGAGAGTCCAGATGTTAGCCGAGGAAGTTTTTGATGACCCTGAGACTTCAAAACAGGAGGCAAGCTCAGGTCAAGCCTGTGGAGATTCTTCTCAAGCAGAAATGCACAAGAAAGTTCAGTCTTTGACGCCTTTCACAGGCAGAAGGCAGCAACTGCAGGATAGCCAGCAAAGCACAGTCACAGGCAGGGGCAGCACTTCTCCTCAGATCTTCAGCTCTTCGACTTGGCAGAGGTTCCTCTTGAATCCAGAAGTGTTCTAATTCCAATACTTATACCCCTTTCTGCCTTTGAAGAAGGCATACTTCAAAGAAAAGTCTCTGTTGTTCACAAGATTCTGCCCTGCCCAGGATTGGCCCCAGACACACACCAGGGGGTTGAGGACTGCATTGTGGGAGGGCAGGCACAGCCCATTCAGGTGTAAGTGACCACTCATCCCTCTACTCTAGCACATATAGGTCATCAGGATATGCAGGCTACACCCCAGCTCCCTTTGTCTCACTGTCTAAAGGGGATTCACAAACAGCCCAACTGTCAAACTGACCCAGACACACACCAGGGGGTTGAGGACTGCATTGTGGGAGGGCAGGCACAGCCCATTCAGGTGTAAGTGACCACTCCTCCCTCTACTCTAGCACATATAGGTCATCAGGATATGCAGGCTACACCCCAGCTCCCTTTGTCTCACTGTCTAAAGGGGATTCACAAACAGCCCAACTGTCAAACTGACCCAGACAAGGAATCCACAAACAGGCAGAGTCACAAAATGGTTTAAGCAACAAAATGCATTCTTTCTAAAAGTGGCAGCTTCAAACTAACAAACTAAAAACCAACTTCACTAAAATATGTATTTTTAAATTGTGACTTCAGAGACCCCAAACTCCATATTTCTATCTGCTCTCAAAGGGAAACTGGACTTTAATAATATTTAAAGCAGCCCCCATGTTAACCTATGAGAGAGATAGGCCTTGCAACAGTGAAAACTGAATTTAGAAGTATTTAACGGTTAGGACATGTAACACACATCAGTACATGCCCCATCTTTAACATACACTGCACCCTGCCCATGGGGCTAACTAGGGCCTAGATTAGGGGTGCCTTACATGTATAAAAAGGGAAGGTTTAGGCCAGGCAAGTCGGTACAGTTCCAAGTCGAATCAGCAGTTTAAAACTGCACACACAGACACTGCAGTGGCAAGTCTGAGCCATCTTTACAGGGTCACTTATGTGACATTTGATTTACAGGCCCTGGGCACCTCTAGTGCTCTTTACTAGGGACTTACTAGTAAATCAAATATGCCAATCATGGATAAGCCAATTACACTTACAGTTTACATAGGAGCACTTGCACTTTAGCACCGGTTAGCAGTGGTAAAGTGCCCAGAGTATCAAAAACTGCAAAAACAGAGTCCAGCAAACATCAACAACCTGGGAAGCAGAGGTAAAACGTTTGTAGAGACCACACCAAGGATGCCTAGTCTAACAAAAGCATAAACCCAAAATAAAGGCTTTTGCAATACCAAACCCAGAAATAAAGTAAGACACAGGATATAAAACACACCCAAGTGAACTAAATGCCATATCCAAAGAATTAAACAAGAGCAGGAGTCTCAACTGCCTGTAAGACACCACTCCCAAAATTCAAATGATCAGTTGTTGCACAATTCAGATGATAGTGTCTAATAAATGTGTGCTCAAAAGCCCAAGTTCCTGCCCAACCAATCTCATGCAAGGACACTTCTTTAAAAGTGACCCATGAAACCACCACCCTAAGAGTGGATCTCACTTGAACATTGGAAGGACAAGGTAACTCGCCAAAGGAATAGTGTCCTTAATCCAACAAGTCAGAGTCATTTTAGACAATGCCTTTCCCTGTCTTGCAAGACCAAAAGTCACAAAGAGACTGTCAGTAGTCCTAAAAGTAGCTAATCTGTCAACACACAGAGACAATGCACATTTCACATATAAAGTGTGCAACAATAGCTTCTCATGAGACGAAAGAGAAGGGCAGAGACAGGGTAACACCAGATCTTGAGAGGAATTAAACTTAGAATGTTCTTTTGGAATAAGTCCAAAATCCTGTCTCAACACCTCTGAATCCTCAATGAACCACAAAAATGAAGGTGAGCACCTCAATGCAGAAAGTTCCCCCAAGCGCCTGGCTGACGTGATAGCCACTAGAAAATACACTTTAAGGGAAAGACATTTAAAATCTACATAGTACAAATGTTCAAAAGTATGGGACTGAAGAGTGAGAAGAACCAAAGAAAGATCCCACAAAGGCACCAAAAATTTGACAGTGTTAGAAGCTAAAGAAATGCTACAAAGTAATCTGGAAACCAAAGGCCCAGCATTTGAGGAATAATACAGAGAATCCCTGAATGCTCAGATAGCTGCCAATTAGCTCTGCAGGGTGGATAGTGCATAACCTTTATCAAACCCATCCAGAAAACACTGTAGAATAGAAGAAATCAAACCAGATGTAGGAGAAACATTATGAAGAGAACACCATGTGTTACCATTAGCCCAGTGTGAGTAGATAGTGTAGAATTCCTATGAGAATCCTGAACCACTGAAATCAGGTCAGCAGGCAAACCTTGCCTCTCTAGCGCTAGTGCAACGACCACACAAGAGATAGGAGTTGAGGCAAAATCTAGGGCGGAACCACAGTCATACGTTTCAGTAATGGGAACCATGATCTCCTCAGTCAGTAAGGAAGTATCGCCACCACCAGCACCCTCTCACACTGGATCTTCAGCAGAAAGGACTGATTGAGGGGAAAAGGAGGAAAGGCATAGAGCAACATTGGAGACCACAGAGTCAATAGGGCATCCACTCCCAAGGTCACCTCTTCTAGAGTCCTGGAGCAGAAGGTTGTCAGAAGTGCGTTTGCTCTGAACTCAAATAAATCAACCTCCGGACATCTGTACTTCTGGCAGATCAGGGTGAACACCCTGGTTGAAAGTTGAAGAATCTGAGAGGATGGAAACCTGCAGTTCAAGGCATCTGCCAGTACATTGCCCACACCCCGGATGAGTTGAGCAGATATGAATTGAAGATGAAGCTCCACCCAGTTTGCCAGAGCAAATGCCACCTGGTTGAGTGTCTGTGATGGTTGACATATGCCACTGTCACTGTGTTGTCTGATTGCATCAGAACAATGCCATTGAAAAGAAGGAGCTTGAAATGTCAGAGTGCCGTCTCCTTCCAATTGGATCACGGCAAGGCCTCCAATTTGACCCATCAATCCTGAATGGACCACTGCTCCATCAGTGCCTCCCAAACCAAGGGACTGGTGAGCATTTTTGCCAATGTTGGAGGTGAAGGATGCATCAGCATCCCCTTGGTGAGGTTCGCAGAATCGAACCACCATTGCAGGCTGTGAACAATGTCTACAGATACAGGAATCTCTGTGGTCACATCCTCAACTGAAAAAGTCACAAACCTGTACAGGTGCAATACTAACAGCTGTATGCATAACCTGGCCCATGGCACAATGAAGACAGAGGATGCCATGTGAACTTGCACCTCAATCCACTGAAAGAAGTGGCCATTTTCTATGACAACAGAGATGTCAGAAGACTTTGTAAATGCTGAATCCTGGATTGAGGAAGAAACACCTTGCACAGGGTTGAGTCAAACTCCGCACCTATGAATGTTTGTCATGTTGAGGGCTGGAGATTGCATTTTGGAAGATTCACCCGAAAAACATGGCTCTTTAGCATAGCTTCAGTCAAATCCCGATGTTGCTGTACCACCTGAACAGATGGGGCTTGGAGCAGCCAATCGTCCAGGTAAGGAAATACTGAAATTCTGTGATGTCTACTGGAACTCGGTTACCGCAACCCTGATGTTATTTGACTAATGTTTCTGTACTGTTCTGAAAACTATTGCAAAACATGTGCGCTCAAATTTTACTGCCATCTTCAGCAAGACAAGTTCTTTAGCTCAAAGACTCCTGTTGGGTTAACCTTACTCTATTGTAAATATAAGATAAAGACATGAAGATAAAAACATTGGTGGTCATTATGACCCTCGCGGTCTCCTGACCACCAGGGCAAAGGTGGCAGTTTTACCTCTTTCTTTTCATACAGCAATGTCAATAACATTAAAACTTACAACGATTATATTACATCTGAGACACCCATATTTTTCAACATGTTTGATTGTGTTTCCTTTTCTTTATTGTGTTTCTGAATTGCATTTCCACAAATTGTTCTATCAGGTACTTATATTTGTATTAAGTACGATTTTTTTGTATATATCTTTGAGTGCTCCACTATTATTCAATAACAAAGGTGGCAGTTTCACCTCCAACAGGTTGGTGGTAAAGACCGCCACATTATGAGTGTGGCGGGTTGGCCTCTGCCGGCCTCCCACACCTCTACTCATACTGCCATGGCGGTCAGACCTGTCGGGCCACAGATGAGAGTCTCCGACCTGGCGGACCACAGAAGACCGCTGGCAGTATTAGGAGCCGCCTTCCCACCAGGGTTTCTGCGGCGGTAGCACCGCCACGAAAAACCTGACGGAAAGGCTACCAGTGAAAGGGAATTTCTTCCCTGTACTGGTAGTCGACTCCCCCCTGCAAGCACGAAACCACACCTTCCCCCAACTCCCTCTAGGGTCAGTGCCCCCCCACACCCCTTCGTGGTACAGCACCCCCCTCCCTGAATACATGCACATACACACAGACACCCACACGCACCATGCATACACACATTCACGTACACTTAGATACAAGCATTCACTCACATGCATCCATTCTCGCATTCAACTCAGCACTCATACACGCATTCAACTATGCATGCACACAGCCATCCAAACATGCATACACACACCCATACATACTTGCACACACACACCCATACATATTCGCACACACATGCATACATACTAGCATACACAGATGCATTCGCACACGCATACACACATGCATACACACTTACATGCATACACGCAAGCACCCACTCACACACGCATACACAACACCACCCACCCTTCCATCTCCCTCCCCTGTCGGACGATCAACTTACCTGTTCCGGGTAGGAGGTCGTCCGGCAGGGAACAGGAAGGGGCGCTTCTACCTTTGGCAGTGCCCCGCCATCAGGACACCGCCACGCCGTATTATTGCACACAATACGGGGGCGGTGTCCTTCTGGCATGGCGGCCTGGTAGTGGAACCGCCCATGTGCCTCTGCCCGCCAGCACGACTACTGCTGAATTTCCACCCAAAGTGTGGCAGAAATCCAAGATCGCCAGCACTGTCGGTCTTCTGGCACCAACGGCCTTGGCGGTCTTCAAGGAAGACTGCCAAAGTCATAATGACCACTATTGTGATGAGAATCCCACATATGTGTTCAAAGATTTTATTCAAGCTGCAAAGCTTAGTGTATGAACTGATCAGAAAGCAGGAAATGATTCTAGGGTTATATTAATCATAACAATGAAGTTTAATTGTTACTTAGCGACACTCTGAGGGCCAGCCAATTACAAATTCTTCATCAGTATACTAAGTGATATTTGCCAAAGCATGACTGTGAACTGTGAAGGAGTGCTTTTCATATGCTAGTGTGATTGTGAGAGAGAGAATCAACAAGTGAAAGTACACAGCAAAACTATACTTAAGAACAGAACCCAATAGTAATCATTGTGCCTTGTCGTTCCAGGTCTCCTTCAGCCAGAAATTGGGCGTTGGGGGGTACTACTCCTGAGGAACTTGGTCTTGACAGAATCACAAGCCCATTGTAATTTTATTCCTCCTGAGCAGTTCTGTCAGAATGTCCACTCTAGAGGACGTTTGTAGAATGTTGGCCTCAGTACAGAAAGATCTCACTGCAACCTGCTTGGAAACTATGGCATTAGCAAGTCACATGACACTGTGCAAGGTCAGATAGGAGGCTCACCAATGTTTAGGACAGTGCCCTCAAACATGGCTCCCAGTCCACTGGTAGTGTCTGTTACAGTCCCTACCCTGTGGGCCCTTCAGATGGATTCACAGAAGACCCTAACCGAGTGTAGACCTTTTTGACCCAGGTGCAACATGGGTATGCTCACAGCATTCCAGGATGCACAATCACGAATAGCTTTCCTTTTCTAATAATTAGGCAGAGATTTGGTATTATGGGCAGTCCCTTTGGTTAACACAGAGACCCTATACTGTATAATAGGAGGAATTTCAAAACAGACTTGGAAAACATATTTGATCGTTGAATCATTACTGGATCTGCAGATCAAGAACTTTTGCAATTCAAACAGGGCAAAAAATATCTTGTGTCATATATTGCGCAGTTCAATCACCTCATTTTTTAGACAAATTGTCCCAAAGAAAAAAGGGCAGCTATTTATTACTGAGGGCTTAATGACGATTTAAAAGACTTTGTGGTGCAAATAGATCCACAACCAGACACTTGTGAAGATCTTATAGCCCTTACTCTATGATTAGATCATAGACTTACTCATCGAAAAGGTGACAAGAAAAGTTCTGATATACACACATATGTGCAATCCAAAGATAAAACATCAACTGTCACTCAAGATGCTAGGGAGCAAATGGAGGCAGAAGGGATCAGGAAAACTCTTACTCAAGAGGAAAAGGACATGCGACACAAAGGGGCTTAGGACTTTACTGTGGCAAAAAAAGACATTCTGTTTGAGAATGTCTAATAGGACTAAAAGGCTCAGGAAATAAAGTCTCTTCTCTACAAACCCCTACCAAGGAGTCCAGAAACTATTCGACTCAAGGAACATACAAGGGGTTTACTTGAGACCCCACCAAAACGCTCCTGATGAATCAGTAGCCATTACCATGCAGTCATCAGCTCCACATTTGACTCTGAATGCTCACATATCCATGGGAAACTGAGGAAGTCATCCTAATGATTGATTTCTGAGCCATTGGAAATTTTATTGATACTGATACACCAATCTAAAATACCAATACTACAAAAAGAAAAACCTGAAACCGTGTGGGCTGTCAATGGGACTCTTCTAACCTCTGGTCTCATAACCCACCATACAAGCCTTCTTGGGTTAAGTTGTCAGCAAAATAACATTACACAATATGAGCAAATCATGTTTGATGTGATTGCAGCACCAATGCTTGGAAATATTCTAGGTATGTCATGGCTCACCTTTGTCCAAAAGAATTATAACTTTTAAATCTGAATAGTGTTCCCAAACCTGCCTTTCCTGTGATCAAACCAGCCAATCTGAGTCCAATCCAAGTAGTCTACTACAAGTCACCTCACAGCCATTGCTACAGAAATACAAGAAGTAACAGATCTCTTCGTTGCTACTGCAGCAGAACAAGAAACCACACTACCAACGGAATCTGAAGAGATACTTTATGCTTTTAGTGTTACAAGCATGAAATTCTGCCTCCCCACAGAAATTATGATTGACAAATAGATCTCTTGAAGGGTCCAAGATTCCATGCAGCAGAATTTGTGCCCTTACTGAACACAAAAACTAATACTTACGAGAAAAACTAGAGAAGTATCTACAAAATGATTTTATCTGCCCCTCGAAGTCACCTGCAGCATCACCTTTGTTCTTTGTTACAAAAGCTCACAGTGAACTTAGATCTTGTATTGACTACAGGACATTAAACAACATTACTATCAAGAATAAATACCTCTTACCACTCATACCTGTTTTCTTACATCAGGTACATTCAGCCTCAATTTATACTAAGCTGGATCTTTGAGGCGTTTACTATTTGGTGCGTGCTCAACCGTACAATGAATGGAAGAATGCATTCCACGCTCGATTTGGGCTATTCCAGTATTAAGTGATGCCCGTTTGGCTTTGCAATGCCCCGGTGGCATTTCTGTTTTTTTGTTAAACAACATCTTGCAGGAGTACTTAGATAGGTTTGTCATCACCTATATTGATGACATTTTGATTTACTCCTCTTCTCCTGAAGAACATGTAGGGCATGTGCATATGATCTTGACTGCCTTAAGGCAGCATGGTTTATTCTGTAAACTTACTAAGTGTGAATTCCACATTACCCAAGTAGAGTTCTTGAGCTTCATACCCACACCATAAAGAATCCATGTGGCTGTAAGTAAAGTGCACGCCTTCACTGACTTGCCTGTACCCCAAACAGCCAAAGACATTCAGTGCTTTTTAGGTTTTGCTAACTTTTACCACCGATTAATAGATCATTTTTTATCTAAAGCAGCTCCCTTAACAAGATTATTCCAGAACGGAGTTGATTTTACATTGACTACAGAAACCAATTAAGCTTTTTTAATTCTAAAGAAAACCTTCATCTTCACACCAGTATTTAAAATCCCAGATAGTATGCATCTTTTCACAGTGGAAGCAGATGCTTTCGACTATGTCATAGGAGCAATCTTGTCTCTATGCAACAATGATATTGGCCCCTTGGTGTATCTATCAAAAAAGGTGATCCCAGCAGAATTGAACTGAACCATAGCAGATAAAGTACTGCAGAAATCTGCTTAGCGTTCGAAGAATGGTGGCATTATTTGCTAGGAGCCAAGTATCTAATCACAGATCATTGCAATTTACATTTCCTGAGGTGTGCTCATGCCTTGATGCCAAGGAAACTTCACTTGACCCTGCTTTTTGTGGAATTCAATTTTGTTATCACGTTCCATCCGGAAAGCTCAAACAACAAAGCAGATGCTCTCTCTAGACAGGACACAGCAGTACATACAGGGGTGAATCAACAAGTCACAATGGTTCCCCAAGACCAAATCATTGGCTTAACTCTTACAAATACCTTTTTTGATGAAATCAAAAAGGCCATGCCTCTACCAAGATTGATCCAATAGCAACAGAGAGAACAGACATGAAAAATTAAAGAAGTCTTAATTTTTCAAGGACATTGGTTTTATGTATCTACCAAGAAATTGCAAAAGCAGGTTTTAAAATGGTGCATTGATAACCCCTTGTCTGGAAACACAGGGCAAGCCAGAACTTTTGAACTAATTCATAGAAATTACTGGTGGCCAAGTTGGAGACAACAAACAATGCAATGTGTGATATTTGCAACAGAGGAAAGACATAAAGAGATAAAAAAGAGGTTTATTACATCCACTCCCCATTCTATGGCAGGTTTGCGAAGACATTTCACTTGATTTGATCACTGCTGTCTCGGCAGATCAAACCAAGGACTCCATAATAGTAGTTTTCAATCAACTTTCTAAGATGGTGCAATTTGTGGCCTGTTCAGGAATATCATCTGCAGCAGAATTGGTCAAACTACTTCTTCATCATTTTGTCCACATTCATGGGCTGCCAAAAACCATAATCTCCGATCGAGGTACCCAATTCACTTTCAGGTTTTGGAGGGTATTCAAAGTCACTTTTCAACCAGCTTCCATCCTGAAATCGATGGTCAGACTGAAAGGGTCGATCAGGGCCTTAAACAATACCTGCAATGCTCCTTTTCACACTCCTCAACCTCTTTTATGGGAGGTTGAGTTCGCGTATAACACCTTGCAAAACTAATTGACACGAATGTCCCAATTTTTCGATAATTATGGAAATCATTCTCACTCTTTGCCATTCCTTTTAGCTCGAGTACAGGACAATCTGCACACTCTTTCCAAACAATTGTGGCAGATTTCACTGTTGGCTTCCAAACTGCGCACCAATGTGTGTACTTCTATAGAATGGTTTACAAATGTTGCAGATTGCAAAAGATAACCAGCTCCAGTATTCCACAAAGGTGACCAAGTGTGGCTGTCCACCAAAAATCTTTGTTTTAAACAGCCATACTGATTTCAGCCTCATTTTATAGGGCTTTTCTTGGCATCAGAAGTCATCAACCCAGTGATTATGCACATTGTCCTCCCAAAATCTATGAAGGTACATCCGGTATTTCATACTTCGTTGTTAAAACCAGCCTCGTCTTGGGCTCATTTTCAACCCTCGCCTGTGCTGGTCGGTGATCACCTGGATTATGAGGTACAAGCTCTCAGAGGTGTGCAGCAGTGCAAAGACAAGTTGTGGTGCCTCACTCATGGAAAGAATACTGCCCAGAGGAGGACTCTTGGGAGCCTTTTGACTCCATTCACGCTCCACGACTTCTACATCATTTCCATACACAACAATGGTACCCCCATCTCACCCTTGACATGAACTTTGAGGAGAGTCATGAGTGACCATCCCATCCCTCAGGCTTTCCTTAGTATCACAGTGGAATTCATTGATGTTAATGAGGTTTAGCCTCATGTCGTATTTGTGACTGAGTGCATG